>NC_091772.1:7894144-8205739 GCF_029378745.1 Bos indicus | reverse complement strand
TAATTCAAATACAAGCACTTATGAATAGATTAATTTAGCAAGCATGAAGGAAGCAAAGACCAGTCCAAAATTACCAAGTTTGTCTGTAACCCAGACAACAGCATTTTGCAAACAAATTGCTGATGCACGAAGATATTATCACTGGTGACTGGATGACTGGCTTTAGTACCTTAAATGATAAAACCGCTGTCACAGAGGACAGATAGGAACTAGACTCTGCTGTCAAACTGTCATGGAATTATTAAATATGGAAGGGAAAAATGACCCAAACAGTATGTAATGAGCTCCCTTTTCATTCTTTCGCTACAAAAGCACATCTGTGAATTGTTAATGACTCTGAAATGGATGAACCAAATTGATGAGAAAGAAAAACATCTCTCAGGGATAGGGAAAAGGAAAATGAACACACAGAATGTTTATAAAATATAATCTAAAACACAAGGGCTGGTGAAAGTACTGTGATACACTATGGAGCAGTGTGCAAAGTCTAAGCTGTTATTTCTTACTGTTTTCATTGTTTTTATGTTTTTTAATGTAGATCATTAATCTCATTAAACATAGAGAAACACGGAGATCTATTCACAAATACCCCATATCTGTGGCGTTCTTGAGGTGGTTCTGCCATCCTAGTCTGGGAACTGCTACCCTGCTGGATGATTTTCCTTTTTCCCCCTAGATGTGCCCTCTGGGCTGGTGTGTCATCTGATTCAGTATCTCAGCTCACAGAGATTCCGTACTGAGTTCTGGCGATTGACTTTTCCATGGCTAGAGTCCTTGTTCTACAAAGACTTATTTGCCCTGGAATGCCCAGGAATTCCAGTCATGGAATTCCTCAAGCACAGGTATACACTGATCTTTGTACCTCAGTGTCTGGTGTTGTAGAAGCCTTCAACAACCCTGAACTGAGCTGAATGACAATCAAGGAAGCTCATACAAGAGGGATTTCAGACGGGAGCAGCCACATGAAACAAAATGATCATGGTGTCTGTCCATACAACAGATCCACCATTCAATTTGGTCATAGTTAATCATTCTGAGGCTATCTGTCTTCAGAAATCTCAGGGCTGAAGAACTTTTCATTTGTGCTTTAACTTATAAGAAAGAAAGTACTGAATCAATAGGAGACTACAATTATTCATTGGTTTAAGGACAGTCACCAGTCTGAAAATCATCAATAATCTGCTTGTCCTCAGGGTGGAATCAGTTGACTGTATCACGAAGGTAGTATGGCAGTAAGAAGGAAGAGAGACCAATATTGGTAAATAGGGAATTCTATCCTCCCAGAAAGGGAAATCTCCTTTAATACTCAGGGCCTCTGAGTCAGAGGGAGTGCTCAGAATACCACTGCACGCAGAGGACTTACATGACATAAATATACTTTCCAAGCAAGAGTGAGGGCCATTGGCCCATGATTTGACTCTTTCACACAAAAAAAACAAGGAAAGGAAAAGGAGAAGCCATTAAAGGAAAAATTAAGCAGTATATAACAGACGTAGTTTCACTAGCAATACACTGTGTGGAATCCAGAATGTAGTATTGTTAATTTCCACAAATAATATCATTTTAATATATTACTACTCACTAAAAATCCTCAAATTTAAATATACTTCAGTCTTAAAAATATAACACACTTGATCTCGCCACTCACGCATGTCCATGACAAATTCATTCCTATAACTAGTCTATAGAGTCCAAAGGTTGTGTTATAACATTTTAGTCACATATTCTCCATGATTAAAACAGTAAAAAGAAATCAACTTCATTTTTAACCCCCACAAAAAGTGTTCACCAGAAGGTTATCGTAAAAAGCAGGTGAATGGAAAAAACAACCAATTGGTTTCCCAATTTCCAGACCAGTGCACGGCTTAATGGTACAATGAAACCCTCTACCTCCACCCCCAAGCCCTGAAGATTATGTGATACAAAACATCGGTGCCTTTAACCAGCTTCTCTTTCAGTATTTTCTATTCCACATCACCCTACGCAGTTGGCTAAACGACTAAGCAACAAGGTCAATCAAATGCAATACTTTTCTCCATTCAAATATAATGGAAATTTTGACCATTCCACATTCTAAAGAGCAAATACATTCTCACTCTGACAACCACATTCCATTGGCTTTTCCTGAAAGCCAAGCGTGACAGATGCTTTGGCTGTAATTGCCAATCAGCCTTTCCATGGCAGCTGAAAACACAATACATCACTTTGATCTCCTTTGCTCTAAACACATCCACAATCAAGAAACCTGAACAAGGAATAAGAAATTGGCATCATTTCTAGAAGCTGTCACTCCACAGCATTTAAATACTATAAGGTGTAGTTTGCTCATATTTTTATTTTTCTGTTTCAGAGACACTTTGTTGAGGATCTGAACAAAAAACACCTACAATTAAACATTACTATATATATATATGTCAAAAAACACACTTCATTACCATGTACAAAATCTCAATACAAGCACATTTAGACACCGCCACTGCCACTTCCTCCTCCAGTTACCCACCTGAGGAATAAAACAAGAATGCTCATCTGATTTAGAAACAGTACTCAAAAGAGCTGAACTCACATTTTGCAGGCAGGTCATAGCCACACGTGATCTTTGCATGTCCAGTTTCACAGCCGTTCAGGTTACGACATTCAGCGAGCAGACAGGGCCCAGCTGCTCTGTGAATACAGCCATCCACTGCAGGAGAGAGAAAAAAGTTAGCCCATGTTTGCTGTTTTGGAAATAAAGGCACCACCTGGAACAGGGAAAGCCAAGGAACTCAAGTTTTTCCTCTTAGAAATCCCCACACCCCTGGGGGAAGGAAACCCACGGTGTTCAGTCCCTTAAACACCATTTTCTCCTCTCTCCAATTCTCTCTCTGTGCCTCCAGTTCGTGTGGTCGGCAGAAGGAGCAGGGTTCAGGAAACGGCAACGCAGTTTAACGTTAAACAACAGGATCCTTAGCTGGTACTGCAGCCTGGATTTGTAGTCTATTCCAGCTTCAATTGGAAATACTCCCACTATGTCCATTTCAAGCTATCAACTCCATGTCACCTAAACACAGGATTGCGAAGAAATGCTACTGATTCTGTCTCCAAGGTGGTAAGTGCTGCCTCCAGTACACCAGAGGTCGTAGAAGAAAAAAGGTCAAGAAGCAAGAGAATAAAAGGCACTTGGGAACATTTGCCATCATGGTAAAACTGAGACAGTAAAGCTGTGGAAGAAGGACCCAGACCTCTAAGTTCCTTCCCCTCTCAACGGAACGGCACAGATACAGTAGGTATCTGCAAGGTATCTAGGGGTTAGATGGGGGGCAAGAGTGGCTCACGTCTGGAAAAGTGCCTAGAAGAGCGGCCCTCACTCTCTTGACATGGAAAGGAGAACCTCCACAAGCTCCTGCTCCAGTTCTGCTCGCCGAAGAGGCCCTGCTCCTCCCCAAGCCCGGGTCTCACCAGCTTTCTGAATCTCACCTCGCCCCGCTTCATCGCTGCCCTTCACAACGAGGATGACCTTTTGAAAACACACACCTGATGCCACTGGAAATTAAAGCTTCATTTGACTAGATTAGGGGCGAGCAACGTAGGTAGGGGGCTAAGACCAACACACATAATCTAGTTGTTAGTGAGTGAGTTCCTTGGACAGAAAGGAAATGCAAGACTGAAACGAAGGGTTACGAGAATGAAAGAGAGAGAGTACTAGTAATCTGGGCTGTGAAAATCGACCAAGATATTAGTGGTCCAATAATAACTGAAGAAGGAAATGGCAACCTACTCCAGTATTTTCTTGGAAAATTCCATTTCCAAGGGAGCCTGGAGGGCTACAGTCATGGGGTCACAAAGAGTTGGATACGACCGAGCTACTGAGCACACAACTGTGATAGTTCATAGTCCACCACACCATGTAATTGATCATTGTTTACTATTATCATTATTTTGAGAGGAAACTAGATATTGAATGGGAAATTTTTCACTGAGGGGCATGTAACTTGTCTAAACGACTAAGTGGCTTTTGCTACCACTGACTGAAAAGGAAACGTTTTGGCTCAACAAGTCTCTTAGGGAAACAAGCTCATCTGGGCTTTCCTACATCACTGATTGCAGACCTATAAAATCTGAGAATAAACCTGAGCCTCAAAGACCGTCACAGCAAAATGAACTCTATACTACAGTGTTTCAGTAAACCTAGCTGAAATTCATATTCTACCTTTACAAGCCATATGCTGCTCAAGCCCGTTTCTTTAGCAATCAGTGTCAAGAATGGCTGTACCTAACAGAGTTATGCATGGAATTTGAATAATATAACATTATATGCCCTGTTAATGGTAGTAAATAATATTATCTTAAACTCCTTAGGTGGAATATTTGTGTAAATTTTTAAATAACTAGTATTCTTATGTAAAAAAAGAAAAATATAGAGAAGCAAGAAGAGTATGCATACTACTATTTACCCTCCCACCTAGAGAACTCTTCAGCAGTCTGATATTTGTTGCTCTTTCACTGGTTACTCACGCACATTCACATATATAATTTTTCTCTTACAAAAAAAAAAAGAAAAAGCTCATAAGTTTTGTTACTCTTTCACATAGCAATTTTACTTTGTGAACTATTATATAGTTGTTAAAAAAGAACAGGTCAACTTGATATGCAAGTTCAGTTCAGTTCAGTCACTCAGTCGTGTCTGACTCTTTGAGACCCCATTAACCACAGCATGATGGACCAAACTCACGTCCATCAAGTTGGTGATGCCATCCAGCCATCTCATCCTCTGTCATCCCCTTCTCCTCCTGCCCCCAATCCCTCCCAGCATCAGGGTCTTTTCCAGTGAATCAACTCTTGGCATCAGGTGGCCAAAGTATTGGAGTTTCAGCTTTAGAATCAGTCCTTCCAATGAACACCCAGGACTGATCTCCTTCAGAATGGACTGGTTGGATCTCCTTGTAGACCAAGGGACTCTCAAGAGTCTTCTCCAACACCACAGTTCAAAAGCATCAATTCTTCGGTGCTCAGCTTTCTTCACAGTCCAACTCTCAAATCCATACATGACCACTGGAAAAACCATAGCCTTGACTAGACGGACGTTTGTTGGCAAAGTAATGTCTCTGCTTTTGAATATGCTATGTAGGTTGGTCATAACTTTCCTTCCAAGAAGTAAGCATCTTTTAATTTCATGGCTGCAATCACCATCTGCAGTAATTTTGGAGCCCAAAAAATAAAGTCTGACACTGTTTCCACTGTTTCCCCATCTATTTGCCATGAAGTGATGGAACCAGATGCCATGATCTTCGTTTTCTGAATGTTGAGCTTTAAGCCAACTTTTTCACTCTTCTCTTTCACTTTCATCAAAAGGTTTTTTTAGTTCCTCTTCACTTTCTGCCATAAGGGTGGTGTCATCTGCATATCTGAGGTTATTGATATTTTTCCCATCAATCTTGATTCCAGCTTGTGCTTCTTCCAGCCTAGCGTTTCTCATGATGTACTCTGCATAGAAGTTAAATAAGCAGGGTGACAATATACAGCCTTGACATACTCCTTTTCCTATTTGGAACCAGTCTGTTGTTCCATGTCCAGTTCTAACTGTTGCTTCCTGACCTGCATATAGGTCTCTCAAGAGGCAAATCAGGCAGCCTGGTATTCCCATCTCTTTCAGAATTTTCCACAGTTTATTGTGATCCACATAGTAGTCAGTCCTAAATATGAAAAGATTTCTAAGTGAAATGCCAGGTTTAAAAACTAGATACAATATGTGATACATATACAACATATTGTATCTATTTTTAAACATATATATTTTATCTATTTTTTATGTATAGTCACAATTTTGTTTACAAATGTAATACAAACACACATACATACACACCCACATTTACATGTATAGTACACATGTACTAGAAAGATATATACCAAAATATCAAAAGTGATTATAGGATGTGAAACAGAAGGTGAAACTATTAAGAAAAAAATTAGGTTCAAATTTCTCTATGTTTAAATTTTTTATAAGAGCATCAAGACAAGTATTTTAAAGTGAATATGTGAATATTTTTTCTTGGCAAAGAGATCATTAGTTACTTAGTTTGAAATGGATAACTAAAATAGGATTTGATAGTGTACTTAATCATATGCTGTTAAATATTGCTGCATTATTTAGATTGCAGAAACTGCAGTTTGTAAATATCTAATTCACAAAATCTTCATGGTTATACCAGCATTCATGACTGCATTAGGGAAATGAAAGTCAAGCCGAAGAGCTATTTAATAATAATTACTCCAGCTTAAATGTATTGAGTGCATCCACATGCCAGGCACTATACTAAGGACACTCATAAAGTACACACTAATTTTATAATCTCCATTTAATGGGAGCTTAAAGGAGGTTAGTGAGTTGCCTACGTTCACAAAATCACAAAATACTGGCAATGTGATGCAGAGCTCCAGTTCCGTCTGATGGAGCAGCCATGCGATTAACTGCTGAAGTTCACTGCCTTCGGAACTAGAAACCAGGCGGCCTGACCTCAGCTCTTGCATGCAGCGTATTGAAACACTATGTTATGCTACTTTTTAATTCTCATCAGTTCTATGAATTACAATGTACATGCAATCAAATGCACAGGTGTGAAGTGCAGTTTTGATGAGTTTTAACAAATGTATACACACTTATGGAGCAATAATGCCAATAATGCTTAGGAAAGTTCTCCTGTCTCTTTTCCATCAAATTCCCCTCTTACCACCCAGAGGGACCCCATGTTCCAACTTCAGTCACCTTAGCTAAGTCTTGTCGTATATAATCTCAAACTTCATATAAGAGATGGTGGAGGGGGCTCAGCGTATTTTTTAGATTCATCTGTGTTGTTGCATGTATTAATATTTCATTCCTTTTCATTCCTGAGTAATATCCCATTGTTGAATATAACATTTTTTTTAATCCATTCATCTGTGAGTGGGCATTAGAGTATTTATATTTTTGGCTATAATGAAAAAATCTTTGTTTTGTGGCTATATGTTTTCATTTCCATTGGACAAATACCTGTGAATAAAATTGCTGACCTAGTATATGTTTTACTTTATAAAGAATTAATATATAATTTTCCCAAGTGATTATACCAGTTTCCATATACCCTCAGCAATGTAGGAGAGTTCAAATTTTGGCAGTCTTTGGTGTTTTCAGATGTTTCCATTTTAGCAATCCTAACAGACATAAAGAGGTATCTCATGATTTCAATTTTCATTTCCCTGGGATTAACGGTGTTAAGTATCTTGCCAGCTTCTTACTGGCCATTTATATATATTCTTTTTGGAAGTGTCTGTCCATGTCTTCTGCTAATTTTCTCATCTTTCTATTACTGAGTTTTGTTAAATGTGCTATTTGTTCCATACAATTTTTTTGAAATGTTAGATATTTTATTTTTTCAGTTCTTATGATTTTCATTTTTTTATAGTTTTCATATTACTCCTGAAACTTCCCATATTTTAACCCATTGCTATGCTTTGTGTGTTATTCACTCAGTCATGTCCAACTGTAGCCCACCAGGCTCCTCTGTCCATGCAACTCTCCAGGCAAGAATACTGGAGTGGGTAGCCATTCCTCTGTCCAGGGGATCTTCCTGACCAAGGGATGGAACTTGGGTCTCCTGCATTGCAGGTAGATTCTTCACCATCTTAGCCACAAAGGAAAATGAATTAACAGATTTCACATAATAATTTTGAAGTCCCTGTCTGCCAATTTCAATATCTAGGTCAGCTATTAATCTGTTTTTACTGGCTGATTTTCATGACTTTCGGTCACATTTTCTTATTTCTTGCATGTCAAGGAATTACTGATGGCATATGAATATTGTGAATATGTTGGAGAGGCTTTAGATTTTATTTTCTTTCTCCAAATGGTACTTAAGTTTATCCCAGCAGGTAGTTAACTGCCAGGTAACAGGGAAACTGAGCTCTAGGCTTTGCTAAGGCTGGTTTGTTTCATTTTTTCTCTTTGTCCTAGGATATAGTCTTTATTCCTAAAGCATGAACCTTCAGGGGTTTTAGTGGAAATTCCAAGGTATTTTGCAATTCCCTCTCACCTGGGGGGATTAAAATTCTAAACTGGATATCCTTACACTGAGAAGATGATGAATGCTCTATTCAACGTCCTCAGCCTTCCAGCTTTGGTTTCCTTCCTGGACTCCATGGAGTATCTCCCTGCACAAGCATCACTCAAAGTCCAACCAAAGACTGAAGGTATTCATTTATATATTCAGTGGTTCCCACTCTGTGACTGTCCCTGTTCTGAGATCCTTATCGGAATTCCTAGTCATTCTGACAACCCCAAAGTCAGTTCTATGATTCCTAAAGCCAATAAACCTATTGCTTTCAGTCTGAGCCCCAACAACCATTTGCCAGGCTGGGTAGAGGGAGCCCTCAAGGTCAAAGCCATTTAAATGTAGATTTCACTCAGTGTGGTTTCTTTCTTTAAGAGGATTGACTGCTTTTAGTTGCTTTCTACTGCCAGTAAGTACTTTTTGTCATTGCTTTTTATTTTGCCAAAAACCTGTATATACTATTAGTGGGATGGCTAGTCCGATACAGGTTATTCTGTCATTATCAGAAGCTGGAAGTATATACATTTTTGATCCATATAAATATGATCTCATATTACTTGAGAGCTATATTTCTGGCCCTTTGGGGGGAAAAATATGTATGAGAGAAAAAGACAGTGGTAATATCCTGGAGTGCAAAGTCAAGTGGGCTTTAGGAAGCATCCCTATGAATAAAGCTAGTGGAGGTGATGGAATTCCAGCTGAGCTATTTTAAATCCTAAAAGATGATGCCAAGAAAGTGCTGCCCTTGATATGCCAGAAAATTTGGAAAACTCAGCAGTGGCCACAGGACAGGAAAAGGTCATTTTTCATTCCAAGCCCAAAGAGGGGCAATGCCAAAGAATGTTCAAACACAACTGTACTCATTTCACATACTAGCAAGGTAAAGCTCAAAATTCTTCAAGCTGTGCTTTAGCAGTAAATGAACTGAGAACATCCAGATGTACAAGCTGGATTTAGAAAAGGAAGAGGATCCAGAGATCAAATTTCCAACATCCATTGGATCATAGAAAAAGCAAGTGGATTCCAGAAAGACATCTACTTCGGCTTAGTTTACCATGTTCAAGCCTTTGGCTGTATGGATCACAACAAACTGTGGAAAATTCTTAAAGATATGGGAATACCAGACCACCTTACCTGCCTCCCAGAGAAGGCACTGGTGACCCACTCCAGTACTCTTGCCTGGAAAATCCCATGGACGGAGGAGCCTGGTGGGCTGCAGTCCATGGGGTAGCTAAGAGTTGGACATGACTGAGTGACTTCACTTTCACTTTTCACTTTCACGCATTGGAGAAGGAAATGGCAACCTACTCCAATGTTCTTGCCTGGAGAATCCCAGGGACGAGGGGGCATGGTGGGCTGCCATCTGTGGGGTGGCACAGAGTTTGACACAACTGATGCGACTTAGCAGCCGCAGTTACCTGCCTCCTGAAACCCATATGCAAGTGAAGAAGCAACAGAACTGGACATGGAACATCAGACTGGTTCCAAATTGGGAAATAAGTATGTGAAGGCTGTATATTGTCATCCTACTTATTTAACTTACATGCAGAGTAGATCATGTGAAATACCAGGCATGATAAAGCACAAACTAGAATCAAGATTGCATGGAAAAATATCAAGAACCTCAAATATGCAGATGATACCACCCTTATGATAGAAAGTGAAGAGGAACTAAAGAGTCTCTTTGTGAAGGTGAAAGAAGAGAGTGAAAAAGCTGACTTAAAGCTCAACATTCAAAAAAAGAAGATCATGGCATCTGGTCCCATCACTTCATGGCAAACAGATGGTGAAACAGTGGAAAAAGTGACAGACTTTATTTTCTTGGGCTCCAAAATCATTGTGGGCAGTGACTGCAATCATGAAATTAAAGGATGCTTGCTCCTTAGAAGAAGCTATGACCAACCTTGACAGCATGTTAAAAAGCAGAAAGATTACTTTGCCAACAAAGGTCCGTGTAGTCAAAGCTATGGTTTTACCAATCAGTTCAGTTCAGTTCAGTTCAGTTGCTCAGTTGTGTCTGACTCTTTGCGACCCCATTAATCGCAGCACACCAGGCCTCCCTGTCCATCACCAACTCCCGGAGTTCACTCAAACTCATGTCCATTGAACTGGTGATGCCATCCAGCCATCTCATCCTCTGTTGCCCCCTTCTCTTCCTGCCTCCAATCCCTCCCAGCATCAGAGTCTTTGCCAATGAGTCAACTCTTGGCATCAGGTGGCCAAAGTATTGGAGTTTCAGCTTTAGCATCAGTCCTTCCAAAGAACACCCAGGACTGATCTCCTTTAGGATGGACTGGTTGGATCTCCTTGTAGTCCAAGGGACTCTCAAGAGTCTTCTCCAACACCACAGTTCAAAAGCATCAATTCTTCGGTGCTCAGCTTTCTTCACAGTCCAACTCTCAAATCCATACATGACCACTGGAAAAACCATAGCCTTGACTAGATGGACCTTTGTTGGCAAAGTAATGTCTCTGCTTTTGAATATGCTATCTAGGTTGATCATAACTTTCCTTCCAAGGAGTAAGCGTATTTCAATTTCATGGCTGCAATCACCATCTCCAGTGATTTTGGAGCCCAAAAAAAGTCTGACGCTGTTTCCCATCTATTTGCCATGAAGTGATGTGACCAGATGCCATGATCTTCATTTTCTGAATGTTGAGCTTTAAGTCAACTTTTTCACTCTCCTCTTTCACTTTCATTAAGAGGCTTTTTAGTTCCTCTTAACTTTCTGCCATAAGAGTGGTGTCATCTGCATATCTGAGGTTATTGATATTTCTCCTGGCAATCTTGATTCCAGCTTGTGCTTCTTCCAGCCCAGCATTTCTCATGATGTACTCTGCATATAAGTTAAATAAGCAGGGTGACAATATACAGTGTTGACGTACTCCCTTCCCAATAGTAACATACAAATGTGAGACCTGGATCATAAAGAAGGCTGGGTGCCAAAGAATTCATGCTTTTGAACTGTGATGTTGGAGAAGACTCTTGAGAGTCCCTTCAACTGCAAGGAGATCAAACCAATCAATCCTAAAGGAAATCAATCCTGAATATTCATTAAAAGGACTGATGCTGAAGCTGAAGATGCAATACTTTGGTCACCTGATATGAACAGCTGACTCACTGGAGAAGACCATGATGATGGGAAAGATTAAAGGCAGGAAGAGAAGGGGACGACAGGATAAGATGGTTGGATGGCATCACTGACTCAATGGACATTAGTTTGAGCAAACTCCAGGAGATGGTGAAGGACAGGGAAGTCTGGTGTGCTGCAGTCCATCGGGTTGCAAACAGTCAGACACAATTAAGAGACTGAACAACAACAATATCAGTTGTCCCCTATTAAAGTAAGATTTGGGGATTCCCAGGTGGTGCTAGTGGTAAAGAACCCACCTGCCAATGCAGGAGACATAAGAGATGGGTTCGACCCTTGGGTTGAGAAGATCCCCTGGAGAAGGGCATGGCAACCCACTCCAGTATTCTTGCCTGGAGAATCCCCTGTACAGAGGAGCCTGGTTGGCCATAGTCCACAGGGTCACAAAGACTAGGACACAACTGAAACAGCATACATGCAAAGTAACATTTGCTATTCCCCATATCTTGCATTACAAGACCCTTAATTCCAAATTATGACCTTTTAGACCCTTCACAAATGTGGTTCTGATTTTCCCTCCCCACCTCAGATCATCAGCTTCTTTCTCTTCACATGTCTGATCTGGCCACATCTAAATCCTCACCAGTCCTTAAACACATCGTGATTTCTTTGCAAAGTACTCTCTAACAAGGATATCTATCTACACCTCCCATTTTCTTTTCTGCCAAACAAGGTCTCTCTTATTTTTCAATGCCTAGTTCAAATGTTTTCTCCTCTAAGAATCATTCACAATATTTACAGGACAAAATAGCATCCCTTTATGTTCCCACAATATTCTGGTTTATACAGTAATTCCACATTACACATAGCAGAATGTGTGTCTTGTTGCTTCATCTATCAGCATCTTGAGGGCACAGTAGGTGGCCTTTTCTCTTGTATATCCCCAGCTATCTCAATAACTGACATTGTGTAGGTATTTAATACAATTGAATTGAGTGCAATTAAATTTGAGAGAGAAAAGCAGTCTATCCCCAGCTATCTCAGTAACTGACATTTTGTAGGTCTTTAACACTATTGAATTAAATGCAGTTAAATTTGAGAAAAAAAGCAGTGTAATTTATTTTTTAATTTAATAATACTGAAGAAGTAGTAAGGCTACTTTAAAGGCAAAGAATCAGAAATTTGAAAAGTAAAGTTAAATATACAGCAACAAGGTTGTAGACACAAATCTAGTGATGAGCTACTACATTAGAAGTATTAAAAATTCATAGAATCTGAAAATGATCCACTTCTCTCAGGTACGGGGCAGGCTGCTGGAAGACGTACTCCTTTAGTTTCACTTACGGGAGCTTGAAAAGGCAGTGAGCTTAATAGTGGCTGATGTGAGATTCAACATGGTGCTGTTTCCATCTCCCGTACCCCGCACCTCAAGGTGAGGGGGATGGACGGCCAACAGTCAACATCCAGGCTCACACAAAAGATATTCAGTCCTGTCCCAAATGTCTAAACCTGATTCCAACTAAAAAATTCCAAAATCAGAAGTGTAAAAGTTGAACATAATTTTCCAGAGAGATAGGACTACATTTGTCTCATATTTTACAAAATATGTATCCTATATGAAAAAAAGAAAACTGCTCTCCGTAAATAGGTTCACCAAAGCCCATTTATTTTTCTTCTTGGGCACATAGCTAGACGGTACTTTCAAGCCACCCTTCCAGTTATGTGTGGTCAGGAGACTGTGTTCTGTTTAAAGGAGTATTGAGTAAAAGTGATGTAACAACTTCAATGTCCAATCCCTAAAATCCCTGCACATGTCTTCCATCTAATCTCCCATTGTCTGTGGGCAGGATGCAGGGGCAAGACTCCAATGCCCTGGAAAATAGCACAGCAACTAAATGGAAAATATTTGAATACCAAAATGATTCCATCATCATCCTAGGCTCTCAGGACTCAGTGAACCAATTCACTCAGCCTGTCCCATTCACTCAAATACTTGTTCCTCCTACTTTGTGATCAAAACCAGACTAATGGAAGGTAAAGGCTGAGGACAGCCTAAAAACTGCCTGAGGTGTGGTCAGGTGGGAATGGGGGGAACACTGAGGTCTCCCACAGGGCTGGTCTTCATCAGGTCTCCGAAGGCCAGGTTTTCTGCTGTTCGAACACACCTGTCATTTACCGTCCTGACAGCCAGGCCAGAACGCTCGCAGGCAGATGGTTAACTGTGGCAAGGGCCCTTGATTCCCCTCTTATTTCCTCCAGCTACCTAACAAAGGCTGGATTCAGAGGACCTAAGCCTATTAATTAGGCTGTCTTAACTAAGTTTTCTTACACTATAGCCTGGAGAATTAGACCACCTAAGGGGTAGAAAGATGAGTTTCAGCTGTGCTTGGGGGAACTGTTTTTCACTTTTGTCCTTTTACCTTGGTGTTTAGAGCTTGAAATGTTTTATAGCATAGTCTTATTCCACTATTTAAATAGCTAAAATAAAGACAAAAAGATATGGGACATAAAACCATAACAATTAGTCTGACCTAGGATTTTTTACTCATGGATTCCAAGCTGCCTCTATGGCATTCCTCAGGAAAAGCTCCCTATTTTAAAAATAAATAGACAAATTCATGCTGAAGATATGAGAGGAAAAAGCAAGCCATAAGGTACTGAATAGGAATCCATCAGATACTGTGGACCACTGAATGCAAGAGGCAGCAAAAAAAAAAAAAAAGAAAGAAAGAAAGAAAGAACCAGGAGAGAGTTCTAAATATATGTTTAACAAAAAATACTAAAAGCACCATTTAGTGAAATCCAGTTATTTCAGAAATTGGTCCTGTGAGGTCTCTCCCTTGTCTTACAAAGACAAGTTTCTAAACCACTTTTAGCAAGAGGATTCTGAAGTTCTTAGACCTGTACATATTTATTTAATCTTCTTCTGTAAATAAAAGATAACTTAATCTAAAAGCTGCCACACAAATCATATTAGCCTGAAAAATAAGAGGCTCTCTCTCATTGACTATATCCCTTAGAAGCTCAAGAGGATACAACAGAGTTCTTTCTAAATCAAATCAACATAAATTTATTAAACTACCTTGCACAAAGCATTCTTCAAGAAGCTGTGAGGGGATCCAATAATGATAATAATATGTCTCGTCTTTGGAGGATTTACCAAGTGCCTTCCAGGATGCTAAGAGACTTAGAAGCTTTCATCCTATGAGAGGCGGCTTTGCAGAGTGGAAGAAGGATGACTCTGGAGTCACAGGCTTGAGTTCCAGTGCCACCATTTGGCTCCATAGGTTGAGTTCCTCATCTGTAAATCGGGGACCCTCACAGGAGCTCTATTCAGCATCATAAGAATTTTGTAAGTAAATTAGTTATTATGTGACAAGCACTTTGAATAAGATCTGGCATGTAGGAAGTTGGCAATAAATGTTGGTTAAGGAATGATGCTAAAGTTGAAACTCCAGTACTTTGGCCACCTCATGCAAAGAGTTGACTCATTGGAAAAGACTGATGCTGGGAGGGGTTGGGGGCAGGAGGAGAAGGGGACGACAGAGGATGAGATGGCTGGATGGCATCACTGACTCGATGCACATGAGTCTGAGTGAACTCTGGGAGTTGGTGATGGACAGGGAGGCCTGGTGTGCTGCGATTCATGGGGTCACAAAGAGTCAGACACAACTGAGCGACTGAACTGAACTGAACTGATGCTACTACATTTTATCATCATAAACATTTTACAGGTATGATTTACTAGCGAGAATGACTAATAAGCAAATAAAAGAAGCAGAAGTTAAAGAATCAGTGCAAGATTTGTAGGAGCTAGGGTTGGAGTGCACTTTTGCTTATTATTAAAAGTGTGTTCCCAATCCCTACTCTCTCGTGCTCCCATTCAAGCAAAGAAGTGTAAACCATAGTCCCTTTCCTTGGAAACCAAGTGACTAGAACAGAAAGGCTCAGAGCTTTTTATTTTCACTAAAATAAAATGTAGTTAACAATATACAGAATATTTTATTAGCATGGAGAATATGTCTTTTAATAGATTAGCAAAACTTTGGGGAACATTTTACATTCTAAAGTGTTGCATTTTAAAGACCTTTGACAAAATTACTACAAGTTTAATTATTAAAATGATTCTGCCTGTTGGGCTGTGACTTTTTTACTTACTTTACTAATTTTATAAAAGCTGAAATAATACAATAAGTGCAAAAACAGACATCCAGAATCACCCCCGTGGCAGATATGAATTCAAGTTTTACATCTCTCAAAATGTGGTCAGTATCACCTGGGCAGCCTGAGAAAAATGTAGACTTTCAGACCTGACCCCAAATCCAAGGAATCTGTCTCTCCAGATCACTGTCTCAGTGAGACCTAGATCTCCATTTAATATTTTCCACAGATAATACAGATGCACACAACCAGCTGAGAACTTCGAGAATCATTCCTTCACACTATCTTGATTTCTTAACAAAGCTCCAGAGAGGGGTAAGTAGTCTGGTTTATGGTGAGTAATCTGAGTGTTCACTGAATAACAATTTGCACTTAAAGCCAGCAATATTAACCTAAACTAGAACTGAAATCCAGTACCAAGTAGGATTTTTGTTAAATACGGCTTCACAAAGACAGATATGGCAATCATGAAATGCCATGCGCATGAAGAAGTCCTAGCATGGTCTCCAAAGTAAGGTCACAATATATCCATACAGAGAATGGAAAAACACATTCAAACGTCTATTGATAGTTACAATTTTTATCTACACAGGCAAGAATGAAGTTCAAATTTACTAATATTTAACATATAGATTTACAGTAGTACTTGTATATAATTTATAAGTAAATGCACACACACATATAGTACTGAACGAGGTAGACGATTTAAAAAACTGGAGTCAACAGAGGTCAGAGATAGGGATTTTGAGTGCTCCGGAACCAAACTGCCAGTTGCTATCACTTAGATGTTCCTGTATCTGTATAAGGGGTATAGTATTAGTACCTACCTTGCAGGGGGTCTTATGAGAATTGAATGAGGCAACATTTGTACAATGCTTAGCTTAGCTTGCATAAGTGTTTAAGGAATCTAAGTGTAACAGATCTTTCTACCACAGCAGTTGATTCCCAGAGAAACACAGCAACTAGTCCCATTTGATATCCATGTCCTTGGCAGTGTGACTCTACAGCTTCTCCCATCAAGAGATGGAATCTATTTTTTTTAATCATTTATTTTTAATTGGAGGATGAATTGCTTTACAATATCGTGTCAGTTTCTGCCATATGTCAACATGAGTCAGCCACAGGTATAAGTATGTCCCTTCTCTCCTGAACCTCCTTCCCACCTCCCACCTCATCCCACCCCTCTAGGTTGTCACAGAGCACTGAATATGAGCTCCCTGCATCATGCAGCAAATTTTCACCAGCTGTCTGACTGCACATGGTAGTATACATGTTTCAGTACTCCTCTCTCAATTCTTCCCGCCCTCCCCTTCCCCCACTGTGCCCACAAGTCTGTTCTCCATGTCTGTGTCTCCCATGCTGCCCTGCAGATAGGATCATCAGGACCATCTTTCCAGATTCCACAGATATGCATGCATATACAATATTTGTCTTTCTCTTTCTGACTTACTTCACTCTGTATAATGGGCTCTATGTTCATCCACCTCATTAGAACTCACTCAGATGCATTCCTTTTTATGACTGAGTAATATTCCCTTATGTATATGTACCACAATTTCATTATCCATTCATCTCTCCAAGGACATCTAGGTTGCTTCCACATCTTAGCTACTGTTAACAGTGTTACAGGGAACATTGGGATGCATGTGTCTTTTTCATTTATGATTTCTTCAGGGTATACACCCAGTAGTGGGATTGTTGAGTTATATGGTAGCTTTATTCCTAGTTTTTTAAGGAATCTGCATACTGTTCTCCATAGTGGCTGTATCAATTTGCATTCCCACCAACAATGCAAGAGGGTTCCTTTTTCTCCTCACCCTCTCTAGCATTTATTGTTTGTAGTTTATTTATTTATTTATTTATTTTTGGATGGTGGCCATTCTGACTGGTGTGAGGTGAAATCTCACTGTAGTTTAGATCTGCATTTATAAGAGATGGAATCTATTTCAACACTCCTTGACTCTAGGTTGCTCACTTGGAGCCTTGCTTATTTTCCAGGCCAGATTTCTAATGGATAAGGAACCACCTGGAACAGAAACAAACTGGACTAGCCAGCTCTCAACTTCCCTGGCAACTGACTATAGTCCCATGAGTGAACTCAGTTAAGATGAGAAGAACCTACCAGCTTGTGGTGAACCCAACAGCATTAGGAGTTATAGGAACAGTTGTTGTCCTAAGCCACTGAAGTTTGGAGGATGTTTGCTACACAGAAGGAGCTAAGTGATATACTTAGCTTTTATCATCAGGAAAAATACAAAATATCAATCCACTCTGAAAGGAAGGAACAAAGGAAAAAGATTAAATAGCTGCCCTAAACTCTAGGGGAACAAAAATCATAGAGCTAAAGTAATCAAGTGAAAAGCTGATTCCATTAGAGTTCACCTGTGGCCTGCATGAAAGACTTATGTGTCAGGTACTGAACAGCATCAGTGTTCCCTTTAGGGAGAAGGAGGTCTCTGGGAAAAAACAAGGTGGACAAGAAGATCTGTGTGGTGAAGCTTCACAGATAGGAGGGATTTAGTGATGTGAAGAAGCCTGGGACTGACATAAAAAGTAACTTCTGTTAAGAACCTCCTGATCTTTCTGGTCAATTTGATGATGAGCCTTGGGCTGTGATCCCAGGAGAAAATGACACATGCAATATCAGGAAGCAACAGTTAGAACTGGACATGGAACAACAGACTGGTTCCAAATAGGAAAAGGAGTACGACAAGGCTGTATATTGTCACCCTGCTTATTTAACTTACATGCAGAGTACATCATGAGAAATGCTGGGCTGGAAGAAGCACAAACTGGAATCAAGATTGCCAGGAGAAATATCAATAACCTCAGATATGCAGATGACACCACCTTTATGGCAGAAAGTAGAGGAACTAAAAGCGTCTTGATGAAAGTGAAAGAGGAGAGTGAAAAAGTTGGCTTAAAGCTCAACATTCAGAAAACGAAGATCATGGCATCTGGTCCCATCACTTCATGGCAAATAGATGGGGAAACAGTGGAAACAGTGTCAGACTTTATTTTTTGGGCTCCAAAATCACTGCAGATGGTGACTGCAGCCATGAAATTGAAAGATGCTTACTCCTTGGAAGGAAAGTTATGACCAACCTAGATAGCATATT
Source organism: Bos indicus (assembly GCF_029378745.1). NCBI lineage: Eukaryota > Metazoa > Chordata > Mammalia > Artiodactyla > Bovidae > Bos > Bos indicus. The sequence goes on along the minus strand of NC_091772.1, from coordinate 8,187,305 downwards.
CAAAAGCAGAGATATTACTTTGCAAAGGTCCGTCTAGTCAAGGCTATGGTTTTTCCAGTGGTCACGTATGGATGCAAGAGTTGGACTGTGAAGAAAGCTGAGCGCTGAAGAATTGATGCTTTTGAACTGTGGTGTTGGAGAAGATTCTTGAGAGTTCCTTGGACTGCAAGGAGATCCAACCAGTCCATTCTAAAGGAGATCAGCCCTGGGTGTTCTTTGAAAGGACTGATTCTAAAGCTGAAACTCCAATACTTTGGCCACCTCATGCGAAGAGTTGACTCATTGGAAAAGGCTTTGATGCTGGGAGGGATGGGGGGCAGGAGGAGAAGGGGATGACAGAGGATGAGATGGCTGGATGGCATCACTGACTCGATGGACATGAGTTCGGGTGAACTCCAGGAGTTGGTGATGGACAGGGAGGACTGGCGTGCAATTCATGGGGTCGCAAAGAGTCGGACATGACTGAGCAACTGAAGTGAACTGAATAGAATAAACATGTACACATTTCTCACCCCGGGAACTTGGAGCAGTTTTCAGCTATGGGTCTACACCTGTCTTTATCTCTTCAGTTCTTAGGAACTGATCTTTAAAAATCAGAAGACAGGTTTTTAACTCTTAGAACCTAAGACATAACTAACTGCAGATACCCAAGAAACTGATTTTTGTTTCTCTTGTTGAACTTGAATCCCCAAGTGAGGATAAGAGAATGTTTCTCAGAAATATTTACAATAGACCTCCCAATTTTTCTTTGAAAAAATATGAATGAATGAGTTTTGTGTCATCTTCATTAGTTAGAAGAGTAAGAAAGTCAGTTGATTAAAATCTTACTCAGATTATGATAAAGATATTTAGTTGATGCTAATTTCATGGTAAATTATTTGAAGACCTTACTCATGCATTCCTTCCACATATCCATGCTATCACTTAAAAATCTTTTCTTGATCAAGAAAATGTCATTTTGATATCATTTCTGGTTGCCTACATATTATCCATTTTCATTTTCCCCACTAACAGAATCCCTATATTGACTGGGGTGGCTATATGACCAAATGAAATCCATAATTTACCATCAGCTCTTTCAAAGATGAAAAAGATATGTGTGATCAACTTAGAGGGAAGGAGAAACCATTTTGTGGGCTTCTAGGAAAGCTCATTACAGAGGGCTTACTCTCACAGCTCTTTATATTGTTACGATGATGGTGATAATCTCTGACTTTCCCATTCTTCCACCTGCCTGTATGAAATTAAAACCACGTAAGGCATCTGTAGCTGAGGAGTGAGCATGAGCCTGGAGACTATATTCTGCTATGGAAGAAAGAAGGGCTGGTATGTTCCTGAATCTCTGATTGCATCTGTGGAGATGTCACATTAGTCCTGAACGACTTCTCATTTGAGGCGAGAAAACAATTTTTGCTAATGCATATGTCAGCTAGGATCTGGGGTGGGGAATTGGGGCTTCTGTAACCTGAAGCCTAGTGCTATATTTAAATGTCGTGGGTATGTATTTTAAATACTAACAGTTGAAGGCTGTTCCTCCGGATGAGGACCTGCTCTTTGACCCTCAAATAAGTATTAATTACTGGTAAATTCTGAGTTGACAAAACATTGGAAAGGTAACAACACAGTTGGCAAAACTCCCAACAGTTCATTGGAGGGGCGAGGGCAGTACCGACTAGATCCCTAAAGAAGGAAGGGTAGTGGGAAGAATGTAGAATGTGCCAGTCTGGCAGCCGTGTGACCTCAGGATGGCTTACAGTTCATCAGTTCTCACCAGGGAGGGATATTTCCATCAGCAATAAGGCTGGATTTACTCAAGGTAGATGCTACTAAAGGACATGGAAAAGAGAATGAGGATCATATTTTTCCGGAATTCCACAGAGACACTCTGAGTGAAGCTAAATCTGCCACCAGAGATGACAGGGATTTTCAAGCAAAAAATATACTAGCTGGTGTCTCAACAGGTCAGTAACACCTTTTTTTTCTTTTTTAATTTGGCAAGTTTGCTTGATAAGAAAACATACACAACTCAGTTTTTATTCAAGGGCATCCTCATTGCTTCACTCAAACAAAGACCCTTCTCACGGAAATGTGAAAAGGCAGGACCTACTTGAGAGGATAATTCCTCAAAATAATCTTTAAATCTGATGTTAATAGAGTCTAAGCATTAATGGGAATTTTGACCTTAAGTAAAGAAGAAATAATAACTGCATTCTTAGAGTAGCTATAATAGATCTGCTTCTACAGAGTCGCTTTGCCTGGATTAAAGACATAGATTATGCCCTTGTTTCTGGAGAAGCCTTTATAAAAGAGAGCAGGCCAAGCAGAAACACAGAGGTAAGGAGACCTCTCTCTTTCCAAGAGATAAGAAATGAGTACATTTAAATACTTCCTGTTCCATCAGAAGCTCCCCAGTAGCTGGGGACATAAGTTCAGAAGTAGGGATGATGAGGCAAGGTCAGTGTTAACAGGTGCCTTGGAGACAACCTCATTTGTTGTATCAGAAAATGAGAGCCATGAAGAAAGGTAATCTTTCCCAAAGGAATTTAGCTTTTAAACTTCAATCGTGTTATAGAATCTCTTCTCCTCATTTTCTTCCTGCAGAGAAGTAATATGTCATTTTATGGCCCATACTCCCATCTGTTCCAGGAAAAACTAATGGGTTTAGGGGAGATGAAAAAGGATTAAAAATCTGCGTGAGAGAAAAAGAAATCTCTGTGAACTTTCAACTAGATGTGTAAGTGTAAATGACAACAGGCTGTCTGCATGTATGTATTTTCAGAAACATAAAAATCTCTCCTGAAACACAAGAGAGAATCTTTGTTTTGGTAAACACTTAGCCACTTACTTCATTTTCCATCGTTTTAAAAGGACAAATGACCCAGGGTATCTGTAAGTCCCGGAAGGCAGCCCTTTACTCCAATTTGCACACATAAAGATGGCATTTACTGCTCTAATCCAAACCCTGGCTTTCTTTTCTCCCATTATTTATTTTCAGAAGGAACTCTGAGGGGCAATCAATCGTATGGTGAGAAAAAACTTAGAGCCAAGAAATATTTTGCTAATTATGCCAGGCAATAAAATTATACTTTCTTTTTGGCATTTTTTTTTCTGTTTAAAAAAAAGTTAGACTTCACTTACTAATGACTTCAGTTCAGTTCAGTTCAATCGCTCAGTCGTATCTGACTCTTTGCAACCCCATACACTGCAGCATGCCAGGCCTCTAACTTTTAGCAAAAGGCTATTTTTCCCAGTATTTCATAACTTGACACCTTTAAAATAGGAAAAATCTTCCCAGTGTAGCTCACAGTAGTTCATTAATTTGATAAAACTTCCTAATTCCTTTTCAGTGAAAAAAAAAAAAAAAAAAAACACCAGTGTATGTACTTACATGGATGAAGACTTTGCCTTAAAAATTCTAAACTCTCATAGAAATATCTTAGTAAAAAATTCTCAAAGAGCATCCTATAGTAAATTAAATTTTTGGACTAAAAAACAATATTTAACCCAAAATGATAAGAGAACAGAATGAAGAGTGTCATACGTGATTTCTATAACTGAAGTTGTATTTCCAGGTACTCATCTAAAATATTTCTAAACAAATAGATCAAAGTTGTCTGGTGTTTTGGGTTTTGTTTTTGTTTTTTTTTTTTGGCCAGGGAATGTTTCTACTTAGGAAAAAAGAATTTCATAATTCTCTCTTTGGGAAATGAAAGCAGTAATTTGCCCTTGAGTCTATAGGAGGGTCCTGGTGCTAATTAGACCTTCAGTGGACATTGAGTCCCGTATACCAGGCCTAGGTTATTTGAAAGTCAATTGAGGACCCCTACCTGCAGATTCTCAAAGATGCCCTCCTCCTGCAAGGCTACTGCCAAGGGAAAATACATTTCCAGAAGTCAATGGAGCAAAACTTTCCATTTTTACCCCTTTTTCAAGTCTAGGCCCAGTCATCAGGTCCAAAGACTCTTCTAGATAAACTCCTAAATATATTTGTTCTCTGATGACACACTGAGGGTATCCGAATGTGAAGAACACGCTACAGTTTTTTTCTGCTAGAGAAGGGTCTTTTGGTGAGAACTTTTGCTTCATAACTCACTCATTAAAAGTCAAAAATACAGGGCAGAATAAGTGGCGGGGGCTGTGTGGGAGGAGTAAATAGGTTTCTCTCTGTCGATAAAGCAGGTTTTGTTCATTCTTCAAGTTCACAGTAAAGAGACTTCAGAGAGGATAAAAGCCATGGCTGGGATAATCCTGCAGCTCATCGAAATGTCTATTTTCTTTTCCCCAGCGGAACCATTTTGCCCCATCTAAGATGCTTGTGGGAGAAGTTAAAACAGCCCACGTGTGCTTTCCTCCACAAAGGGGCCCTATATTTAACACAGCACACGCATCCAACACCTCAGACGGCTTTGTAGAAAGCTGTGTTTATTATGTGGGCTTATGAAATAAAAAGTACAAACTTTCTCATCCTGGAAAAATATGCAATGAAATTTACAGCCAAAATAAGGAAGCTGTGCATAATGTAACACTTGGCGAGAATTTTAGTGGATCAGAAAGGCTGGATGCAGTTCCTTTCAGACTTGTCTGAGCTTCCTTAATTTAAACACCACGCACTGGGTCTTGGGAGAACATTTAGGAGACACTGTGCTTTCTGCAGGAGTGCCGAAAAGCACCACAAGCTAACTGAGAAGGGAGCACGGTGCTAACCGTTTCAACCTCAGCAAATGACTGATGGCAACAGAAAGACAACACTGTTGCTGTAGAGAAAAGCCACGCAGATTTACATGATGATAAGGCATTCCAGCCACTGTTACTTCAAGCAGGTAAAGATGTTTTCCAGGTATCAGTCTGACTCAGTTTGGCTCTAAAGAGCACAATTCTGGACCTTGTCAGAGGTTTTCATGTGGGACTGTTGTTTTTCCAGTAGCTTTCAATTCCTGAGCAGCTTGACAGCAGTTCAAACGAGTTGAAAGTCGGGTCACATAATGTGGACACCAAACTGACCATCACAGAAAGAGTTATAATGTGATTGAAAAGCTCCAGGGAACCTATTAAGTCTGCTATCCCTGTCAGGATGAAACAAGAGCGATCCTGCCTCTGAAGCTACGATTTTTAAACAGTCCTCTAAGAAAACATTTTTTTCTCTGCCACCTGCACAACACTTGAGTAATTAGTATCACGTATATCACATGAAATCTCAGGAACAGAAAAGTTGAGAAAGAAGACTCAGAAATCACCTTTAGGTGTAAATTATATAGTGTTTAGACTTGACTGTATTACTTGTGTGGAGTAGTTTTCTTTAAAAAAAATATTTTTTTAAATTATTTTAAATGTAATTAAATTTAAAAATGTAATGAATTCTGGAAATACAAGATGTTGCTTGAAAATATTCTTCAATGACTCAGTCCTATGGAAGGGAAATGAGGAATGGGGAGGGCCCTTTGCTTCACTGCATAGGAGCCAAGTGACACTTGAGGTTCCCCAACTTTTTATAAACTGGCCTATTAAGAATGTTTTCAGAAATTAATTCAGAAATATGATCTGTTTAGAGAAAATACTATGTTTATGCTTCAGTATTTATTTGCTAGGTAATAAAGAATTCATACACATCCTAGCATCTGGAGAAAGCTATTGTTTGTGGACTTAACCTGTTGCAAGTTCTGTGAAACCAGAAATTAGTGTGAATACAGTTTAGGGCATCATTGCTTCACTTATCATACTAGTTAATATTTGGTTTCTAACACTCCATGGGAAAAGCAGAAAGCTGAGATGTTAGTAGAGCCATGAAACCACACTTTCTGGACTGTGTTCATAGTCTGCTTTAATTCTGGTCCTGCAGAAAAGAATCTCGGTTTTCAATAAAGAACATTTAAGAAAGCATATCTCCTTTTAGCAAATAGTTTAATGACAATCTTGATAGTTTCTGTTGAAAATGAATATTGGAACCAATGGAAAAAAAAAACAAGTTTCTTCCCAGAAGGCAGAAAAAAATGATGCTCCCAAATTCATATAAAGTGCATGATACCTCATAATCAGGGAAAACGTATATATTAGTGGTTTTGAATGTGAAGAAAAAAGTGCCTGGGAGAATTTGATGACCAGGCCCTACGGCTGTGGGAGAAAACAAAACTCAAAGGATGTATTTATGTAAGTTAATTATGCTAGGAAAGATGGCTTGGGGGTAAAAACTCCAACAAACTAATTTAGGAGCATGGAAATTATTCCATTATGATTGAAATTAGGTAAGAATGGCTTGACAATTAAAGAAAAGAACATGAGACTTAAGTAATATAAAATCAGCAGGCATAATATCTGTTCAGAACTAGATATTTCCGACTACAGGGAAAGCAAAAAATAGCACCAATTTGGAAAGTGTAAAGAAGAAAGAAGGTAAATCACCACTTGTATATGTCTATTGCTTTATTAAAGAAATGCTTAAAATGTAATTCATTAGGTCAAGGCTTAAGCATCCTTTTAAAAAATTATTCTGCATTTTTTAAACCTTTCTACCTCCTGCTCAGGCCCTTTCACTCATAATACAGTTTTTTTAAAAATTAAAGTTATCTTGAAATCTTAACTGTTAACCCCCTCTCAACTTTTCAACTCTTTAATTCTGGTCACTAAGAGTAGTGAGGTGCTATTATATAAGTTATTCTTTTATTACCTCATTTATTCACTTTTATTATTTGATGAAGACTTCACAGGCACCTACTATGTGCCAGGTACCACTTAGCATTGTGGATAGAAATCTAAAGAAGCACAACCTTTAGCAAAATGGCATCAGAATTACACGTCATAATTAGGATAGTCATTAGCCCCCGTATTAGAGGATTTGTCGGTGCTTCTCCTCTCTGTTGCACTCAGTGAAATCTGCCAACCAGCTGAAACCTAAATGCTCTTTTTATGTAACATCTCTCAGCCAGGCCAATATCCATTTGTTACCCCTCTGATTTGGGGCAGGTTCCACAGTTAGATAGGATGGACAAACTTCTGCTCCACCACTACTATTTGTGATGTTGGGTGAGCTGCTTAGCCCTTTTGAGCCTCTTTCCTTCTTTGTAAAATAGAAATAATAATCCTTATTTTTTAAGGGTAGTGTTAAAGATTTGTTAGGATCAAGAATGTAAGGCGGAGGGAAGAATAGAGGGAAGGGATAGTGAGGGAGTTTGGGATGGACATGTACACACTGCTATATCAAAAATGGATAACCAACAAGGTCCTGCTATATAGCATAGCTAACTCAGCTCAGTGTTATGTGGTGGCTGGGATGGGAGTTGGGGTTTGCCAGAGAATGGATACATGTATATGTATGGCTGAGTCCTTGTGCTGTCCACCTGAGACTATCACAATGTTCATAATTAGCTACACTCCAATATAAACAAAAAGTTCAAGAAAAAAATAACCTAAGACACCTAAACTATGGTAGACACTCACTAAATGGCGGGTGGACACTTTAATTACCATTAGCTTCATCACTTTAACATCAGGGCTGTTCCTCCACTGGTGTTGGTTTAAGGGGTGATCTCAAAGGTCAAGAGCAGACCTAAGTCCCAAATCAGGATGAAGCATCTGGCAAGTGCTACAACTCTATACAGCAGTGAGGCAAATCTTACCCTCAAAACCTACATGTGTTGATAACACTCTACAAAAATTCCAAAGTAAATCTTGCAATGTTGGTGTTAGTTGCTCAGTTGTGACCTACCCTTTATGACCCGCCAAACTTTTCTGGCCTGCCAAGCTCTTCTGTCCGTGGAATTCTCCAGGCAAAAATGCTGGAGTGGTTAACTATTCTCTTCTCCAGGGGATCTTTCCAATCCAGGAATTAAACCCAGGTCTTCCATTTTGGCAGATTCTTTACCATCTTTTGGAGAAGGAAATGGCACCCCACTCCAGTACTCTTGCCTGGAAAATCCCATGGATGGAAGAGCCTGGTAGGCTACAGTCCGTGGGGTCGCAAAGAGTTGGACACGACTGAGCAACTTCACCTTCACCTTACCTTACCATCTTTACCATTCTTTACCAGGGAAGCCCTTGCAATGTTATTACATACCTAACCCCTGGAAAGGGAATGGCAACCACTCCAGTATCCTTGTCTACAAAATCCCATGGACAGAAGAGCCTGGCGGGCTCCAATCCATGGGGTCACAAGGGTCGGACATGACTTACCAATGAATCCACCACCAACCATGAGGAAAGAAAGCAGTGGTTATTATACAAGCAAGGATGATTTTCTTATTCAAGGAGGATGCCATTTTCCTCATCCAGCCTTCTGAGAGTCACCATGTAAAATTATTTCACATTCTTTTCAGCCTACTCAAAGCACATAAGGGCTTCCTGAAACATGGGTCTTGTAAATATGCCTGAATGTCAGGATTTTGGCTGTAACAGTGGAACTAGAAAGGACTCCAGTTGTATCTTTCTGTGCTCTTCCTGATTTACCAGCCAGAACCCTGGTATTTGATGCACATGTGAGAAAATTCATTGTCTCCCTTTTTATTTTACTGTGATTTTTTTTTCAAACCAATAATTATCTAATTCTCACCCTTAACAACAAAGAGAATTTAGAAAGTAAAAATGTATTGCCCAACAGTGAAAAAAAGGGCAATGCTACATACAATAAAGTACGTTCACCAGATCTTGAAATTATAATCTGAATTACAGAAAGAGAAACCCAGAAGAGTTATGGCAAATGAAAAGTGAATCCACTGGTGAAAAGACACATCCATCAGTCTTGCTAATGGTCATAAAACACAAAGCAGTAGGGGAAAAGACCATTTTTCTAGTGTTTTCTTTATTCAAAGCCAAAATTAATTTTCTTCCCAAAATGGTATATGACCAAGCGTTTGGACACACTGTTTGATTATAAAATTGAATTCTATGACATACAGAATCAAACTAAATGCCAGAACAAAACGAATGTGAGAAACACTGCAGCAATTAATACATAACTATATATCGCATGTTATTTTTAAATAATTTATTACATTTACCTAACTTACTACAATATGCAGACCTGATGCCCTATCACTTCTAAATGCTGCAGTCTGTATTTCCCCAAAGCAAGGACACTCCCCTCATAAACACCCTACAACCCTCCATGTCAAGAAATTGATATTTCCTATATTGTGTCAACTGCTCCAACAATGTCCCTTGTCACTTTCTAAGTCAGAATGCAATTCAGCATAAGTGTATCTTAACCCTACATGGAGTTGAGTGATTTATGGAAAATAATTTCTTATTAGAATAAGTGCTCTTCACAATTAATTATTTCTTATGTTATTTTTAAACTTCTTTGCCACCAGATTTGGCACACTCTCATATACACAGCACTGACCAATAAAAGTAGACATTTCCAAATCACTTGGAAACAAATCACTAAAATCCAGAAGAAGGGGAAATGTGTTTTTGAAGGGACTAAGATTATCAACCTGCTCTCATTGCTTGAAATCATGCATTTGTTCATACAATATGTGAATGTTTTACATTTCTACTGTATCATGGTTTATGAAGAAAAATATATTTTAAAAATAGGTGTTTAAAGTTGTGGGCCCAACCTCAACTGGATAATATTACATATATGTGCCAAGAAGGGTCAGATATAGTATGTATTTTGATAATTACTTACTAACTTAGCAAGTAAGGTAAATATATTGAGGAAACTATTTACTGATACAGTTTAAAGCAGTTTTGAAGGAGAATAGGGAGAAGCATGGATATACTATTTTTCAAACTATTAATTACAGTTTGACTATAAGCCAACATCTTAAAAACCTTTTGCAACAAGTTATTTATTTATCTTGATAATGAAATGTGGACGTTTCTCTAAAAAGAAAAAACACAGGCCCAACTGTCTAGCAGGGGTCTCAATACTTTCTCATCAGTAACAAAGTATGACATCTCAATGTGGCAAACTCACTTAAGCCTGGATGCAATTCTAGACGGGTGGAAGGGCAAGAGGTTAAGCCACTGCTGTATTTATCAATATGCTTTTAAACCAATAAGTGGATCAAGTAACATACAGAGTGAATGGGAATTAAATGTAATTAAAATCACTGTCTCAACAGACAGGGCAGGTTATAACCTTTATTCTCTCTAACCAAGCTCCCTCCCCTCACATGCCTCTAAGAGTCATAAATAAAGGTTTTAGAACTTTTTAAAGGATGTTATATTTATCAATAGCTCTTTTTTAGAATCTAAGATAAAAATATAAAAGGAAAGTGTCTAGGAGAAGGTTGTTAAAAGAGAAGCATGACAAGAAACAGCTGAAGTTGTGATGGCATTTTTCTATGTGATAACATATTTTATTTTGCTTTACATAATTTTGTTTGATTTCTTCTATGAGACAACAAACAAACAAACAAACTTACTCTTGAAGTAAGGCAAGTTTGTCAAAAGTATGCCACTGCTGCTGCTAAGTCACTTCAGTCGTGTCTGACTCTGCAACCCCATAGACGGCAGCCCACCAGGCTCCCCAGTCCCTGGGATTCTCCAGGCAAGAACATTGGAGTGGGTTGCCATTTCCTTCTCCAGTGCATGAAAGTGAAACGTGAACGTGAAGTCGCTCAGTCGTGTCCGACTCTGCAACCCCATGGACTGCAGCCCACCAGGCTCCTCGGTCCATGGGATTTTCCAGGCAAGAGTACTGGAGTGGGGTGCCATTGCCTTCTCCAGTCAAAAATATATACAGTATATACAGTCCCAAAAGGGAGAATAGAACTTCTCAATCTCTGCACATTCTGGTACCCAGCATTTGCCCACCAGACCCTTTTCCCCAATAGTGTATAGGTCAGAACGCTATTGTGACTAGAACTTTTGGGGGCTGTAATTGGGGTAGGGGGAAGGGAATGGTCTTTGAGAAGGAAAAATAAAGGGAATATATTTAAAGGGCTTTGCTAACCTCTGGGGAGCTAGTGTTCCTTGTACTAAATTCTAGCACAACTGGAACCACATTCTAACTGGAACCAAGCAATTTTTTGGTGATTGCTGCGTAAAAGCCACCCCAGAAGACACGGAAGGGAATGTCTGCCTGTGAGGTAAGACAGAAACACCTACATTGCCACATTTTCCGTTCAGAAGGGGAACGTGAATACAGATTAATGAGTTACTAGTTGCAGTATTCTTCTAAAAAGTCTCTTTTTTATGACCATATATGTATTATTTTTACCTTGTAGAAAATATGGAAAAACCAAATTACCCATACTCCCATAACCCAGAAATAACCTTTCTTAATGTGTATCATATCCCTTTACCATTCTCTTATGGAATAAGCTGTTTGAGTTAAGACATTGGTTCTCAAAGTGTAACCCAAGGGGCCAGAAACAAGAGCATCACTTGGGGAGTTCTTAGAAATGCAAACAAGGGGGTCACCCAGGCCTATTAGAAATTCTGGAGGTGGGCTCTGGGAATCCCGGATTTGACAAACCCTTCAGATGATTCTATTCATGGTAAAGCTTGAGAACCACTGTTTTAAAATATTCTGAACAAACAGATTTGAAGAATATAGGCCAAATATACCATCCCCTTTTTAATGGAAAAATAAATAATACTGGGTTTAGACTGTGCCTAATTCCTCAATTAAGACATAAATCAAACAGTAGAATACAAGCTGCGATCCCTAGTTTTAAGAGTACAGTTCCTCTGCTGAAAGGAGAAACAAGATTTAGAGACAGTTTTTTTTTCTTTTTCTTTTATTCTTCCTCCATTTCTGGTTTTATTTTAGGAAGTATTGAGATGATTTAAGTTTGTGAGATCAAGATACCTGTCAATAAAAAATTTTAAGGGCTTCATATGCTATGGTTTAAATTGATTTCTACAAAGTGAGTATAATTTGGAAGAAAAATACAATCATTCAGCAAGAATATTACCAGTTAGCAAAATTATAATTAGATAATTAGACAATTAATTTTTAATAGTCTTGCAATAAGAATTCCAAACCTTAATCATTTCCCCCCACATCATCCTAGAAGTGAAACTGTTTACTGAAAGAACACTATACAAATAGCAATTCATTTTTAAAGGTTAAATTGTAATACAGTCACCATAAATATGTTATTGAAATTATCAGGTATTTAACAGTCTTTTTAAAACTAATGTGTCCATACTCTCTTGGGAGAGGAAAGAAAGAAATCCAGCATTAAACCCCACAGATATTTTAGAAGGCATTTGCTTACCAACACAAGTGTGGTTTAGCAGTCATAAGCAAGTTACTACAAGCCAACAGCTTTACTTTTTGGCAAAGCATTGTTCTTTCCTGGGTGGTCTGATAAAGCCGGGCAATTCCCTAGAATTACCATGTACTTAAACTAAATGCTAGTGAGGGAAAATTAAAAATAACAACAAGAATAAGCCTTTCAAAGAGCCTTTTCATATCATTTGACATGGTCTTATGTCTTTCTGTTTAGGGTTTTCTTATCACCACTAAGCCAGAAAGACATGTACTATTACCTTTGTGATAATGATTTAATTGTTTTATGTTCTTGCCCAGCCACACAGGTGGCACTTTTCACGGACAAAGAAAACCCTTAGTAAATAGACAGCCCAAACCCCAGAGACGCGGGATCTGCTCTCACACTGCGTTAACCGTGCTGGCTGGTGTCTCCCTGCGCAGCCCTGCACAGCTTCACTCTGCCAAAAACAAACACGACCTACTGGTTTATTTCCAGCTGTCGCTGAGGTTTTTCATCTGATTTTATTTACTTGTCTAAAGTGGCTGTATAACAAGCACCAAATAAGCCACAATTGCCCAGAGCAGAATATAAAATTAAAGGGCTTCAATTAATGAATAAGTAATAACACACTTAAAAATGGATGCTAACTTGAATCACTGAATGAGGCATCATAACTTACTGGGTTATATTTTTAAATGATTCGAATCAACATTTAAAATTATGTAAATGCTATGTTGTACATAAATTTTAAAATCCATAGTAATAATGCATTGAAAAATGCAAAATAAAGCACAGATGTAGGAAAATACAATATGGTAAGACCAGAATGCATTACCCCTATTGTGAGAATACGTGGATCTCTGTTTTATGTGAGTATGTTGTATTACATTGAAGTTACAACAGGAATTATATGAAGTGGTTTATAATATGGTATACATTGATGTATATCTTAACTCTCATTTATGGTCTAAGAAACTAAGAAACCTAAGAAAGCAGAGAGAAAATACTACCCCAACCCCAATAAAATACAGACATAGCAGTTTTCATGATGAAAAGCCCAAAATTATCTACCAAGAGCGCCAGGAAACAAACTGGGTACAACAATCTACCCCCACAATAATGACAGTACTCTCACATCAGCAGAAGGGTCCCTGGGCTGAAGCCAAATTCCCCGGCTGGCATTATCCCAGGAACAACCCTGAGCCACATATTTTAATCACAATGCTAGCAAAGGGTTGCTGAAGGCATTATAATAAAACATGAATAGCTTTTTCTCCATAAGCTATGGTTCAGCCAACATGCATTGCCTATTTCAGCAGTGATACGTAAATAAACCAGCCAACCTGTATCCCAGAGAAAGGAAAATGTGTAAATGACCTAGGACACTTCTGTTCGCACCAGACGGAAATGAATAGCTGTTGTATGCCGTGTCACAAGTTATCTCTTAGGCTTGGATGGGGAAACAGCCCAGCTCGTGCTTTGAAATCAAGTCCAATCCCCACTCTTTCAAAGTTAGAATGGATGGAAAGGATCATAAATCACCTCCATGAATTTCTTTGCTATCCCAACACTCTGGACTCAGTTTCCTTCTCTGAAGTATAAATGCGACAGAGGTATGAAGATCTCTGAAGTCCCTCAATATTCTGTGACACCCAAGATACAACTCCATCAGAGGTGATGAGGGAAGGCAGGGGCTAGCTCCTGCAGAAATGCCACAGGACATCCAGCACAGAGACTGGATTAAAGAGAAACAGGCTATGGGAGTGGTGGGTTCTGCTTCATGTCTTGCCCCTGACTCAGCTCTGCGATTCTGGGAAAGTTACAAACCCTCTGGGCTTTGATTTACTCATTAATAGAAGGAGACAGGTGATCCTAAAGTTCCTTCAGCTCTCTTTCCAGGGATTGAGAATCAGCCCCTGTGTATCAAGTAGCAGTGACAAATGGCTTCACAGAGAATAAAAAGCCATTATAGACCTCTGGGATCTGGGACGGCCTCTATCATGTCACAGAAAACTAATTTACTCATTACAGCAAAAATGGTCAACAGCAACAAGAATTTTGAATGAAAGCAGGTCAATAGAGTTGTACTGATTAATCACAGGAGCTTAATTTCTACTTGATTATTATGTTACTTTATCAACACAAATATGAGCTGCATTTACATACAACCCTGAAAGTTAACACATAAAAATGTTTCTTCTTTAGGAAGAGGAAGAGGCAAAGAGAAGGAATATTGAAATATGTGTAAAGATAAAAGCAGACTCAAGCAAAAAGAAACTAAATCCCCATTCTCTTATAATTTAGTGATAATGTTACTGGAATCTGTAAAGAATGACATTTGAGAAGAGACAGGTAAATTTTAGCACCCAGAGCCACCCAAGTACGATTTTATCTTCATTAAGTTATTCATCACTAAAGAATTCTGTGTAAATAGATGTTCTCTTAACAACTGAACATCTGCAAAAGCAAAACACAGCCATCCACATGCATAAACACACACTCAAAACACATACATGCAGCACCCAATTATGACTTATACATAAGTTTGCATTAGAGAGGTAATTAGTGCATTTCTGACTGTGATTCAACTGACAATGAGCTACAGTCTTTAAAAAGAGATGAAAAAGACAGGCGTCCACTCTTGTAACACAACTTTTTAAGGATGTAATAAATAGTTAACAATTCCCTGTCAGTCTGAAGAGAAAGAAACACTGCAGTGTGCTATGGCCACCAGTGCTGGAGATTGCTGAATGCTGCCATGATCAGAGAAAATATTCAACAGAGTCTTATAATTAAAAAAATAAAAACCCACTGGGTATGAAAGAACTCAATCCATCCCAGTAATTGCTTTCTGTGAAATGTAACCCTTGGTCCAAATTAATGAGTTTCAGGTGCGAATCTAATGCTTTCCATTTTGCCTAAGATGTTACTATTGCTTTTTTTCTGAGACACTTGGCCTCCAAGAGTATCATAGTTAATTTATCATAACATGCTATCAATGTTCAGCATTCACTGAAAGGGAAAATGGAGCCCTTTTGGTGAAACAGCTCTTGCTTTTCTACAGTGCCATCAGATTCCAATACAACTTTTCTTACCCACACATTTGAAATTCTGCCGTGATTATTCTTCAGATGAAGTGCCAGACCAAAGTGGGAGTCAGAAATTTTGATTTTAAAATGCAGAAAAATCAGTGCAAACAAAGTCATTGCCCAAATTTGTCTACTGAACATGCTTCTGCTGTTTAAATACAAAACAAGTTGTCAAGTACCGATTTAAAAAGCAACAACAACAAACAACAAAAAGAGAAAGGGGGAAAAATCAGAGTAGTGGCTGTAACAGCCATGCGGCTGATTTTCAAAAACATAGCTCCTTGGTTTCTTTTTACATATCTAATGTTTCCTGGAATTAATAGCTAGTATCATTTATTATGTGCCAGACACAATGCAAAGAGCTTTTCACATCTTATTTTGAGTTCTTTCAGAAGTAGACACTGAGACAAGGATTTAAGTGCTAGTAATTTATCTGAAAGAAGATCCCAGGAAAGCCAGTACGTGAAGGAAAAATGAAAGAGAAGGAAGAGGAAGGACGTAGTACCAAGCAATTAACTTCTATGAACCGCAGAACTAAGTCCTGCCAGGGACTCTGGAAAAGTTTAGCACACGCCTCAGACGTGGTCCAAATGAGAGGCTGCTTTTGGAGGTGTTACTTCTAGAAACTTCCAGTTTGCCTTCTGAATGAGCCAAGTCAGAAGGCAGGCAAAGAACAGAAAGCATTCTCAGTTAGTAGAGTGTGGGATGCATAAACGAGGGCCAGGTACAAGGGCAGGACCCTAGTAGTCTACAGCGCACGATACCATTTCAACGTCATAGTGATCTTATGATGTGAATAAGACCTCCTCTTCACATATGTGGAAGCTGATGGTCAGAGACATCAAGCAGCTTACCAAAGGTTGCTGTTTAGTCACTCAGGCATGTCTAACTCTTTGTGACCCCATAGACTGCAGCATGTCAGGCTTCCATGTCCTTTACTAGCTCCCAGAGTTTGTTCAAACTCATGTCCGTTGAGTCGATGATACCATTCAACCATCTCATCCTTTGTTGCCCCAGAGGTTCAGTTCAGTTGCTCAGTCATGCCCAACTCTTTGTGACCCCATGGACTGACTGCACTATGCCAGGCCTCCCTGTCCATCACCATCTCCTGGAGCTTACTCAAACTCATGCCTATTGAGTCGGTGATGCCATCCAACCATCTCGTCCTCTGTTGTCCCCTTCTCCTCCTGCCTTCAATCTTTCCCAGCATCAGGGTCTTTTCCAATGAGTTGGTTCTTTGCATCAGGTGGCCAAAGTATTGGAGTTTCAGCTTCAGCATCAGTCCTTCCAACGAACATTCAGGACTCATTTCCTTTAGGATGGACAGGTTTAATCTCCTTGCAGTCCAAGGGACTCTCAGGAGTCTTCTCCAACACCACAGTTCAAAAGCATCAATTCTGCGGCACTCAGCTTTCTTTATAGTCCAACTCTCACATCCGTAGATGACTACTGGAAAAACCATAGCTTTGACTAGATGGACATTTGTTGGTAAGGTCATGTCTCTGCTATTTAATATGCTGTCTAGGTTGGTCATAGTTTTTCTTCCAAGGAACAAGTGTCTTTTAATTTCATGGCTGCAGTCACCATCTGCAGTAATTTTGGAGCCCCAAAAAATAAAGTCTCTGTTTCCATTGTTTCCCTATCTATTTGCCATGAAGTGATGCTTTATTGACTATGCCAAAGCCTTTGACTGTGTGGATCACAATAAACTGTGGGAAATTCTGAAAGAGATGGGAATACCAGACCACCTGACCTGCCTCTTGAGAAACCTATAGGCAGGTCAGGAAGTAACAGTTAGAACTGGACATGGAACAACAGACTGGTTCCAAATAGAAAAAGGAGTACATCAAGGCTGTATATTGTCACCCTGCTTATTTAACTTCTATGCAGAGGACATCATGAGAAACGCTGGGCTGGAAGAAGTACAAGCTGGAATCAAGATTGCTGGGAGAAATATCAGTAACCTCAGATATGCAGATGACACCACCCTTATGGCAGAAAGTGAAGAGGAACTAAAAAGCCTCTTGATGAAAGTGAAAGAGGAGAGTGAAAAAGTTGGCTTAAAGCTCAACATTCAGAAAACGAATATCATGGCATCTGGTGCCATCACTTCATGGGAAATAGATGGGGAAACAGTGGAAACAGTGTCAGACTTTATTTTTGGGGGCTCCAAAATCACTGCAGATGGTGATTGCAGCTATGAAATTAAAAGACGCTTACTCCTTGGAAGGAAAGTTATGACCAACCTAGATAGCATATTAAAAAGCAGAGACATTAGTTTTCCAACAAAGGTCCGTCTAGTCAAGGCTATGGTTTTTCCCGTGGTCGTGTATGGATGTGAGAGTTGGACTATGAAGAAAACTGAATGTGGAAGAATTGATGCTTTTGAACTGTGGTGTTGGAGAAGACTCTTGAGAGTCCCTTGGACTGCAAGGAGATCCAACCAGTCCATTCTGAAGGAGATCAGCCCTGGGATTTCTTTGGAAGGACTGATGCTAAAGCTGAAACTCCAGCACTTTGGCCACCTCATGTGAAGAGTTGACTCATTGGAAAAGACTTTGATGCTGGGAGGGACTGGGGGCAGGAGGAGAAGGGGACAACAGAGGATGAGATGGCTGGATGGCATCACTGACTCGATGGACGTGAGTTTGAGTGAACTCCGGGAATTGGTTATGGACAGGGAGGCCTGACGTGCTGCAATTCATGGGATCGCTAGGAGTCGGACACGACTGAGCGACTTCACTTTCACTTTTCACTTTCATGCACTGGAGAAGGAAATGGCAAGCCACTCCATTGTTCTTGCCTGGAGAATCCCAGGGACGGGGGAGCCTGGTAGGCTGCCGTCTCTGGGGTCGCACAGAGTCGGACATGACTGAAGCGACTTAGCAGCAGCAAGACACATCTATTTGCTGAACTGTTAACTATTTTTGAGTTCTGTATTGTAAAGTAAAAAAAAATAAAATAAAATAAATAATAATAATAAAAAAGACAAATCAAAAAAATAAATAAATAAAAAGCAAAAAAAAAAAGGAAAAATTGGTGGTAGTGGTCCTAGGGGTGATTTTTTTTAACTTTTCAATTTTTTTGTTACTGTTTTAATGTTAATTGCAATGGTCAAATAATATGACACAGTTGTACCCAATATTAAAAAGGGAAGGAAATTAGAAAGGAAACAAATAGAATTTTATCAGAATAAGGGACTGTGTTTGAATGTTAGCTACAAAGGTGACAGCTAACCTCATAGTTTGAAAGAAAATATGATGTTGGTGGTATACGAGATAAAATATTATGGCGAACTTATTTTCTACTGAAATTTCTCAAAATGCAAGATTAATATTATTAAAGTTAATATTATTACTTATAGGTTTAATCACATAAATAATTTAGGTTAGGAGAGAAATTTCTGAACAAAGATCCCTTACAGTCAACTGTCTAAACATTTATGAAAAAATAATGAAAATAAGCCAATGGCAGGAAAATGAAATTCAAGACAAGCATGTTTCAAAAATACTGATGAGGTAACCCACTCTGGCTGGGTATCCCTGTGTTCCTGACTTGGTATCTAGTGACCAGACAGTCTTTAGGACTTTTTAAATCTCTGCTGTTTATCACCTGACTAGGCCCCCATCTCTACTGTAATCTTTCATAATAGGAATATATTTATGAATTCATAAATACCTATGTATAAATGAGAAACAGATCCTGCTAAATAACTGAGCCATAGGCTCTGAACTCCCCAAGAAGCATCAATAACAGCATCAATACATAAACCCAAGGCGGGGATTGGATTTGGTGAGGCACTGTGGGTTGGACATGCATTAGGCTGGTTGGAGCTGTGAACTGGTCGCCACATGTGTGTCTGGAATCAAAGACAAGTGAGGCGGGAAGATCTGGAGAGGCACACATCCTGATGCAGGAATTAGGCTCGGGGTGACGTGGTCATTTTACACCTGGGCTTCCTGATACATACTACGCTACCTTCATTCCTTGAATTTGCTGCAGTGTAGCCAAATGGCTCAGGACTGAGATTTGTAATCAAACAAACCAGGGATTCCAGCCTCTACCCTCCTCCACCATGTCCTTCCCACCCCTATTTCTCTCCCATCACTTGTTAATCCTGTATATTCTTGGGTAAGTTGATTTCAGCTTTGATCACCAACGATTTGGAAAATATGGTCCAGTCAAAGTCAAGATAGGCAGCCCTGTCCTGTCCTCCTCTGGCCTTCTCCTTTCTTGTTCTGCTACTTGTTTCATGAGTAATGAAAGCAGGGTTGGGTTATTGCTAGTTCTGTGGAGGTTCCAATTGCCTCTCTGTAAGACTATAAACCAGTCCTCTCAGCTTGGGGAACTCCGTTCCTGCTTTTTCTCTTGGACATTTCACCCTGCTATAACAACACTGTCCTAAGTGGAATCTTCAGATCATACCAGTTTGGGAAATGCAGCATATGTGGCCCCTGTCTTGGAGATTAATAGTGCACACTCGTATAGTAAACGATACTACAGGAAAGACACCTATTTAATGACATTTAATCCAGTATTTCTCCAACTTACCTGATCACAGAACTCTATGTTGGACATAACCCCTCTTGGCATCGTATAGGCCTGTGTTCTACCAAGTGGCTATGGATATTGTTATATCTTCTGTTTCACTGATCTCTTGTTTCCGCACTTTATAATTTTCAGCGCTCAGTCTGGCAATGGTGTTTGTACCTTACCTACCCTGGTGGTTTTGTCTCTGAATGCTTTTCATAGACCAAATTACATAAACTCACTTGTCATTTCAGTGTTTCACTCAGAACTGCTTCTGGCAACTATACTAAAGTCTGTACTATGGTATGTGGTGTTTAAGTTTATTAAAAACTAACTCTTTGATTGATTGGAATCAGTGTCTGTCTGTCCTTCAAAAAAAAAATCTCATCATTTGGTGGGGAAGTAGTATAAAAAGACAAAAGAAACTCCATAGGGATTATGTGGCCACAGAAGAACAGCTAGCTGTTTGCTGTCAGCCTACCATAAGAACCAACAGACAGAAAAAGTTAATTTCATTTTATTTTGCAATCCACGAACAATCACTACATTTTAGCAGTGAAACTCTAATCTTCTCATAGCTAAGAACCACTAAGAACTCTGCCATAAATTCTGTTCTCCATCATCATTTTTCAAAAGGTTACAGGGAAATCTACTCAGTATTCTGTAATAACCTTTATGGTAAAAGAATCTGAAAAAGAATGGATATAAATATATATATATATATATATATATATATATAATATTACATTTAGTATACATAATTGACTCACTTTGCTGCACAACTGAAACTAACACAACATTGTAAAACAACTATTCTCCAATAAATTTTTAAAAAATAAACAAATTAAAAGTCAAAAGCTTAAAAACAAACAAACAAAAAGAACAGGGCAGGGGGCAATTCCTGGTGCTGTTTTCCCAGTATGGAGTAAGGTAATAGATTAAGATAAGATGATATCAACAATTTAACTTGAAGGAAATAGGACGTCAATAATGACAACCAAGTGTTTCATGGCTAAAAGTCAGATCAGGACATGTCTACATGATAAGATGTTAGACTTTCTATACCTCAGACTTCTCAGTAAGTTGCAGACATAACCAGCTCATTCTCTTCCAAGTAGGAAGACTTGCCCACCAAAATTTAGTAGCAACCAGCATGGGGAGGCACGGATCCTTAGATATCTCAGCTATTAAAATGCCCAGAACAAGCCTCCTCATGTTAATAAAAGGATGTGTTAAGTCTAGGCACCTTAAGGAGGTGACAAGATGTCTCCCTCTACCTCCTCTTCCTTCTGAATGTATGGATTTGACTTTTCTGAGAAGGAAGTTATTGGCTCAACTCAAGCCTTCAGTGTGCAGGAGCACTGCAAAACCAAGTCATTATCAGTCTATGCATGCCCTACTTGGATCCAGAGGCAAGAATTGAGGATATTCATCCTGTAAGCCCAGCCCTGCCCAGCCTGTGACTCAGTGAGAACCAAACCTGGGTGTGTACTAGAGGTGGAATTCTAACAAAAAGACAGTTCTGGGCAGTAGTTTCTGTGCCCTGAATTTGACATTAATTGTACCCAGGGCAAACCTTGGTTGGCAGGGGCCGGGGGGAGGGTGATCTGTATACTAACAGCTACAGCTGAATGCTAGCCCCCAATATATGTGCACAGTCCCCCATGACCAAGCTCCAACTCTAGTTCTTTGTTAACAGCCCACGTCCTTGAGTGAACTGCAGTCCTGCTCTGAAGCTTGACTCCTGAGCTAAGATCCTAAATGCTCATCCCAGGCTCTTTCTTACTCTGCACACTGTGGCTGTGGTCATGGCTCAATCCAGGAGAACCTTGCCACAGGCAGTGAAGATGTTCTACTCTGAAGATTTCCCTTGTTACTATCTACATATCCCTGCCCATGAGAGTAGACCTTGCAGATATCATTTTTGGTGTATAGCTGAGGAAATGGAAAATGCCTTCTTCGGGACCAGTTCCACTAGTCCAACCTGCCACAGTCTTTAAGAATATTTCCTCCTACCAGATGGCCCATGCTTCATGGCAATGCTGGCTGAGTGCATAACAGGGAAATGGTGGGATGTATCCTGGAACACAAGCTGCTATTCCTTTTCTTTTTATCCGTGTTCTAAGACATAAACATGCCTTTAACAAAAATGGGCAGGGAGGTTGGGAGCCTTAGGTATTGAGGGCCTTAAATGTGAAGTGGAGAAGATTGGACATCTGGCATTCATAAACGCCCACAGGCTTCCAGTTCTGCTGTCTACTCCTGAGAAAACACATTAATATCAGTGATAGCCTCATGGACCCATCAAAAACGGTCCTCTGAGGAGAAACTGTGGACCCCCATATTTTTCCTTCTCTGTTTTCCCAGATGAGAGACAAGAGCTTAAATCTCTAGGAATAGTAGACTAATTGGCATAGGTGATGCTTATCTTATTTAACAAAGAAATTCTTGGTTGACCACATAATGGCACAGACCACA
Organism: Bos indicus; assembly: GCF_029378745.1. Lineage (NCBI taxonomy): Eukaryota > Metazoa > Chordata > Mammalia > Artiodactyla > Bovidae > Bos > Bos indicus. The sequence continues at coordinate 8,165,044 of NC_091772.1, read as the reverse complement.
GAATATTATACAGTTATTAAAAAGACAAAATTGGATCTTTATCAGGACCCAAATGAATGTTCATTACACGCTTTTAGGTGAATGAACTATATTGCAGAGTAATAATATATATTATCTGACTCCATTTTTATAAAACAATATAAATACCCTCTGTGTGGGAGAGATTTATATATATATATATATTTTTTTTTTTTTAATGAACAGAAAGAGCATAGGAATATCCATGTTAGACTGCTTGTTCTGTTACCTAAATATTTTGACATTTCTTGCTCTAATTTCATTTTTACATTGAGTGTGGTTTAATTTGTAAAATGTTTTAAATTTAATGGATTTGGGGAAAAGTATACTGAAAGTAAATCAGATTTTATGTGTCAAATGGGTATTCTGAGTTAGAAAGTTCTGTATGAAGCATTTTGTAAATTTTTTGAATAACCTAATTTGATTATAGTATTCATATTTGCATTTATGTAGAGTAAGGAACTGTTCTATTGTACAATCAGTTGTTCTGCATACAGAAACCATACTGATCTTTAAGTTTCCTTTATTTCCAATGAAAATCCACACTTCAGAGACTATGAGCTCTAACCCATCCAGGTACTATCACTCCATCCATGTTTAATGCCACACGAATGTTGGCTATTATCACTCTAAGCAGGCACTATGGTGGCAAAGACAAATAAACCTTGGGAACTGCCTATAAAAATTCTTAGTAAAGTGAAAATCATTTTTATCCTACCAAGCTAGGATGTAATGGCAGTTCTTTGGGGAAAGAGGTGGACTTGGTTTTTCTGATTCAGTGAGGAAAATAAGAAATTATGCCCTCTGAGTGAAGAGTAATAGGGAGGGAGTCCTGAAAACAGCAAATCTCAGGACAAAGGGGAAAAAAACAAAAATTAACAGGAATTCTGGTGGCTGAATGATGACCATCACCCTCTGGAATGATGCCCCCTCAGACGTAGGGAAAGGTCTCATCTGGCATGAAGATCACTTCACCTTTACAGTGTACTGAAATATTTTCCTATATTTTATAAATGGTACCAGCTTAGTTACTATTTTTGCTCAGGTAAACACTATTCCATTCATCATCATACCAACTTTCAAGATTATGGAGAAACTTCTACACGTGGGCCCACAAAAGTAACTACTAAGTTCACTCAGATATCTTACCTCCCTCAAAAAGGAAGGGAAAGCATCAGGTGCTGAAACAAAAATTCAAATAATTAAACAAACTGGGTAACTTCATCTGAATCCTTAAATTCTCAGCTCCAGAAACCTCAGGGATTGGGTAGTATGTCCTTTTTACACAAATTTCTCAAAGAATTGACGAAAGGCCAAATTAAGATCCTCAAGTGAAGTAGGCTTGCAAGTCTCTGTTTTAAAAATAAAATGCTGATTGCTTTATTGAGATCACACATGGGGTATGCCAGCATGCTACAAACTTGAGTAAAAAGATTATTAAGAAGGTTGGCAGCAAATACTCAGACGTGTGGAAATGTTTCCCACCTCTCAACGAACAACAAAAACCCAGAAACCCGCACATATTTATGTATATGAAGACAGATGAAGAAATACATAAATACACATGTAATGGCTATGTTTTAATAGAAAGGATGATGACAGGGTGAAGAAATGTGATTATACAGTACCTCCAAAGATTTTGTTTAAGCAAGACAGGAAAGTAACTACGTTCTAAATTGGTAAATGAATTAATGATTTTAAGTATGATTACTCATCGTAAAACTATGTACCACTATGGGAGGGATAAAGGCTTGATGACAATATAAATGTTTGACTCAAAGGGTGAAAGTGAAGTGGGTTGCCTTGTTTTTACAACATAAAATCAAAAATCTACTCTATCAGAAAAAAAACTAATTTTTTTCCTATGGAAGAAAAAACCCACCATTATAATTTTTAACGTGAATTCACTGAGCTCTGTAACTGACATTTAATATAAAATAATTTATCTTGCAACAGCTGGATAATATAGTGGTACTGTAATGGATAATATAATAATAGTATATTAATAGACTTGAATATTAATAAAAGTTTTGGTTAAATGTGAAAGCTGTTTGTTTGGGAAAGAAGTTGAGAAATAAGGTAGCTTCATTATCAGGTTTTATGACATATCATGGAACATAAGTGCTTTTATGAGTTGTAAAAATCACTTCAATTTTTGACACTCTGTGCTTCAAGGGATCCTGATTGGCAGCTGATTAGACTTTTGCTCCAGTCATTACTTTCTTTAGTGAAATTAGTGAGCTAGAAAATTGCATTGTAATTCATTGAGGGAAAATTAACATTTAGAGAGATCTTAAGGCTATGATCATATATTTACTTTGTATACAATATATAATTTTTTTCAAGCAATTTCTAATAAAAAATGTGCCAGAGAGTACATATTATGAATTCAACTGAAATAATGATAATCCATTTCTGCACATTTGGTTTCTGTAAATGGAGAAGTTTTATCTGCCTTGAATTCCCTGTGTGATGGCATTAAAATAAATTACAGAGAGAATAGGATCTCTCTGCTCTTACTGTCTCTTTCATGTTCTAGTTAAAATCATTTTGAACATTACCTATTTTTGAAAGGATCCTTCAAATGCAACCAATACTAACAGTATGTTCACCCTAACACAAGTATAAAATTCACTGTCAGAATTTCTCTTCTGAAAACAAATATGTGACATTATGGGCAATGCTCTTGAAATCTTATAAATAGAAACATCTTACCCAAATAATGCTATTAATTGTATGTCAAAGGTATTATAGATGTATTTTCATAAAATGTAAAAGTTCTTAAAAGATTACAAATTGAACATACCCAAATCAAATTAACTTGGGGGAAGGAAGCCATCATATGACTTTAGGTATATTCTTTTTACTCTTCAGAAGTCAATTCTAAGTTCTCAACAATTTATTCTTGTAAAGTAGATATAAAAAAAGTTTACACTGTATGAAAAGTTGTGGGAGGTAAAAGAAGTATTAGAAAATTGTAAAACTGACTAGAAGATACTCATTCATTCAGCTACAACGACAAATTCAACAGATTCATGTTAAATTCATGTCATTTACATTCTGTAGGCATAGCTAATACATTTAACACTCATTGACTGAAAAAGAAAAAACAGTACCTAGGGAATAGAGTTTATTTTTCAAAGAGCTTTATAGTTTTATTTAATGTTACAATGAAGGAAATTTTTAAATTGATAAAATAACATTGAAAAGAAAAAAATTCAAAAAGTAGGATTTTATTTTAAAATAAAACTATTTTTCATTGCTGGAGGAGGAAATGAAAACCTACTCCAGTATTCTTGCCAGGAAAACCTCACAAACAGTATGAAAAAGCAAATGCTACAGCACTGGAAGATCAGCCCTGCCACAGCCCCAGGTCAGAAAGTCTCTGACAGGCTACTAAGGAAGAGCAGAGGGCAATTACTAACAGCTCCAGAAAGAATGAAGCAGCTGGGCCAAAGGAGAAAGGAAGCTCAGCTGTGGGTGTGTCTGCTGGTGACAGTCTGATGCTGTAAACAACAGTATTGCATAAGAACCTGGAATGTCAAGCCCATGAATCAAGATCAAGGTAAACTGGACCAGGTCAAGCAGGAGATGGCAAGACTGAACATCAACATCACTGAACTAAAATGGAAGGGAATGGGTGAATTTAATTCTGATGATTATCGTATCTACTACTGTGAGCAAGAATCCTTTAAAAGAAATGGAGTAGCCTTCACAGTCAACCAAAGAGTCCAAAATGCAGCACTTGGGCACACACTCAAAAATGACAGACTGATCTTGGTTTGTTTCCAAGGCAAACTGTTCAACATTACAGTAATCAAATCTATGCCCCAACCACTGATGCAGAAGAAGCTGAAGTTGACCAGTTCCATGAAGACCTACAACACCTTCTAGAACCAACACCAAAAAAAATGTGTCCTTTTCATCATAGAGGATTGGAATGCAAAAGTAGGAAGTCAAGAGACATCTGGAGTAACAGGCATGTTTGGCCTTGGAATATAAAATGAAGCAAAGCAAAGAATAAAAGAGTTTTGTTAAGAGGATGTGTTGATCATAGCAAACACCCTTATCCAACAACCCAAGAGATGACTCTACACATGGACCAGATGGTCAATACCAAAATCAGACTGATTATGTTCTTTGCAGCCAAACATGGAGATGCACTATACAGTTAGCAGAAACAAGACCTGGAGCTAACTGTGGCTCAGATCATGAGCTTCTTATTGAAAAATTCAGACTTAAATTGAAGAAAGTAGGGAAAACCACTAGGCCATTCGGTTATCAGATCAGATCAGATCAGATCAGTCACTCATTCGTGTCTGACTCTTTGCGACCCCATGAATCACAGCTCGCCAGGCCTCCCTGTCCATCACCAACTCCCGGAGTTCACTCAGACTCACGTCCATCGAGTCAGTGATGCCATCCAGCCATCTTACCCTCTGTCATCCCCTTCTCCTCCTGCCCTCAATCCCTCCCAGCATCAGAGTCTTTTCCAATGAGTCAACTCTTTGCATGAGGTGGCCAAAGTACTGGAGTTTCAGCTTTAGCATCATTCCTTCCAAAGAAATCCCAGGGCTGATCTCCTTCAGAATGGACTGGTTGTGACCTAGATCAAATCCCTTATGATCATACAATGGAGGTGAGAAATAAATTCAAGGAATTAAATCTGGTAGACAGAGTGCATGAAGAATTATGGATGGAAGTTGATACTATTCTACAGGAAGCAGTGACCAAAACCATCCCAAAGAAAAAGCAATTAAAGAAGCCAAAGTGGTTGTCTGAGGATGCTTTACAAGTAGCGGAGGAAAGAAGACATGTTAAAGGCAAAGAAGAAAGGGAAAAATACTCAACTGAATGCAAAGTTCCAGAGAAAAGCAAAGATGGATAAGAAGGACTTCTTAAATGAACAATTCAAAGCAACAGAGGAAACCAACAGAATGGGAAAGACTAGAGATCTCTTCAAGAAGACTGGAGATATCAATAGGGAATATTTCATGCAAGGATGAGCACAATAAAGAACAGAAGTGGTAAGGACCTAACAGAAGCAGAGAGATTAAAAAGAGGTGGTAAGAATACACAGAAGGACTATTTAAAAAAAAAGGTCTTAATGACCCAGAAAACTATGGTGATGTGGCCACTCACCTGGAGCTGAACATTCTGGAGTGTGAAGTCAAGTGGGCCTTAGGAAGTGTTACTATCAACAGAGTTAGTGGAGGTGATGGAATTCCAGCTGAGCTACTTCAAATCCTAAAAGATGATACTGTTAAAGTACTTCACTCATTGTTACAGCAAAAACTCAGCAGTGATCACAGAACTGTAAAAAGACAGCTTTCAGTCCAATCCCGAAAAAGGACAATAACAAAGGACGTTCAAACTACCGTACAATTGTGCTCATTTCACATGCTAACAAGGTTGTGCCCAAATCTTTCAGGTTAGGCTTTAGCAGTACATGAACCGAGAACTTCCAAATGTACAAGCTAGGTTTCAAAGAGGCAGGGAAACTAGAGATCAAATTGCCCCAGCATCCATTGGATCCTAGAAAAAGCAAGGGAATTCCAGAAAAACATCTACTTCTGCTTCATTGACTATGAGAAAGCCTTTGATTGTATGGATCACAAAAAACTGTGGACAATTCTTAAAATGATGGGAATACCAGACCACTTTACCTGTCTTCTGAGAAACCTGGATGCAGGTCAAGAAGCAACAGTTATAACCTTACATAAAACAACGAACTGGCTCCAAATTGGGAAAGGAGTACGACAAGGCTATATATCGCGACTCTGCTTATTTAACTTATATGCAGAGTACATCACATGAAATGCCAGACTGGATGAATCCCAAGTTAGAATTAAGATTGCAGGAGAAATATCAACAACCTCAAATATGCAGATAATACCACTCTAATCATAGAAAGTGAGGAGGAACTAGAGTCTCTTGATGAAGGTGAAAGAGGAGAGTGAAAAACCTGGCTTAAAACTCAAGGTTCAAATGGAAAGAGTAACAGGAAACTTATATTACCATATGTAAAATAGATAGCCAAAAGGAATTTGCTGTAGGCTCAGGAAACTCAAACAGGCGCTCTGTATCAACCTAGAGAGGTGTGATGGGGAGGGAGATGGGAGGGAGGCTCAAAAGGGAGGGGATATATGTATACCTATGGCTGATTCATGTTGAGGTGTGACAGAAAACAGCAAAATTCTGTAAAGCAATTCTCCTTCAATAAAAAATAAATAAATTTAAAAAAAAAGAAAAAAAAAAGAAGATCATGGCATCCAGTCCCATCAGTTCATGGCAAATAGATGGAGAAACAATAGAAATAGTGATGGATTTTATTTTCTTGGGCTCCAAAATTACTGAGCATGGTGAATGCAGCCATGAAATTAAAAGATGCTTGCTCCGTGAAGAAAAGCTATGACAAACATAGTGTATTAAACAGCAGAGACATTACTTTTCCAACAAAGGTCTGTATAGTCAAAGTCACGGTTTTTCCTGTATGCATGTACAGGTGAGAGTTGGACCATAAAGAAGGCTGAGCGCTGAAGAACTGATGCTTTTGAGTTGTGGTGTTGGTGAAGACTCTTGAGAGTCCCTTGGACTGCAAGGAGATCCAACCAGTCCATCCTAAAGGAAATGAGTCCTGAATATTCACTGGAAGGACTGATGCTGAAACTGAAGCTCCAATACTTTGGCCACCTGATACAAAGAGCTGACTCATTGGAAAAGACCCTGATGCTGAGAAAGACTGAAGGCAGGGGGAGAAGGGGAAGACAGAGGACGAGATGGTTGGATGGCACCACAGACTCAGTACACATGAGTTCTGAGCAATCTTCGGGATATGGTGAAGGACAGGGAAGCCTGGCGTGCTTCAGTCCATGGGGTCACAGAGTTGAATAAGACTGAGTGACTGAACAAATCAGTACAAAGGAAAGAAAGATCTTTTGCAAAGATCAACTTAACAACAAATTTATCACTGACAAGAAGCAATTCTAAAATAATCATTTTCCCTGTGAAAATAATATGTTTCTCTTTGTATATATTGCTCAGCACACAAATGTAAAATCGCCATGCGAATCTCTCTGTCATCTTTTTGGCCCTTTTCCCTCTGCATGCCCTATCGGAGAAGGCAATGGCACCCCACTCCAGTACTCTTGCCTGGAAAATCCCATGGACGGAGGAGCCTGGTGGGCTGCAGTCCATGGGGTCGCTGAGGGTCGGACACGACTGAGCGACTTCACTTTCACTTTTCAGTTTTCTGCATTGGAGAAGGAAATGGCAACCCACTCCAGTGTTCTTGCCTGGAGAATCCCAGGGACGGGGGAGCCTGGTGGGCTGCCGTCTATGGGGTCACACAGAGTCGGACACGACTGAAGCGACTTAGCAGCAGCAGCAGCCCTTTCTATGACTTTCTTCTACCTGCCCCTACCCTGGGCTTGTTTATTTCATCTTGTTGGCATTTGCTTTTGGCCACCCATTCTGCGCTCACACAAATACAAAGGGTATCTGGTATTATTACTATATTGGGTTAGCAGAAACATTCGCTCAATATTTTCTATAAAATGTGATGGAAAAACCCAAATAAAATTTTTGGTCAACCCGATATTTGATATGTGAGAACAAGAGTGATTCAATTCTGCTTCTGTAGCCAAAAGTCAAGTGACAAGATAGAAATAAGATCGTGTTACATATACAGACTATGTACGGCCGCATGTTCTGTCATACAAGCATTAATTTTAAATGTAGTGCATTCATTGCATATTTGATAAACTTAAGAAAAATGGGAATCTGACTCAAAGATATTTATCTAGAAAATTTTGAAAATTCCAATAATAAGGACATACTAATCTACCCCAGGGTAAGATTTCAGAAGGCAAATTATCATATAATAATCTATATGTATAAAATGTTATTAGAATACTAAATTATAAATAAATAATTTTTGAAAACTTGATGATGATGGATCCAATTTTTTATTTTAATGAGTTACTAAAAAAAAGCAACTAAACTACTACAAAGTAGTAAAAGAGCTTTGAAACGGGCTTTTGAAGATCAGCACTCACATATATTGACCATGCTTTCTAGCTAACAGACTCAGATCCTTCCATTGCTACTAACAGTTGCCAAGCAGCTGTGTCAGGCTCTTAGTCAGGAAAAGAAGGCCCTTTCCTCATGAAGAAACATCACTTACTGGGCACAAAGAATACAAAACTACAATCCAAATTCACCTCTGTTTCTTAGACTCACTGGAGCAGTTTTGATGGCTGGCAAAAATACAGTTATTTAAAATAATCAGAATTTTATATTTTATTAAAGCCATAATTTATTTAGTGCTTACATGCAACTTGCTAAATATTTTATATGCAATCCGCCATTTGTAAACAAGTGTTCTGCACCTGCAGTCTCAATCAACCACAGATCAAAAATATTTTTAAAAAAAAATTCCAGAAAGTTCCAAAAAGCAAAACTTGAATTTGTCACATGCCAGTAACTCCTAATGTAGCATTTACACTGTATTAGGTACTTTGAGTAATCTAGAGAAAATTGAAAGTATACAAGAGGATGTGTGTAGGTTATTTGCAAATCTAACACCATTTATATAAGGGACTTGAACATCTGCAGATGTTGTTAACTGAGGGGGTCCTGAACCAAATCACCCAGGATACAGAGGGATGACTGTTCATTATTGCTTTTAATTCTCATAATAATCCCATCCAAAAGGTACTATTATTCCCATGTCCCAGGGGAGGAAATGAAGCTTAGTGTGCTTGTTTATTTAATTCCACTCATCCACACATCTAGACATCCATCAGTCTGTTCATTTACTCACTTATACATTCATTCACCAAATATTTGAAGATCACCAAATGTCAGGCATCATGGCAGGAGCTGAGGCTGCAGCTGTGAAAAAGGCACCCTGAGTCACCAAAGGGGCCACATATTTCTCAACCCCAGCCCCCCATTTGTCAATCAGACACATGGGCATTACTGTCTGAACAAGAGAAAACCAGTTTAAACTTCTACGTTATCAACACCATTAAATTCATGTTGCTTTTCCTTTTTTCATTTCCTTTCAGGAAGAGCAACTTATGATACATTATAAAGTAAGATGAAACATTTCAATACCTCACTTTGCTTGTAAAATTTAATTTTGCCACTGCTCCCAAAGTTCATCAAGATGGCCTAAATTCAAATGGACTAAATGTCATACACTTTTAAAGGATTTTCACGAAGTAACAGTACCACTTGCACTTGTAAACAAAAGTACCAGGTGTGTGTTGCCACATAAGCCTGCAGTGGCATGAGTTCTGAATGTTGTAAGGGCTCCAGGTTCAGGACACGCCCGAATGATCAGTCTGTAACAGTCACCCACTCACTCAGCCTCCAAGTTTATAGCACTGACTTAATGATGATTTCTGAAGACTGTCATTAAATTTATCCATTTCCTTTTTATTTAACCCAAGGAAGGTACCAAGATTCTATACAGGAGGACAGGTGGAAGGGGACACGCAGTGGGCAGCTATGGTATTTTGAAAGCAGAGCTAGGGGATGTTATGTTCTATTTCCATGGAAAACATGCAAATTTTATTTGGATTTTGTGTCATGTAACAGCAAAAATATTTATGTTTTTTAAGGAGTACTTAATTCATATTTAACCTAAGATTTCACTCAGTCTGATGCCGGCCAGGGTTCTTGGTCTCCTCAATCAATAAAAATTGATCAGAAGCCAGACAAGAAATTCAGGCAGGGCTTTTGTGGGGTCCCTGCTGCACCAGGGTGAACAAGAACAGGAGACATTTCCTTGCTCACTTGCTCCCTGAAGTGGGGGTGGCTGAGCTTGCTCCTTATATGGGGTGAGTGCAGGGGTCAATTCAGGTCTTGGGCCAGAGGGGTGGCTTAGGTTGTTCGCCCACCCCTAAGGTGGTACTGAGCACAGGGGTTGTGTGCAATACCATGGTTTTGCTCCTGACACTTTACTTTTGCTCCCAGCTCTTCAGAAGTGGCAGTTGGATTTTTTTGGTCTTTTTATATCTTTTGTCCAGAATTTGCCCCAACTGCACATGCATGCAGTTATTTTTAGTCCCTTAGGGTTTCGAGAAGGCAATGGCAAGCCACTCCAGTACTCTTGCCTGAAAAATCCCATGGATGGAGGAGCCTGGTGGGCTGCAGTGCATGGGGTTGCTGAGAGTCGGGCACGACTTCACTTTTACTTTTCACTTTCATGCATTGGAGAAGGAAATGGCAACCCACTCCAGTGTTCTTGCCTGGAATCTCAGGGACGGGGGAGCCTGGTGGGCTGCCGTCTATGGGGTCGCACAGAGTCGGACACAACTGAAGCGACTTAGGAGCAGCAGCAGCAGAGTTTCTTTGTAGTTTGTTTCTTGAGAAGTTTTTCCAGGTACAAGCATTGCAGCAAAGGGTCCCAGGTCCCTGCTTGTTTCACTTCTTAGTATTAGAATGCCTGTGGGGTGTACTTGGAAGGCTGATAGATATTATGGTGGTGTTACATCCCCGCCCCTTCTGGACACTCTTTGACACCGCCACCAGCCTCTCCCACTAGAGTCTAAGTTCCTCAAGGGTAGAAAACGAGACATATGTCTCTGTACCCTCAGAGACTTAGGGGCCATGAACTTGGATGGAAAAAAAAGTCCTTATTTCTATGAACCTGACTTAAACATACCATTTCTCTCATTTGTGAATGCTGGGAACAAATAAAACTGGCTTCAAGAAAACCACTGACTTTTATCAACAGAAGAAATCACAAACATTTTCCTGTTGCATTCCAACTGATGCAGAGATCCCAGAATATCATTTATACTCATCACTACTCAGGAATTAGAGTGATTTTTAGACCTGCTGTTAGCTCTTGATATTTAATGTGTTCACATAAAAGAACATACATTAATATTTCAAAATTTTATTTTAAATTTTTGGTAAATATTTCTATATAATTGGTTTCTTAAGTAAATTTTTGTATTTTATTCTATGGATTTTAGATATTCTGAAGAGGAATCCACAGGTACAAAGAGGTCAAAAACACATATACACATAAAAAAAGTCCCATCACTTCATGGGAAATAGATGGGGAAACAGTGGAAACAGTGGCAGACTTTATTTTTTTGGGCTCCAAAATCACTGCAGATGGTAACTGCAGCCATGAAATTAAAAGACACTTACTCCTTGGAAGGAAAGTTATGACCAACCTAGATAGCATATTCAAAAGCAGAGACACTGCCAACAAAGGTCCGGGTTTTTCCAGTGGTCGTGTATGGATGTCAGAGTTGGACTGTGAAGAAGGCTGAGCACCGAAGAATTGATGCTTTTGAACTGTGGTGTTGGAGAAGACTCGTGAGAGTCCCTTGGACTGCAAGGAGATCCAACCAGTCCATTCTAAAGGAGATCAGCCCTGGGATTTCTTTGGAGGGAATGATGCTAAAGCTGAAACTCCAGTACTTTGGCCACCTCATGGGAAGAGTTGACTCATTGGAAAAGATTCTGATGCTGGGAAGGATTGGAGGCAGGAGGAGAAGGGGACGACAGAGGATGAGATGGCTGGATGGCATCACTGACTCGATGGACGTGAGTCTGAGTGAACTCCGGGAGTTGGTGATGGACAGGGAGGCCTGGCGTGCTGCGATTCATGGGGTCGCAAAGAGTCAGACACGACTGAGCAACTGAACTGAATTGATTAGAGCCTGACAGGAGAGAATGGAAAGGGACAGGGTGACGAGAAGAATTATTTACAATCCTATTGGTGGTCCCGTTACTTAGGAGTGATAAAGACGATGTCCTACTCTGAGGTTATAAAAATTGGTGTTCCCCACTAGAATACTGTGCAATACTTTGTGTGCTGTTGCATCATTCCAAATACTGAAGCAATCCTGAAGGTTAAGATTGGAGGAGGAATTTGAGTGATAGCTCAGTAAATGCTACTTTTAAGGGTGTACATCTGTAGTTGGCTAAAGGGCTGTGAACTGCCAGAGAATTAGACAAGCCTTTAGATTTTTTATTGAATGCTGTAATCAGCTTCTGGAGGGGAAAAAATGATGGAGAAATCCCCACTGAGCTATGTAAGTGCATCCAGATTATAGCTGAGAGAAACAACAGTCCTGCCTGGCCACAGGTAATTGTAAGACTACTGATGAAAGGAATTTCTCTAGCCACAGGAATTAACTCCATGAGAGCCTTCTAAGATAACTGGATAAATAATAATAAACATTTTAGAGCAGGGAAGGATTGATTACAATACCTAAAACTGGGCATGGAATGAGTGAATTGAATTCAAGGAAAAGGTACCTGAATCTTAATGATGTGCTAACTCCTTTAAGAGATGAACTTGATCTACTAGGAACAACTTTAAGTTTACTCACAAGAGAAAAAAGAGAAGGAGGGATGAGACACTTTAGACTTTGCTTAAATGCAAACAGCTTACCCTTATTAATTCCTTCACATTAGTCAGGAAACCCAGGGGATTTGTTTGGAAACAAGTGAGCAAACACTCCGCTGCCAAGGTTAAACCTATGCTATCACTGGTGGATGAGATGTCCAGTGGCCCTGGACCAAAATATGAGGTTGGATATACGTTGAGTGGGCTTCCCTGGTGGCTCAGCTGGTAATGAATTCGCCTGCAATGCGGGAGACCTGGGTTCGATTCCTGGGTTGGGAAGATTCCCTGGAGAAGGGAAAGGCTACCCACTCCAGTATTCTGGCCTGGAGAATTCCATGGACTGTATACTCCATGGGGTCGCAAAGAGTGAGACATGACTGAGCGACTTTCACTTTCACTTTTCACTTCATACATTATGTATGTATCTCTTTATCACACATACATAATGCCTGCTCTGTGCTGCTGACCTAAGCATCCTACACAGATTCACTCACTGAATTCTAACTACAGCTCAAAGATGTGAACTTTCTTTTTTAGCATTTCCATTATACATATGCAAAAACTGGGGGAATGAGAGGGTGAGGAACTTGCTCAGAGTCACACAAATTCTGGCAGGATCAGGTTTTGGGGCCAGGCTTCCAAGACCATATTTTCAATAACTATGTTGTTTCCCTCTGTAGAAACAGTACTGTAGAAGTGTCACCCAGAGTGACCGTGGGAAGCTGTAGCTTTGAAGTCAGGAAGAAAGCAGCAGGAGAAGATTTCAGGTGTGTTTAAAAGACTTCCATTTCATTCTTTGAGATCAATTCGGAAACATTTAATTTAGTTTCCAATTTCTCTGCCTCCTTTCCTCTGAATAAGTGTAAGGACCGAGGAGAAAACAGAAGGTTGAAAAAGTCTGCATGACAGGGACAGAGTTACCTTTTCCATTTCTTTCAATGTTATGCTATATCTGTGTGTATGAAATGCAATGGGGTTTTTAAAAATCACAGATATCCTGAAAATGGTCACTGCAAAGTCATCTAGATATTGATTTGTGAAAGACAGAATTAAATGTAAAATGTAACAATAGTAATTTAAACTGCTAATATAAGAGATAACATAGATTTCCACTAGTGGATCCCATTAATATAGAGGTACCACTGACACAGAGGATACTCTCCAGATCAAACTAAACACAAGAAGGAATTAAGCTTCCTTTTCTTCCCAGCTTGCTGCTGCTGCTAAGTCGTCTCAGTCATGTCCGACTGTGCAACCCCATAGACGGTAGCCCACCAGGCTCCCCCGTCCCTGGGATTCTCCAGGCAAGAACACTGGAGTGGGTTGCCATTTCCTTCCCAGCTTTAGGTTACAGAAAAATTAAACTTCAGAAAGGAAAAAAAATCATAATTCAGAGTTCAAAAACAAAATTACAGAAAATCACAACTGAAAAGAAGTTGTTCTCTGACTTCCCAAATCCTGACAGGAGCCTGACAGGAAACCATCCTGTCAGGATGGTTTTTGGAAGTCAGCCGTCTAAAATGTTGCTTATTCATGATGTTGGCAAGGTAGAAAATACTGAGAGGAAAATGAGATTGCAATCTCTCCTTGTCCAGCTGTCAAAGACGACAGCAAATTTCTCTTCCACGGTAGAGACAAAACTTGAAAAAAAAAAAAAAATCACATTGTCAGAAAACTGCATATCATCTCCGTGGGTTTGAGGAACATCTAAAAATGGATGTAATGTGACAGCAGCCACCTGGACACCAATTCAAAAGTGACAAAGAGTATTGCTCTAGTACAGTGTGAACTATAGGGAATTGGAAAATGGTAATGAAGAAAAAGTCTACACATGTAAAACTACACAGAAGACATGATTAGGCCCTCAGGGTGCTGGAGAACAGAGACACCAAGCAGGGTAACAACTTACAATTCTCAGATGCAATGTTTCCCTTTTGTCTTAACTTTAATATTTCATGCAATCTTCTTTTCAACATAACTACCAATTACGCAGTTTAATGATAACAAATCAATGACCCTGGTAAGATCACCACCTTGTACAGGACTTGTACACCTAGATGATTGACTAAAAAGTGATTATAATGTCCACTCCAGAGTGGAAAATTTTTTTCTTCTTAAAGCTGGAGAAGTCAAGGTATACCCACAAAACTGAAATTTAGAAATATGTAAGTCAAGGCAAGCTAATCCTCAAAGCACAAAGAGAAAGGCAGCTCTAAGAGCATCCCATGGAAACATTTCAGAGCTTTCCTCTCCTCCCACCCTGGTTTCTCAAGCCCTTTCTCCTCTTGATGGTATTCTCCAGTTTTTCATTTTATAAGTGTGTTATATTGACACATCTTATTTGCGAAGATGGAAAACCATCTCAATGATTCTATTCAATGATTCTATTCTTTCTTATCTACCATCATTATTATATATCTTGACTATTGGTACTCTCTAATTCTAGTCTTCATATGTGTTTTAATCACTTTTATTCAGTAACTTTATGTAAGGAGATTCCATCAGCATTAGTGTTTTCTTCCTCTAGGTTTCCTTATTCTTGCCTGTAATTGATCTGCTTTTGACCTTCTTCCCCAAACAGGGAACCATATTTTATTGACTTTTGAATCTCTGACAGAAGCCACAGTCCCTTACACAGCCTGTGCTCAGAAAATTCTTGCAGATACAAAGTACAAGAGCCAGAAGATGTTCTAGAACATTTTGTTTCTATTTTCTTACAAAAATACATAACATACAGAAACATCTGAGCACAGCTGCATACCTCATGAATAATTACAAGGTTGGGCATCTAGTCAACCTGGTGAGGGATTAAAACAAAGTCTCTGTGCATCATTTTCTCTCTTCTACAGGACTCCCATTTGGTTTTCCAGGATCACTCTGGCCTTGCTTGTCTCAACACTGCAGGTGTTTCCTCTTGAGCCCTAGAAAGGGATTCAGTTGTTTAAGTGTAAGTGCTACAGTGACTCTCAGTTAAAGAAAGGAGAGAGGAGGAGAGAAAAAAAATTAATCTTCTAACCCTTTGTCTATTCCAGATTAATGAAATTCCGTAGGAGAAACATATCCTTTTATATCCGTTCTCTCTTTACTTCATCTTTAAGCTCCACTCACTTCCAAACTGTCTACTACTTAGCTTTAGACAATATGGCTTTGAGCATGATTTGGATTTATTACTTTAGGGATGGTGGTTGGAGAGTGTGAAGTTGGGAAGTTTGGGGGCTGCCCTTGGGGGTAGGGGATGGGGGGATTTTAGGGGTGAAGTGGGAGAACTATGCATAGTTTCAGGTCATAGTAATTATATTCTCTAAAAACTGTAACGCAGGATGAATAGGTATCTGTTTAGAGCTTTGTTTCCTCTCAGTTTTACAGACAAAATGACAGAGAGTATCTATCTACCATGTCAACATTATTCCCAAATATTTCTAGTTAAGAGGAACTTGTGAAACAAATTCTATCATGAAAAATAAATCAGAATTAAACTCCTTTTCCATTCACTATAATATTAAAATGACATTTTAATAGAATTCTTGTTATTGTAGCTGACTAGTCTGTGTATTGTAATAAGAAGAGAATTACATCAAGTAAACATGAAGATAAATAAACCTTCAAAACGAACTGCAAAGTATTTAAACATTAATAGATGCAGTAAAGCAAAACATAAATAAATCAAATTCTATTTTTTCATTGAACATTAGAAAAAGATAGTTTATAAAAATTTTCTTAAAATTGTGTATTCTGTCCAATGTGTCCCGTATCATGAGGGAAACTCAGCATTTATTACCATTTGTCATCACATCCTTACATTTTTTATTCTAATATTACATGAGAATTAATTTTATACTCTTGACTCTGCTTTTATCCTCTTGATTTTTCAAAGGATGCTTCACTCAATGGTTAGCATTGATCATATGCCTAATATTTGCCATTTCAAGACTTCAACTTAAATTAAGACGACAATATAAGTAGGGATTTACATATATAAATATACTACTGATCAAAATAAAGGATTTCTCAAAAGATTGGAATAAATCCCTACATCTGTTTTAATGATAAATCCATCAGTCATAAAGTAATTCTTATAATCCATTAATAAAAATTTTCTGGACAATTAATAATTTTATGTTAGCATTTTTTATATTTCTTCTCAAAACAGGCTCTCTCATTTCTGAACACTATTATAATGGAACATTCTAGCACTGAGAATTCAGCATCAGTGAGCTTTATCTACTATAAGCATGACCAATACAGCTTCTACTTTTGGAAGGTTGGAAAAGGAATATTTTAGTGACATCTCCTGGACCTTCACTTTGTTGGTGAAGCAACCCCTGGTCTAGAAGTTGGATAAATGTAGTGGGGAAATGACGTGATAAACTGTAAAAGCAATAAGCACACAGCCGTAATGCCACTACAATGCTGCTGCTCGATCCTGAAAAAGCACAGAAATAACTACATGGCGATTATACAGCTGAGATATTTGCATTTTAACACTCTCTTTAGGATTTTTCTATAGTTGCTTTTTTTTTTTTCCCCCAGACCAGTCAATGACAGCTCCTCAAAGATGCATCTTCATCTCCTATCCTTGCTGAACTTTGTGGTCAGAGGACTGTTGACTAGAATATTAACTCCAGAATTCTGCCTGGGAGATAAGACTAGGGGAAAAACTTTCCCTGCAGACCACAAGGAGGTAAAGCAGGTTTGAGTTGGCAGGGTGGCCTCAGTTGAAACTGCTTATCCCCCTTTCAGGATGAAAGCCTCAAGGACACAGCTTCCTGTCCAGAGCTGTTAGTCTTAGGCAAGCACATATTTTCAGACTAAAGAGAGAATAGGTTGAATACATGTTATGTCTATTTTGGATATCTTGAAAACAGAAAGCCTTCAACGTTGAAAACCAGAGGCCTTTCCTAGAGACTCTGTGATCACCCCGTGCCCCACAATACCTGTAGCCTGAGAGGCATGTTATATAAACCCTCTCATGAAGTCTGGCTTTGCCCAAATTCTCTGAACAATTCTGCTGATGGAACCATAGATGAAAATAAATTTGCATCCCTGGTTGGGAGTGGGGCTTAACAAAGAGGAGAGCCAACACTGGGGTCAAATGTCAGGTGTGGAAAATAATCACAAGGCACGTTTTAAACCAATAGACTATGAGAAGACATGATATTTGCCACAAGGCAACAGAAGCTTAAAATTCCCTGTTTCTTCTCAGTTTCTCTCTCTCCATTCCTTCGTTTCCTGTGCTCTGTCATATCCCAGACTGGGGCTGTTCCTGGAGCTTGGGTCTCAGGATGAGAAACACAGAACAAGTACCCCAGTAGCTTTAGGTACCCAAGCAAAGCCTAGCCTGTCACACAGTAAATATTTGGAACAGGAATTTAAATATTTATATATTTTTATGTGCATAAGAAAAAATTTCTCCAAAACTTAATCTAAAATGTTCAATTTGCTGTTTAAATCAATGTATGTATCAATAATTTTCACTTTCACTTTGTTTTTTATTGTTTGAATTTTTAATGAACATGTACTATATAAACTTTCTTCACTT
Source organism: Bos indicus (assembly GCF_029378745.1). Taxonomy (NCBI): domain Eukaryota; kingdom Metazoa; phylum Chordata; class Mammalia; order Artiodactyla; family Bovidae; genus Bos; species Bos indicus. Next base: position 8,147,105 of record NC_091772.1, on the reverse strand, counting down.
GTAAAAAATTTACCCATGCTGGTCTCCATTTAACATAGATATCTAAGAGAAGTATAATGAATTTATTTTCAAGAGAAAGAACATCAATGATAAAAAAAAAAATGTGTTCATTGAAAATTTATAAAGAGTCACAGATTTCATGAACAGTATGTGATCAGAGCAACACACAAGAGTAAAAGAGAAATACAGCAGCATGGAAATGGCAAATTTCATCTCAAGTTGTGGCCTTTAAAAAGTTCACTTAAGAGATAGTCATTAAATGACTACTGTATGCAAAACACTATAAAGAATTATAACAAAGGGCAGGACATAATCCATATTCATTAAGCATCCATCCCTCAAAAGGATGACTTCCTTATTGATACATACAACTCAAGCTAGAAGATTACAGACATCAACAAGGAGTGTGAGGGCAAAGCCATGTTTCAGGCCACATTTCAGAGGAGTCTTGAACGGTGAGTAGACTTAAAAGGCAAAGTGGGAAAAGGCATGTCTAGAAGGGGAAAGAGTATGTAAAGAGTTGGACATGGGAAAATAAAATGGCATTTTCAGGGAGCTTTGAGCAGAGCAGTTTACCTACAACCCAAGGATGAGGTAAGGAACACATCAGAAATAAAGCAGAAAATGTAGATCAGGGCTAGGCTGAGTTGATGCCTAAGCTCATATGAAATCAGGAGCCAAACCATACATCTGTGCAGGAAAATTAGATGGCCAAGGTTTAGGAATATTAACCTGGTGGGTGCAAGACGGAATGGAATAGGGGGAAACTGGACATGGTGTGGCCAGTTTGGAGGCTGTTATGAAGTCTCAGTCTTAACAACCTGCAGTAGAAGAGTCTCAGTGGGCTTATATGCCTATAAGAGAATAAATTCCTATTATTTTAAAACACTAAGCTTTTGGTAATTTGTTATAGAAGTCATGGGAACCTAACACACTTACAAATTTGTAATTTCTATCATGTAAATGAAAAATCTCAATATATGTTTACATGGTGACAATCAAAATAATGATCAATAACCAGTGAAACAATGATTGGTAAATTAATGAAATGATTAATAAAACAGTCAAGGAAGTTTGAGATTAATTGTCTCAATATATTTTTCTTGTTTTATATATAATAGTATCCTAAGAGACCATTTTTGTCAGAGTTGTTTAGAGTTAGGAAACTCTGCTTCAAAAATAAATCTCCAAATTACTTAATTGTGTATGCTACACTTTTAAAGAAACATCTCTGCATCAGACAACTTTTATCTAGCCTTCTTACTTTCCAGGCTAAATAAGGGATATCATGAATCAACAGCAGCAAAATAGTTCTGAGATAGCATTAACTGTAATATGTGTAACATAAAAACAACAAATACAAAAGCCACAGATACAGGAAAGGGACTTCGTGGGACAGACACTTACCCTTACGTACTCAAGACAACAGAGCTACTTCAAGAAAACCTTTCCCCAAATAAACCATACATACAGGTGACCATTTCTTATAATTTTCCATATCTGCTCTATTTAGAAAATTTGTTATTTACCTATCCCACCATATAATCAAAGAGGAGTATGAATAAAGCAAACTTTCATATTGCAAGCTTCTTAATTTCTTAGTAACTCCTAACTTTTAATCCTGACTCTAGGACACATAGTTTTTAAATTAAATCCTAAATATATTAAGAGATAATTCAGGACTATTTTGGTCAGAATTCTCCCCTTTTCAGTCAGATTCTGAATGGCAACCCTGAATGGAAAGAAGTAACATCATTCATGATCCAAATTGGTCCCTTCACCTTGCTCTCTGAGCTTCACTCAGACTAACATTGCAATCAATATTCCCTATGTTTAAAACACTTAATCTTCAATGAAAAGCTGTTGAAAAGACTTTTGAATCTCAGGGAAAAGACAGTCTAGAAATTTAAATGCATTTCAATACATTACAAATTACATGCAACATTTAAAAATGTTTAGAAGCAACCAAAATGTTTGCTCTTCAGAGATCATTTTCTAAGATTTCACTTGGTCTGCTCATTCTAGTAACATGTGTGTTCAAGTTGTAAAGACACAGAGAAGACTCAATGGTGTTCAAGTTCATGACGAATCTCACATATTTTTATTTTATTTTTTAACTTTACAATATTGTATTGGTTTCACCGTATATCAACATGAATCTGTCACAGGTATACATGTGTTCCCCATCCTGAACCCTCCTCCCTCCTCCCTCCCCATACCATCCCTCTGGGTCGTCCCAGTGCACCAGCCCCAAGCATCCAGTATCGTCATCAAACCTGGACTGGCGACTCGTTTCATATATGATATTATACATGTTTCAGTGCCATTCTCCCAAATCATCCCACCCTCTCCCTGTCCCACAGAGTCCAAAAGACTGTTCTATATATCTGTGTCTCTTTTGCTGTCTCATATACAGGGTTATTGTTACCATCTTTCTAAATTCCATATATATGCGTTAGTATACTGTATTGGTGTTTTTCTTTCTGGCTTACTTCACTCTGTATAATAGGCTCCAGTTTCATCCACCTCATTAGAACTGATTCAAATGTATTCTTTTTAATGGCTGAGTAACACTCCATTGTGTATATGTACCACAGCTTTCTTATCCATCCGTCTGCTGATGGACAGCTAGGTTGCTTCCATGTCCTGGCTATTATAAACAGTGCTGAGATGAACACTGGGGTACACGTGTCTCTTTCAATTCTGGTTTCCTCAGTGTGTATGCCCAGTAGTGGGATTGCTGGGTCATAAGGCAGTTCTATTTCCAGTTTTTTAAGGAATCTCCACACTGTTCTCCATAGTGGCTGTACTAGTTTGCATTCCCACCAACAGTGTAAGAGGGTTCCCTTTTCTCCACACCCTCTCCAGCATTTATTGCTTGTAGACTTTTGAATCGCAGCCATTCTGACTGGCGTGAAATGGTACCTCATAGTGGGTTTTGATTTGCATTTCTCTGATAATGAGTGATGTTGAGCATCTTTTCATGTGTTTGTTAGCCATCTGTATGTCTTTGGAGAAATGTCTATATAGTTCTTTGGCCCATTTTTTGATTGGGTCATTTATTTTTCTGGAGTTGAGCTGTAGGAGTTGCTTGTATATTTTTGAGATTAGCTGTTTGTCAGTTGCTTCATTTGCTATTATTTTCTCCCATTCTGAAGGCTGTCTTTTCACCTTGCTTATAGTTTCCTTTGTTGTGCAGAACCTTTTAAGTTTAATTAGGTCCCATTTGTTTATTTTTGCTTTTATTTCCAATATTCTGGGAGGTGGATCATAGAGGATCCTACTATGATGTATGTCGGAGAGTGTTTTGCCTATGTTCTCCTCTAGGAGTTTTATAGTTTCTGGTCTTACATTTAGATCTTTAATCCATTTTGAGTTTATTTTTGTGTATGGTGTTAGAAAGTGTTCTAGTTTCATTCTTTTACAAGTGGTTGACCAGTTTTCCCAGCACCACTTGTTAAAGAGATTGTCTTTAATCCATTGTATATCCTTGCCTCCTTTGTCAAAGATAAGGTGTCCATAGGTGCGTGGATTTATCTCTGGGCTTTCTATTTTGTTCCATTGATCTATATTTCTGTCTTTGTGCCAGTACCATACTGTCTTGATGACTGTGGCTTTGTAGTAGAGCCTGAAGTCAGGTAGGTTGATTCCTCCAGTTCCATTCTTCTTTCTCAAGATCGCTTTGGCTATTCGAGATTTTTTGTATTTCCATACAAATTGTGAAATTATTTGTTCTAGCTCTCTGAAGAATACCGTTGGTAGCTTGATAGGGATTGCATCGAATCTATAAATTGCTTTGGGTAGTATACTCATTTTCACTATATTGATTCTTCCAATCCATGAACATGGTATATTTCTCCATCTATTAGTGTCCTCTTTGATTTCTTTCACCAGTGTTTTATAGTTTTCTATATATAGGTCTTTAGTTTCTTTAGGTAGATATATTCCTAAGTATTTTATTCTTTCCATTGCAATGGTGAATGGAATTGTTTCCTTAATTTCTCTTTCTATTTTCTCATTATTAGTGTATAGGAATGCAAGGGATTTCTGTGTATTGATTTTATATCCTGCAACTTTACTATATTCATTGATTAGTTCTAGTAATTTTCTGGTGGAGTCTTTAGGGTTTTCTATGTAGAGGATCATGTCGTCTGCAAACAGTGAGAGTTTTACTTCTTCTTTTCCAATTTGGATTCCTTTTGTTTCTTTTTCTGCTCTGATTGCTGTGGCCAAAACTTCTAAAATTATGTTGAATAGTAATGGTGAAAGTGGGCACCCTTGTCTTGTTCCTGACTTTAGGGGAAATGCTTTCAATTTTTCCCCATTGAGGATAATGTTTGCTGTGGGTTTGTCATATATAGCTTTTATTATGTTGAGGTATGTTCCTTCTATTCCTGCTATGTGGAGAGTTTTTATCATAAATGGATGTTGAATTTTGTCAAAGGCTTTCTCTGCATCTATTGAGATAATCATATGGCTTTTATTTTTCAATTTGTTAATGTGGTGTATTACACTGATTGATTTGGGGATACTGAAGAATCCTTGCATCCCTGGGATAAAGCCTGCTTGGTCATGATGTATGATCTTTTTAATGTGTTGTTGGATCCTGATCACTAGAATTTTGTTAAGGACTTTTGCATCTATGTTCATCAGTCATATTGGCCTGTAGTTTTCTTTTTTGTGGCATCTTTGTCAGGTTTTGGTCTTAGGGTGATGGTGGCCTCATAGAATGAGTTTGGAAGTTTACCTTCCTCTGCAATTTTCTGGAAGAGTTTGAGTAGGATAGGTGTTAGCTCTTCTCTAAATTTTTGGTAGAATTCAGCTGTGAAGCCGTCTAGTCCTGGGCTTTTGTTTGCTGGAAGATTTCTGATTACAGTTTCAATTTCCGTGCTTTTGATGGGTCTATTAAGATTTTCTATTTATTCCTGGTTCAGTTTTGGAAAGTTGTACTTTTCTAAGAGTTTGTCCATTTCTTCCACATTGTCCATTTTCTTGGCATAAAGTTGCTGAAAGTAGTCTCTTATGATCCTTTGTATTTCTGTGTTGTCTGTTGTGATCTCTCCGTTTTTGTTTCTAATTTTGTTGATTTGATTTTTCTCCCTTTGTTTCTTGATGAGTCTGGCTAATGGTTTGTCAGTTTTATTTATCCTTTCAAAGAACCAGCTTTTGGCCTTGTTGATTTTTGCTATGGTCTCTTTTGTTTCTTTTGCATTTATTTCTGCCCTAATTTTTAAGATTTCTTTCCTTCTACTAACCCTGTGGTTCTTCATTTCTTCCTTTTCTAGTTGCTTTAGGTGTAGAGTTAGGTTATGTATTTGAGTTTTTTCTTGTTTCTTGAGGTATGCCTCTATTGCTATGAACTTTCCCCTTATGACTGCTTTTACAGTGTCCCATAGGTTTTGGGTTGTTGTGTTTTCATTTTCATTTGTTTCTATGCAAGTTTTGATTTCTTTTTTTATTTCTTCTGTGATTTGTTGGTTATTCAGCAGCGTATTGTTCAGCCTCCATATATTGGAATTTTTAATAGTTTTTCTCTTGTAATTGAGATCTAATCTTACTGCATTGTGGTCAGAAAAGATGCTTGGAATGATTTCAATTTTTTGAATTTACCAAGGCTAGATTTATGGCCCAGGATGTGATCTATCCTGGAGAAGGTTCCGTGTGTGCTTGAGAAAAAGGTGAAATTCATTGTTTTGGGATGAAATGACCTATAGATATCAATTAGGTCTACTGGTCTATTGTATCATTTAAAGTTTGTGTTTCCTTGTTAATTTTCTGTTTAGTTGATCTATCCATAGGTGTGAGTGGGGTATTAAAGTCTCCCCCTATTATTGTGTTATTGTCAATGTCCCCTTTCATACTTGTTAGTATTTGTCTTACATATTGCGGTACTCCTATGTTGGGTGCATATATGTTTATAGTTGTTATATCTTCTTCTTGGATTCATCCTTTGATCATTATGTAGTGACCTTTTTTGTCTCTTTTCACAGCCTTTGTTTTAAAGTCTATTTTATCTGATATGAGTATTGCTACTCCTGCTTTCTTTTGGTCTCTATTTGCATGGAAAATCTTTTTCCAGCTCTTCACTTTCCGTCTATATGTGTCCCCTGTTTTGAGGTGGGTCTCTTGTAGACAACATATATAGGGGTCTTGTTTTTGTATTCATTCAGCCAGTCTTTGTCTTTTGGTTGGGGCATTCAACCCATTTACGTTTAAGGTAATTATTGATAAGTATGATCCCGTTGCCATCTACTTTACTGTTTTGGGTTCAAGTTTATACACCCTTTTTGTGTTTCCTATCTAGAGAATATCCTTTAGTATTTGTTGGAGAGCTGGTTTGGTGGTGCTGAATTCTCTCAGCAATACTTGAGGAGATAATTGTTGAAAACTTCCCTAAAATGGGGAAGGAAATAATCACCCAAGTCCAAGAAACCCAGAGAGTCCCAAACAGGATAAACCCAAGGCAAAACACCCTAAGACACATATTAATCAAATTAACAAAGATCAAACACAAAGAACAAATATTAAAAGCAGCAAGGGAAAAACAACAAATATCACACAAGGGAATTCCCATAAGGATAACAGCTGATCTTTGAATAGAAACTCTTCAAGCCAGGAGGGAATGGCAAGATATACTTAAAGTGATGAAAGAAAATAACCTACAGCCCAGATTACTGTACCCAGCAAGGATCTCATTCACATATGAAAGAGCAATCAAAAGCTTTACAGACAAGCAAAAGCTGAGAGAATTTAGCACCACATATTTTTTAAAAATACCAATAATAAATTTTAAAAGAAGGCAGTTGAAATGTACTGATAATCCCAAACTGGCTTAGTAAGTAATGGACAAATCACAGCTTTGGAACTCTAGAAGTCCAATGACCCACAGAAGTGATTCCATAAGTGAATTACATTCTTATTAAGCAGGAAATGTAAAAAAAAAAAAAAAAATCTATAGATCAGGGAAGGTGTTTTAAATCATAGGATTCAACTAAAGATTTGTGAATTATCTCCTTGAAAGGTTGTCCCAAACATACTTCAATAGAAATTAGACAGTATACTACTCTTCCCAATGTAGATAACAAGAGTTGATTACATTTAAATTTTGTTAATATTCTTGAAATACTTATAAATATATGTGAGTTTATTTTCTTGACAGTAGGAATATTTTTACTTAAACCCTAAGCATGATGCAGGCTCGTAAGAACTAACTAAAATCCTATTGTGAGAGGGAGGGTATGGGGAGGGATGAGGGAGGAGGGTTCAGGATGGGGAACACAGGTATACCTGTGGCGGATTCATTTCTATATTTGGCAAAACTAACACAATATTGTAAAGTTTAAAAATAAAATAAAATTAAAAAAAAAATAAATAAAATCCTATTGTGTAAGACTTCAATAATCTAAACAGAAAAACATTAATTAGAGATAATCTGCATATATGATTTATGTTGTCTAGATGGCCTAAAGAGTTACATGAATTTTTAGAAAACAATTACTAACTTTAGCATTCTTCCATTTGATCTTTGAGTCTCAGAGGTCTACTTCTTAACGCCTCAAAGAAGTTCAGTTATTCAACATTATCTTCCTCTACTGTGTAACAAGTTTAAACAAACAAACAACCAAAAAAAAGCAAATAAATAAGAAAAAACAAACAAAAAAAATTTTTTTTTTTCATTTCTCCTAAAGCCTAAATTTTAGAAACCGGTGAGATGCTCTTGGGCTCTTTTACTCTTCAGTTCAGTTCAGTTCAGTCACTCAGTCGTGTCCAACTCTTTGCAACCCCATGAATTGCAGCATGCCAGGCTTCCCTGTCCATCACTAACTCCCGGAGTTCACTCAAACTCATGTCCATCGAGTCGGTGATGCCATCCAGCCATCTCATCCTCTGTTGTCCCCTTCTCCTCCTGCCCCCAATCCATCCCAGCATCAGAGTCTTTTCCAAAGAGTCAACTCTTCACATGAGGTGGCCAAAGTACTGGAGTTTCAGCTTTAGAATCATTCCTTCCAAAGTACACTCAGGACTGATCTCCTTTAGAATGGACTGGTTGGATCTCCTTGCTGTCCAAGGGACTCTCAAGAGTCTTCTCCAACACCACAGTTCAAAAGCATCAATTCTTCGGCGCTCAAATTCTTCACAGTCCAACTCTCACATCCATACATGACCACTGGAAAAACCATAGTCCTGACTAGATGGACCTTTGTTGGCAAAGTAATGTCTCTGCTTTTGAATATGCTATCTAGGTTGGTCATAACTTTCCTTCCAAGGAATAAGCGTCTTTTAATTTCATGGCTGCAGTCACCATCTGCGGTGATTCTGGAGCCCAAAAAAATAAAGTCTGACACTGTTTCCACTGTTTCCCCATCTATTTCCCATTAAGTAATAGGAGCAGATGCCATGATCTCCGTTTTCTGAATGTTGAGCTTTAAGCCAACTTTTTCACTCTCCTCTTTCACTTTCATCAAGAGGCCTTTTAGTTCCTCTTCACTTTCTGCCATAAGGGTGGTATCATCTGCATATCTGAGGTTATTGATATTTCTCCTGGCAATCTTGATTCCAGCTTGTGCTTCCTCCAGCCCAATGTTTCTCATGATGTACTCTGCATAGAAGTTAAATAAGCAGGGTGACAATATACAGCCTTGACGTATTCCTTTTCCTATTTGGAACCAGTCTGTTGTTCCATGTCCAGTTCTAACTGTTGCTTCCTGACCTACATACAGGTTTCTCAAGAGGCAGGTCAGGTGGTCTGGTATTCCCATCTCTTTCAGAATTTTCCACAGTTTATTGTGATCCCCACAGTCAAAGGCTTTGGCATAGTCAATAAAGCAGAAGTAGATGTTTTTCTGGAACTCTCCTCCTTTTTCCATGATCTAGCGGATGTTGGCCATTTGATCTCTGGTTCCTCTTCCTTTTCTAAAACCAGCTTGAACATCTGAATGTTCACAGTTCACATACTGCTGAAGCCTGGCTTGGAGAATTTTGAGCATTACTTTACTAACTCAATGAAACTTTTGTTCTTAGCCAGCTGCAAAGAATAGTTCTTTTTTCCCCTCCATTCTTGCCCAAATCTCCCAATTGCATTCTGCAACACACCAAGTATCTTGGGTTGTTTTAAAAGCTCACAGTGTTGAAAGACAGGACAACATGATAGTTAAGAGGATGTGCTCGGAGCTCCAACACCAAGACTTCAGTCAGGGTCCCGCCACTTTCTAGCACAAGACCTCAAACAAGTTCCTAAACCTTCCCATGACTCCCCTTTCTCATCTAATAAGTGAGCATAATAACAGTGTCAACTGAGGGGATTATTGTGAATCTTAAAAGGGTTAATAAACATAGAGAGAGCTGGGCACACAGTAGAAAATGATAAGAAGCTACTGCACTGACTGTTTTGTATGTGTCAGAAAAAATGAGGACAAACCTTAGTGTTTTAGAGTTAAACGTTATAAATGCTAAGATCAGCCAGGAAATAAAAAGATGGACTAAGGGTTCTTTAGGAGAGGAAAGAAAAGGGCTTGGCTAGAGGAAGGACATCCAGACTCCCGACTAACGCACAGCACATCTCTATAGCAGGACACTGTCCAGCATCTCTGTATTCATTACCCCTTCTGAAGACTTGGAGAGAAGGAGCTGGGGGGAAAGCTGAAATCAGTCACTCCAGATTTACAACATGCACCTTTCCTACAGCTTCATAATCATTGTCTGTGGCTGAAATACTCTACATATGAATTATATAATCATTTTGGGTAAAAAGAGTTTCAAAATCACTTAACATCTATCTAAATAATTAATAAAGACTGCAACATATGAAAATTGTCCCATTGTTAAAGATAATTATATGTCATCTGCTTTTAATTTTAAACAAATTACTGTTTTTAAGTAATGAAGTATAACACTTAATTCTCACAAATCAAAAGGCTATGTGTTGTTTTGGATTATTTTTGAGGGACTTTTTAACTTCCACTTAAATTCTGGTTCATTTAGTGGAGAGAGAGAAACATTCTTTAAGGGGTTAAAATAATTAAAAACATTTCCTACTCAAATGATCTCACAGGCATGAACCAATGACATCCTAAACGCAAGTCCTCTCATGCTGCTGTGTCCAAGATCTGCATTACTTTTTTTAATCCACATGCAGGAACTGCTTTGGGTCACCTACTTTACAGAAGTCACAAGTGTGTTCCTGTTTTCCTGGGTAAGTGAAGCACATGCCATCCTAGGAAGGCTTCTAAATGCTGGTATTGTCAAATACAATAACAATAAATATAATGTTTCTAGTTCTAGTCTATACAATAAAATCGAAAAAGAGCAAATGTGGTCATAGTTCCAAAGAACTCTACCGTTAGAACTATGAGGAAAGATTCAGAAAGCTTGGATTACTGACCCTGGATAAAAGACCATACTAAATAGTTTCTGTAACTTAAAATTCCAACAGAGAGGATGATGAACACAGACAGCTTTTCTCACTATCTTTGCTGAAGACCATTTCAGCTTCATTTCCTGCCCCTTCTACATTTGCTCCTAGATGAGACTATCCCAGGTCATCTATTATCAACATGAGGGATCTCCAAAGCCCAGATTTCTCTGTTCACACATCCATTTACCTTTGGATGGAAATATCTCTGGATATCTTTGGATGGAAAGTTTCTTGAAAGAATTATCAAAGAGTCATCATATCTCAGCTTTTCTGCATTCCACCCAACACATACAAGCACACTCACATATACCACCATTGCCCCACCTCCACCACTTATTTTGTTAAATGATGCTTCTACCTGCTCAAAGCAGATAGATGCCAACGTCCACTTTTAACCCTTTTCCTTCCCATATCAATCCATCAGAATCTTTTATTGATTTGACTTCCTATCTCAGGAATCCATTATTTTCTCCATCTTTTCTGTCACTACGGTGGTTGAAGCCATCATTTTTTAGCTATACTGTTGCAAGGAGCTCCTAACTGGACCTATCTCTATTTTATCCTATATACTTCTGCTAGACTAGAATAATAACTCCAAAATTAAATCTGACCATATTCCCCTCTGTCGGGAGCAATTCAGTGAATGCCATCAGTTCTCTGTACCACAATGTCGACCACATCTGATTCTGTGGAAGTGCTTTCTAACTTCCAAACCTGCTCTCTACTTTCCTCTCACTGCTTCCACTCTTTGAACATGTTAATTTTTTTATCCACATAATCTTTGCTTATCCTGAAGGCTCAGATGAGACAATGTTTCAGAAAACCTTACAGATTTCTCTGTTAGCTACTCAACAATCTAAACTCAATGCCCTGTGTCTGGACTCCCTCAGCATGCTCTGTGAATCATAGCATATTTAATTGTCTGTTAATTTAACCATTTCTCCCATTCAATCATTTGGTCAGGCATTATTTGCCATTAAATCCAGAATGCTTGGCACAGTGCCTATTACATAGCAGGCACGCAGCACTGTTTATAATAGCCAGGACATGGAAGCAACCTAGATGTCCATCAGCAGATGAATGGATAAGAAAGCTGTGGTACATATACACAATGGAGTATTACTCAGCCATTAAAAAGAATTCATTTGAATCAGTTCTAATGAGGTGGATGAAACTGGAGCCTATTATACAGAGTGAAGTAAGCCAGAAAGAAAAACACCAATGCAGTATACTAACCCATATATATGGAATTTAGAAAGATGGTAATAATAACCCTGTGTACGAGACAGCAAAAGAGACACTGATGTATAGAACTGTCTTATGGACTCTGTGGGAGAGGGAGAGGGTGGGAAGATTTGGGAGAATGGCATTGAAACATGTAAAATATCATGTATGAAACGAGATGCCAGTCCAGGTTTGATGCACGATACTGGATGCTTGGGACTAGTGCACTGGGACGACCCAGAGGGATGGTATGGGGAGGGAGGAGGGAGGAGGGTTCAGGATGGGGAACACATGTATACCTGTGGTGGATTCATTTTGATATTTGGCAAAACTGATACAATTATGTAAAGTTTAAAAATAAAACAAAATTAAAAAAAATAAAATAAAATGTTGAATCAAATAGAATGAATAAAAGACACCAGTCTTGCATGAAGCAGGGCACTCAAAGCTGGTGCTCTGGGACAACTCAGATGGATGAGGTAGGTTAGGAGGTGGGAGGGGGTTTCAGGATGGTGGGACACATGTACACCTGTGGCTGATTCATGTCATTGTATGGCAAAAACCACCACCATATTGTAAAGTAATTAGTCTCCAATTAAATAATTTTAAGAAAAGAATGAACAACAAAAATAAATAAATTTTAAAAATCATAATTAAAAAAAAATAAGACACCAGTCTTAAAAATAAAAAATGTGTAAGGAGAATGCACAGGAATGCTGTAGATGGGCTAAAAGTGAAACTTTATCAACTAAAATAAATAAATACTAAAAACAATAAACAAAAATACAAAATTTAAGTATTTTTAAATTAAATTGCATTTTGATGTTGAGGATAAAGTCCTAAGTTCTGCTCCCCTCAAAATAGATTCTGAGGCAGATATGTGTGTACAGCACATTTATTGAGAGGTTATCTCAGGAACTTCGTTTATAAGGAAGCGAGAAAAGCAGGACTGAACAGAAGGGGAAGTTGAACTGCAGTGTGGTTGCAAGAGAGACCTCAGCTAATCCTACCAGCATGTTGAACCTGGGATAGCCCTGCAGAATTGGCCCCCATCAAGGCAATGGGGTGGGGCTTTTGTGCCCCTTCATAGCTGCAGTGTACACTCATGAGTGTAGGTCATGACCTTGGGAAGAGAGTTACTTTTGATTCCTATTGAAATAATCAGTTTTGAATAATCAGTAATCAACACTTTTAGCAACTGAGGGAATGAATGTCTCATTCCTGAAAAAAAAATGGGGGTGGTATAGATGTCTCAGTATATCTCAGACACCTAAAAACTTGACTGGCCCAGAGGGCCTCTGAATTTCCACAAGGTTTATCTCCTGCCCTCTGGGTTACACATGCCTTACTAAGGCTTGCCACATATTGCAGATTCATCTGATAAACACAGTACCATCAAGTAATAGACCAATGTGATATTCAGCAAAATATCCAGACAGTCCAGGCCTCTTCCAGGGAAAGACAGAGAGATTTAAATTTTAACTGCCATCTCACCCAACTGAATACAAAGGGCTTCTGTTCATCTTCCCGGATAGGGATGGGAAAGAATGTATTTGCCAGATCAATACCTTCAAACCATATACTTGGAGCTTAACTGAGTTTGTGGTAGACCTCTGTAATTCACCAGGGTTTATTTGGTTTTTATAGAGGCCCATCATCATTCACTTTGGCCCATCATCATTCACTTTGCTGTCACAAAGTTCAGTTCTGTAGCAGCATCTTTTCCATCAGCCTTGGCCAACAGAGAATAGGTACCTCTGAGCTCCTCAGAGATAATGGTGTCCCTCTCACTATTGATTCCATTATCACTTTGGTAAATGGAACACCCCCTAGGTCTCCCTGCAGAATATGACCATCTGGTTGGGTTTCCAGCCTTATGTGAATCTGATCTACCAAGGCAACTTCTTTCATCCACTGTCTACCACAGCAATTCTATTTTTCATTCTGTAGGCCATCACTGTCTCCAAGCTTCTAACACCCACCCCAGCAATATTTTAACATCATCTCCCAAAGTCACTGACAGGCTACTAAATTTCATATTATGGGAGAGCTTTCCCATATCCAACTTTATGTTCCAGTCATTTAGAACCAGCATCCTCCAGATCCAATTTCCCAAATACTCTCTTAGTTCTGGTCAGGACACGTTAGCTGGGGTCTATAGCTCTTTGCACTTTTGACTGTAGCATACCCAGCATTTCCTTGGCCATGTTATTTTGTAAATTGATCCTAGATCTGAGTTTCATGACCTGGAAATTGGTTGAGTAAAGAAACTAAATTACAATTTAGTTGTGAAATAGGCCTACCCATCCTATATGAAGCTCTGGTATTGGGAGAGTCCTTCAGAGTGATTTCCCATCAAGGCAAGGAGATATGGTTTATACTGTCTAAATTAATAGCCACTGAACCAAGCTAGGCCCAGGAGGCAGGAATGACCTTCAAGGGGGCTGCTGTCATTGATCAGTCACTAAGTCCTGTCTGACTCTTTGCAACCCATGGACAGGAGCATGCCAGTCTTCTCTATCCTCCAATAGACACCAAGTCCAACAGGATAACAAAGTTTTGTCAAGAGAACATGCTGGTCATAGCAAACACCTTTATCCAACAATCCAAGAGATGATTCTACACATGGATATCACCAGATGGTCAATATCAAAATCAGATTGATTATGTTCTTTGCAGCCACAGATGGCAATATTTTATACAGTCAGCAAAAACAAGACCTGGAGCTGACTGTGGTTCAGATCATGAACTCCTTATTGCAAAAATCAGACTTAAATTGAAGAAAGTAGGGAAAACCATTAGGCCATTCATGTATGACCTGGATCAAATCCCTTATGATTATACAGTGGAGGTGACAAACAAATTCAAGGGATTAAATCTGGTAGACAGAGTGCCTGAAGAACTATGGACAGAGGTCCAGAACATTGTACAGGAGGTAGTGACCAAAAGTATCCCCAAAAAAAGAAATTCAAGAAGGCAAAGTGGTGGTCTCAGGAGGCTTTGCAAATAACTGAGGGAAGAAGAGAAGTGAAAGGCAAGGGAGAAGGAGAAATATACACCCAACTGAATGCTGAGTTCCAGAGAAGGGCAAGGAAATATAAGAAGGCCTTCTTAAGTGAACAATGGAGAAGGCAATGGCACCCCACTCCACTACTCTTGCCTGGAAAATCCCATGGATGGCGGAGCCTGGTAGGCTGCAGTCCATGGGGTCGCTAACAGTCAGACATGACTGAGTGACTTCACTTTCACTTTTCCCTTTCACGCGTTGGAGAAGGAAATGGCGGCCCACTCCAGTGTTCTTGCCTGGAGAATCCCAGGGATGGGGGAGCCTGGTGGGCTGCCATCTATGGGGTCCCACAGAGTCGGACACGACTGAAGCAACTTAGCAGCAGCAGCAGCAGCAAGTGAACAATGCAAAGAAATATAGGAAAACAATAGAATGGGAAAGACTAGAGATCTCCTCCAAAATATCAGAGATACCAAGGGAACATTTCATGCAAAGATGGGCATAATAAAGGACATAAAGAGTAAGGACCTAACAGAAGCAGAAGAGATTAAGAAGGGGTAGTAAGAATACACAGAAAAACTATACAAGAAAGGTCATAATGACCTGGATAAGCATAATGGTGTGGTCAGTCACCTAGAGCCAGATATCCTGGGGCATGAAGTCAAGTGGGCCTTAGGAAGCATTACTGTGAACAAAGCTAGGGGAGGTGACAGAATTCCAGCTGAGCTCTCTCAAATCCTAAAAGATGATGCTATTAAAGTGCTTCACTCAATATGTCAGCAAATTTGGAAAACTCAATAATGGCCACAGGACTGGAAAATGACAGTTTTCATTCTAATCCCAAAGAAGGGCAATTTCAAAGAACTACTGTATAATTGCATTCATTTCACATGGTAATTAAGATTATGCTCAGAATCCTTCAAGGTAGGCTTCCGTAATGTGTTAACTGAGAACTTCCAGATGTACAAGCTGGGTTTATAAAAGGCAGCGGAACCAGAGATCAAATTGCCAACATTCACTAGATCATGGAGAAAGCAAGGGAGCTCCAGAAAATCATTCTCTTCAGTCCATGGGGTCTCAAAGTTGGACAAGACTTAGCAACTGAACAACAACAACCAATAGAGAACCTGAGCTTGAGTTATCAGCAGATAACACTCCCAGTAATAGGGGAATGAGTGTCTCAGTTCCGAAATGGGGAGCTGAGTGGCACACCAGGGCATCCACTCCGGGTAGTATGCCAATGGGCCTAAAAATAATGAGGTAAATCTTTAAAATTTACCATTTCTCCCTTCTCTGATACCTGTGACATCTTTGACAGCTCTGGTATATTGGCTGTCACTTCATGTGTGTTATTTGCTCATTCGTGTTTGAGTCTTTGCAACGCCATTGACTGAAGCCCACCAGGCTCCTCTGTCCATGGGATTCTTCAGGCAAGAATGCTGAAGTGGGTTGACAGTTCCTTCTCCAGGGGATTTTCCCAATCCAGGACAGGTCTCCCATATTGCAGGCAGATTCCTTACTATCTGAGCCACCAGGGAAGCCACTTCATCAAGTCACCATTTTTAGGAAAGGAAATAGATGGACTGTAGGATTTGTCCTTCTTGCAAAGATGTAGTTCATCATGTTGTTCAGTCACTCAGTCACGTCCGACTCTTTGCAACCCTGCAGCACGCCAGACTTCCCTATTCACAGCTTCTAGTAATTTTAAAATGTAATGGTGTAGAGGTCTGCACAAAGAGTTGTCGTTTTTTTTTTTTTTTTTTTTTAAATGTAATAGTAGCAAAACTAATGCAAAACCGCCCGTTCAAATGGCTGACATCACTTTGAACTGCTTATTGGACAATTTCTCAGAAAGTGCTTATCAACCTCTTTCTCATCATGCTATAGGGTTAAAGACTAAAGACACAGCCAAAAGCAAGTTTCAAGGGAATTAGTTGAGTTTTTAATATCTTTGTTGTTGCTGTTCAGTTGATGTCATGTCCAATAATTTGTGACCCCGTGAACTGCAGCACACCAGGCTTCCCTGTCTTTTACTATCTATCTCCCTGAGTTTGCTCAAACTTGTGTCCATCAAGTCAGTGATGCCATCCAACCTTTGAATCCTCTGTCAACCCCTTCTCCTCTTGCCCTCAGTCTTTCCCAGCATCAGAGTCTTTTCCAGTAAGTGTGCTCTTCAAATCAGGTGGCCAAAGTATTGGAGCTTCAGCTTCAGCACCAATCCTTCCAATGAATATTCAGGGTTGATTTCCTTTAGGATTGATTGGTTTGATCTCCTTGCTGTCCAAGGGACTCTCAAGAGTCTTCTCTAACACCATAGTTCGAAAGCATCAATTCTTCCACGTTTAACCTTCTTTATGGTCCAACTCTCACATTCGTACATGACTACAGGAAAAACTATAGCTTTGACTATATGGACCTTGTCAGCAAAAAGAAGTCTCTGCTTTTTAATATTCTGTCTATGTTGGTCATAGCTATTCTTCTAAGGAGCAAGCATGTTTTAATTTTATGGCTGTCGTTACCATCCGCATTGATTTTGGAGCCCAATAAAATGAAATCTGACACTGCTTCCACATTTTACCCATCTCTTTGCAATGAAATGATAGGATCAGATGCCATGATCTTAGTTTTATGAATGTTGAGTTTTAAGCCAGCTTTTTCACTCTCCTCTTTCACCTTCATCAAGAGGCTCTTTAGCTCTTCTTTGTTTTCTGTCATCAAAGTAGTATTATCAGCATATCTAGGTTGTTGATATTTCTCCCAGCAATCTTTATTCCAGCATGTGATTAATCCAGCCTGGCATATTGCATGATATACTCTGCATATAAGTTAAATAAGCAGGGTGACAATATACAGCCTTGTTAGGAGGACAAGACTTTTTAGGAGGACAAGGTCCTCCTTTCCCAATTTGGAACCAGTCCGTTGTTCCATGTCCTGTTCTAACTGTCACTTCTTGCCCTGCATACATGTTTCTCAGGAGGCATGTAATATGGTCTGGTATTCCCATCCCATCACCACACAGTTCGTTGTGATCCACACAGTCAAAGTTAATATATTTGTTACCCACTGAAATATATTTAGGGGCTTGATAACTCAAGAACAAATTAAATGTAAAATAAAATGTTAAATAATTAATAATACAATTTGAATAGCTCAGTTTGTCTTGTCAACCCTTCTCAAAGATTTCTACCTGCTTTTATCCTTTCCAGAGCCCCCTGAGTTCAGCAGGAGCTATTTTACACACACACCTGTTTAAAGAAATGAAGACAGATACTAAATTACTTTGTCAAAACACACACAACTAAAAGCACATCTTCCCAAAGCCTGACCTTGGACTTTTCGCCTCAAAGCCAGTGTTATTTAGCTGTACCGTGTAGTCATCTATAAACATGGTATATAGTTGACCTTCAAAAGAACAGCTTATTTTTAATGTAACTAGAATCACATTTCCCAAGAGAGTCTATAAAGCAAATGAAAATTAATTGGAGCTTTTTTTTTTTTTTTTTTTTTACTTTTTGAAAATGCAAAACACATCCACAGATCAGAATTTCTCTCCTCTGTAGGAAACCTCACTTGTTTTCATCCTTGAAGCAAACACTGTGGGAAAATTAGAAAAAGCTGGTTCAGCTGATTTAAAGTTATCTGAGCAAGAACATTTCCTATCTTATGCTGAGGCAGAAAATGCCTGAAGTTTCAAATTCTGCACATTGTTAGACTTTATTGAAACACAGGGCTGTGTGAGGTTTTAAAGAATTCATTGATACTTTTAAAGTTAGAGCAATTTCCATTTTTTTTAAAAAGGAAGATCATTTCCTATCTTTTTATCTTGAAGAGATACTCTTCATAATGATGGTTATTACCCTAGCTACTTTCTACAGGCAAAAGAGGGACGAGAGCAGAACATCTGTAAACTTATCCCTACCCCACAATCCACGTGGATGCTAACTTCAAAGCAGAGAGAAGCCCTCATAAAAATTAAACACACTAATAATACTTCTTAATAATAGCACCTAACAATTATAAACGCTTTGCACTTTCAAAGCATTTTACAATCATTAATTAGTTTATCCACACAACATCCCTATGACCTATGCCAGTATTATTACCCTCATTTAAAAGATGAGAAAACTGAGATCCAAAACGATTAAGTACCTTGCCCAAGGTCACATAATGATCAGTAATAGGATCTGTACCTGAATTCGTAGCACTCTCTCTCTCATTTTCAGGAGTAGCAGAGAATGTGGAAATTCTTGAGATCCACAAACCACCTGCTTGAACTACAAAACTTGTCTCCACTCACTAGTGGCACTCTCTTGTGTTCACTGATTTCTATAGCACAAAGGCAAGAAATTAAGAATCTTCCCTTTAAAACATCTAAATTCATAGTGAACGCATTTAAATCAAAGAAAAAGAACAGCATGTTAAAAACATCGTGTGGTCTCCAATATCACTGTCCTTAGACAGATGTATCTGGTCTGAGGATGTTGTTTCTGTTCCATTGAAGGATGTTCTGTTTCTAGTAGAGAAGGCGTTGCCACAGCAGCCTTACCCTATAGCTGTAATCAATACAGCCTCCTTGCTCCCAAGCGTGACTACCCACTAACACGAGAAGTGTGACTACCCACTAACAGGAGTACCACAACCACTAGCCAAACGAACCAATCTGAGGTTATTTAGGTAACCTTTTTCTTCTCTCACTGATTGTAAAAAATTACCCTGAGCTCTTTAACTTTGATGCTATATTAATCTACGTGAGTAAAAGGAAACAATTTTTTTAACTTTTGAAAATTTTCCCTAATATGCTCCCTATATCAATCAGTTAGAATAGTCTAGGATATGTTAAAGTAACAAACAATTTTTATATCTCAATGACATAGCACAAATGCACTACACTGGAACAACATGCCCATCTTAGTTGATGGAAGGGGTGGTGGTTCTCCATTTTCCCCTTCACTCAGAGATCCAGTCTGATAGAGCCTTAAGCATCTGAGTCACCCTGACAAGAAGAAAGAATGTTACAACTGCACACTGGCTCTTGAAGTTTCAACCTGGAAGTGACACATTAGCCTCACTCACGCTTCACTGACCAAAGCAAATTACATAACTGTGGCTAATTTGAGTGGGCAGAGAGGTGCAGTCCCACCATGTGTGCTGAGGGGGAGGATCAGAATACATAAGAACTGCAATAATGACTGTCATCAAATATTTGGCTCATTCGTCTTCCAGTCTACTTCCTGCTTCATCGTGATAAATGCCAGGGCTAGATCCTTTGGCCAAGGAGATGTGTTAAGAGTCCAGTCACAGTGTTGCCAATTTCCTCTGTCCCCTCCTGGCACGTTTCATATAGGGAGTTTGTGTGGGCCTGCATCCCCAGTACAGATGAGGTGTGGCAGTGTCCCTATGCAATCAGTAGCGAACTGTGGTAGAAACAGGAAATAGTCTTCTTGTTGTTGATACAAGTCCTGAGGTTCTGGGGTTGTTGGCTGTTTCAGGCTATTGTGAATAGTTCTGATTAGTACCTCATCTTTGATGACACCCAGATTTATCTCACTAAAGTCAAATGAAAAGCTTCATTATCAACAAGATCCAATTTCCATTAAATGGAAAATAAAGTCTTTTCTCTCCTTCCTTCCTTTCCTCCTCTCTTTTTTTTTTTTTGAACACTGGAATCCTTCTAAAAACACACTAGTTGGAGTGAGATTTTAGCATTAGAGATGTCCCACAAGTCATAGAATCATTTTAACAAGCAGCTCAAAGATGAGATTCAAAGTTCCAAGAATAAAGCTATTTGCTTCTGAGACAAAATACTTTCATGGTACTTGCTATCTAGAAATCTGTCTATCTTGTCACTTTCTGAAGCAGCAAGCAAATGAAGTCATGGCATCTTTACATGGTTGTGGGCATTGTTTTTCTTGCCAATTCATTGGGCCTTAGATTTTCTTATTGTGATAAGTAATAAAATCAAGCATTCATTATGGTGCACCTATCCCTATGGTGCACCTGGCACTTTAAATGTACATACTGTCTTATTTTGGAGAAGGCAATGGCACCCACTCCAGTACTTTTGCCTGGAAAATCCCATGGATGGAGGAGCCTGGTAGGCTGCAGTCCATGGGGTGGCTAAGAGTCGGACTCAACTGAGCGACTTCACTTTCACTTTTCACTTTCATGCATTGGAGGAGGAAATGGCAACCCGCTCCAGTGTTCTTGCCTGGAGAATCCCAGGGACAGGAGAGCCTGGTGGGCTGCCATCTATGGGGTCGCACAGAGTCAGACACGACTGAAGCGACTTAGCAGCAGCAACTGTCTTATTTAATCTTTTACATCATACAAGAGGTATTTTTCTTTATCCGACTTATAGATGAAGAAGCTAAAATTACAAGAGTTTGAACAATTTTGCCAGGACAGGCAGCTAAGGAGTCTCTGAGCCAGTATCAATCCCAGGTTTGGGTGGGATTAAGGCCCATCAGATTTCCTGCATCTCACTGCCTCAATTTCAAATGCTCAGCTCTTTACCATCTGAGTATATTCACCCTGGTGATGAGATCTCAGCACAGCAGCTGTGGTGGCAGAAATCTGGTGACTGACATGGAATGTGAGGATACAGAAGCAAAGATGCAGATCTTCAGGGTCCCACCCTGAACGTCCACGATTCTGCCCTGATTGAGAAGCACCTGTCAGATGCCAGATACCTCCACAGGAGGAACCCCGGGGGTTACACCACATGCCACTGACTGCCCCTACTCCTAATGTAACAGCTAACAGACACGGAACCCTGACCATAAACTGGGTTTCATTTTAATCCCTTTACATAATTAAACTCATTCAATCCTCACAACAATCTTATGAGATATGGTCCATTATTATCTACATTGCAGGAAAATTGAGGCTTAGTGAAGTAAGTAACTAGTTGAAGATCACACAGCAGGAATTTCCATATAGGCAATCTGGCTCCAGAACTTTTATACTTGAACATCCTGCTTTACTGACTCACAAACAAAACAAAACAAACAAACAAAAAATGATGGTGATCGGCAGGGAGAAGGTGGTGGGGGCACAGAATGGGGGAGTTTGGGCCTGGATGTCCACACTACTGTGTTTAAAATAGATGCCCAACAAGGACCTACTGTATAGCACGGGGAACTCTGCTCAATATTCTGCAATAATCCAAATGGGAAAATACTTTGAAAAATTATAAAAAAATAAAATTAATTAAAAACAGATGAAGTCATGCTGTCTCATAAGGAAGGCAACTGTTATTCTGTATTCCCCTTGGCTCTTGCTCATCAGTTTACCGACAGGACCTTCTAAGTATGAGGCATTATTTTAGGTACTTGGGACAAACTGGTGAAGAAAACAGTCATGGGGGTGGACTGCATGCCTTCTAGTGACGTTGGGTAAATCATTACTCAGACTGTTAGCTCCCGTATCGCTTTAGTCAGGACATTCTTCTTTACCTAAAATAAGGGGGATTGGAGACACTTCCCTTCATGGTTCCCGTCAGCTCCAAGACTCTGAATCCCAGCTGGGTACAATTCCCCACCTGCACAGATAAGCACCACAGAGCTCCCTCTTCACTTCATTATTGTGAGGCTCTGACTGAAGTCATTTGGAAAAGGCTCTCCTCTCCTGAATGTCATTTACAAGGACTCGGAGTTTCAGTACCAGGTAGAATTCAAATTCAGCAGAGTCTCACAGCATCTTGGCTCTATTACTAAGCAAAGAAAGTAGATTTTCTTTTAATTTGCTAGACATAAAAATTGATGAGAGAGTAGTTGTGTGAACTAGTTCTTTAAATGGAAAACGGCTTAGTAAAAAGAATCGTTATTTATTATCCTTTAATGTGACTTCTAATGTAAGTACTGCTAAGCATCTTGATCTAAATGGGTCTTGCCTTTGGTTTCTTGGTCTTTAGATTAAAGAACAATTCTTGCAGAAAAGCAGAGGAGGGTAGCACGCATCTATCTTTGCTAATAGATAGAGAATGCTTTATGTTTCCCCATAGATCAGGTGCAGAATCATATTCACCAGTCTGAGAACAGAATTTGTTTTAATGACAGAGAGAGAAGGATAAAGTCTCAAACATAAGCTCATCACTGATACTGGAGGCAAGCAAGTGATAAATTATCACGCTGAGTCATTATTCCAAGAGATTTCTTGTAAACATTAACCAACAAAGGAGGAAAGATTGGCCACTTGGAAATATACACTAATGACTTGGGACGAAATATAAATCATTTCAAAGAATTGCACTGAATCTTCAAGTTAGGGAAGAGAGAGAAAGAGACAGAGAGAGAGGCAAGAAGAGTGAGTTACCAAGCAAACCGAGACCGAGTTCTAATCACAGCCATGTAAGTGTTCACACTGACAATGTCAAACAAGGTTGTTCAGGTAACGAGACTGGATAATATATGACTAGGAACTTCCCAACAAGCTTGATTTATCTTCCTTTGAGAAATATTTGGGGACCATAAGCAGGTAAATGCTAAACTGGAATTTCTTTGCAAAGCAATAAAATACCCATGGCTGATTCATGTTGATGTATGGCAGAGGCCAACACGATATTATAAAGCAATTATTCTCCAATAAAAAAATAATAATTTAAAAAAAGAGAGAGAGACTCTCAAGTGTCTGTACCTCAATGACTTTCTTAAAAGAGTTCAGGATGGGCAGGGAGATAATGCAGCATTCTCTGCCTTCACGGAGCGACCAGCTGGGAACCAATGCTATTGCAACACAGTTCATTTTGATATAAGGTTCAGTTAAGCTCTTCTTAAATGAAACACCATAGACATTAAGATAAAGTAGGAGAAGTTATTCCATAATAAAAAAAATACCAGATGATCAGTCCATCCATTTCATTTCTGTGGAGGAGAGAAATTGTAACCATGTTAAGGCATACTATGTCCCACAGTTTAGTCCCCCATAAGTCAATGTTTAGAAGCTTGCAGGATCTCCTTCCAAGGTTAAGAAGCTCCAAGTGTGGCTTAATTTTCCATTCCGTTCAAATCCTGAAAGTGCTGGTCCTCAAAATTAAATCATTGAGGGTGACCTTACACTTAACATAATATTCAGAGGCTCAGAAATCCTCTTGCTTAAAATAATACCGTGTGCTGAAATGTGTTTTAAAAGAGCCAGAGTCTAAATCTGCCACGATAGATTCTTCCAGAGTACATAATAGATATTTGGAGCAACCAACCCTGTGGTATAATTGACTAGCTGTGGCAGAAAATGGGGAATACAGAGGAGGATAAATACTCTGAGAGTTTAAAAGAGAAGGCTGGCATCCTGGGAACAGACATCAGGTATCTCACAGCTTTACCAAGCACCAGGTAGGACAGCGCTCTGACCCGACTGGGCCCAGACCACTGATGTGCTTTCCTTTAGCCACCAGGACAAAATGGCCCAATGTTGTCAGGAAGTCCTCAGTAACACAAGAATCAAGGATGCAAGTCAGCCTGAACAAGGTGCGTTCATGTTCTCCTAATGCCCGATGCAAAACCTTGGCCGCGTTTGTCTCTTCGGTCCTAATAACAGGTCAGAGTCACTGCCCTTTCTGAACTGCTTCTCCAGCATGATGCCTTTCCTCACTGTAGCCATCCCCGACCTGCTAACCACCCACACCATCTTGAGTTCAGTCAGCTATCATGCCTGTGGGTCTCATCTCCGCACTGCCTCCTAAAACCCATTCAGTCTTCCCATTCTCTGCCTGCCTGTCACAGGTACCCCCACCTTAGGCAGGTCCTTGATGTACAGTTTCATTGGCTTGCTCCCCAATAAGCCTGACTTCAAGCTCTGGCCCTTCCTGTACCTACATATCACTACCTGATTGATCTTGCTAAAGCACACTGGTCCACACTAGTAGTCTTCTCCCTGCTCCTGAATGGCAATCAAATTAAGCTTCCACTGTTTATCCTGGGCTTCTAGACACAAGATTCTGAACAAACTTATAACTGTAGATTTCCCCTTATTTAACTCTGTTGTTACCTTAAATACTCTGCACCTCATCCCAGCCTCTTGAAATATTAACTATCTACTTCAGAAAGCAGTCTCTCACTTCACCTTCGGTTCTTCTCTCTCCCCTTAAGTAAATGTGACTTCTCCCTTCTTTGAGTCAGAGCAATCTTTTTGGTTGTTAGAATTAATCTCTTGCATTGCATATGGTGATACTGTAATGCTCTTCCCAAATCCCCCATTAGGAATGAAGGACGTATTCCCCTATCAGTTGGGAAAACTACCAGAAGACACCCTGAGCTGTCACGTCTATTTGCGGATGGCTTCAGCTAAAGAAACGTGTTTTACCAAGCGTCTTCCAGCCCCTGTGTCCAAGTACTGATCAACATGGAAGAACAAAAACAGCCTTTTTGAGACAGGTAGGACCTGAACCCTGGGACCTGAGACTCTTGGCTGTGGTATTTGCACCCGGACAAACGTCTCCTGAGCAACAACATACAAGGAAACTACAAGAGACTAAATATAATTGGGTGCGTGTAGAGTTGGGGCGAATTATAAACAACAGATACAAAAAGACCAGAAATCCAACTGATACTTCTGAGGAGTGAGGAGCAAAATCAGGTTGATCCATGCATGATCCCTGCATTTAGCACCACCAAGGGGATGGGCAGACCACCCGAGCCACCCCTCTGGCCTAACCCCCGATAAGGAAGCACCTTGCCTCCAACTAAGGGAGAGAGCAAAGGAGCCTGTGACTTGTTCTCCTTCCCCACGGCTCCCCATAAGGCCTTGCCTGAATTTCTTGTCTGGCCTCTTATCAATCTCTGTTGATTAAGGAGACCAAGAACTCTGGTCATTCACACAACATGCAGCCCAACTTGAGACAGTTCTGAAGGGCTCTTTGTGGGGTTGTCTGGACACTCTGTTGGAAATACAGTGAAATGTAACTTTTTCTCCCTGCCCAATCATGCTTCTCCATGGCCCTCCCATCCTCTCACCACTCAAGCAGAGTTGTTGAGCCCAAGAGCACTTCAACACAAACGGGCTGCATGCTCCATCTTACCGGCAGTCTGTTAGGGAATCTGAATTGCAACAGGGCACTTAATCACGGCCAGTTTTCCTACTATTAACGTCATGTTTGTGTTTATTCGTGTTCTCCATCACACACTAGGCTATAAACTCTTCAGAACAGGGACTGGGTTTTCACATTGTGTATGCCTGCAGCAGTTAGCCTAGTAAATCAAGACTCAGAACTGTGAAGCATGTATAAATGAATAAACGAGGGAATAAATAATTAAGGCTTAAAATCAGCACCTCTGTGGTGCTGCAACATCTTTACACATCTAAAGAATCATCAACATGTTTTCCTTAATTGATACGTATTTAATGAGTGTTAGTTACAAATAAGACCCTGAGATAGCTGCTCTGAGGAGTGTATTAATAAAAGTAATGTTCTCCCTGCCCTCAGGAAGTTTATCATTTAGTCAGCAGGATAATTACAGCCCACATTTGTAGTCGTGGTTCTCAGCTTTGTCTGCTCATTAGTGTCACCCAAAGAGTCTGCATGACTCTCACTTCTGGTAACCACATCCAAAGACTCAGATTTAGTAGATGTGGTGCGTGGCCTCAGCCACAAGCTCATTAGGTGATTCGAATGTGTCACAAAGTTGAGAACCATGGAATTATGAAGAGCTTATGTGTTTTAAGTACTGTTCTAAGTACTTAGCTTAAATTAACTAGTTTAATCTTTATAACAACATTAAGAAGACAATGTTATAAGTATTATCATTTTATAGACAAAGAAATTAAGGCAAAGAAGAGAGAAGCCATTTGTCCAAGGTCTGGTTGGTTTGGTGTGGAGTTAAGAGTTCAAACCCCCACACCCAGGCTCCGAGTATGTGGCTATTCTGCATCACATTTAACAAAGTTAAATGCAAACTAATTTACTTTGAGTATTATAGCTTTATATAAATGTTTTACCACCTTAAAATTGGGAGTACTCAATGGTGGAAACAAAAAACAACATAAACTTCTGACATCTGGATTGTCCTTTGACTCTATTAGAATAAGAAGAAAATCTAATCTCATTTTTAAGGGAGGCTAAGAATAAGGATGAGTCTACATAGGCAGATGGGGTGAAAATAAGCTAGATAAATAAATTGTTCAGCGCTGTGCAACTTAGGACTAAAATTGATTCTTATTTAACTGTGTTGTAGAAAATGGAATACCTTTTTGTAGTTTCTTAAAACTATTGTTCTACTGGGTTAATTAACTGTCTAGAGCTTCCCAAGTGGTTTAGGGCCTTAGGAGGCTCAATGCAGGAGATGCAGGAGACGTGGGTTCAATCCCTGGGTTGGGAAGATCCCCTGAAGGGGAAGAGGGCAAACCGCTCCAACAGTCTTGCTGGGAAAATCCCATGAACAGAGCAGCCTGGGGCTATAGTGCATGGGGTTACAAAGAGTCAGATATGACTTAATGACTGAGCACCCACACAGATAATTTAAAGATACTCCCTCCTTCATGTCTAGAAAGTAGCAACAAGCAAAAAAGGAAAAAGAAATAATGGAAACCATGGGAACAAGACAAAAATAGTGGGGTGTCCTTTTTCCACTGTATTTTCTTTGTTTCCTTAACACTTCACTCTTTTTGTTATCAACTTTTGCTTATTTCCCAAGTTAACATACCGGAAAAATGGTGTCAAATATATAACTGTATCCTTAAGTTGCGGTATTCCTCTCAATTGGTCTCATCCTCACTTGCCAAGCCCTTTTTATCTTCCATTCAGTCCTTCCTGTTACCTTCTGTCTCTCCTTGTATACATTAACAAATGCTTCCCAGGTGGCTCAGTGCTAAAGAAGCCGCCTGCCAAGCAGGAGATGCAGGTTCCATCCCTGGGTCAGGATAATCCCCTGGAGAAGGAAATAGCAACCCACTTCAGTATTCTCATCTGGGAAATCCCATGGACAGAGGGGTCTGGCAGGCTACAGTCCATGGGGTCGCAAAGGAGTGGGACATGACTGAGCGGCTCAACAACAACATTAACAAATAGAAACAGAAGCTTCTCCCTGCCCCCAAATAAATCAGTCCATCACAGTGAAATAAAATAACAGAAAAAGATGTCTATAAAGCTCTGTTAAGCTTAGAGCATGGTTTTATGGAAGCCATGTGGATGATAACCTATTCTCATGGCTTCATACCTGTATTTTCAAAGCATAGATGTACCTCAGACCTCAAATGATAGAGCTAGAGGAAGCTACAATAACCAAGTTCAAACTTTCATCTTTTCGAAATTTGGCTTGAACATAAACCCCTGATTTTTAATATAATTTCTACTATGTCACTGCTTTTAATACTTTTTAAAATGTTAGGCTCAAAATTAATATTTGAAAATAACTCCCTAGATTTCCAATAAGACTTATAAAACTCAAAATATTTTTAAGTTCTTCCTCAGGAAGATTAAAGAACTCAGAACACATATAATACAACTCAGAATATTTACAATAGCCCTGTAAATGTATATAAGAAATGAAGTACAAAACTGAAAATAAAATGGGAAATACAAATAGATAGGGGTATAAAGAGATGATATAGATACATAATAGGATGATTTCTAAGTCGCTTCAGTCATTTCTGACCCTTTGCGACCCTATGAACTATAGTCCTCCAGCTCCTCTGTCCATGGGATTCTTCAGGGAAGAAAACTGGAGTGGGTTGTGATGCCCTTCTCTAGGGGATCTTGAACTCACGTCTCATACATCTCCTGCACTAGTAGGAGAGTTGTTTCTTACAACTAGTGCCGCATAGGAAGCCCATATAATAGGGCACACATGTTTTTTATTAAGTGCACACACTTTTTATTAAGTAGTAGTAAATTTTTTTGTTGTTTTGTAAACCCAAAACTTCTACACTTTCATATTACTTTTATACTTTATTTTAACTAATTATAAAGAACATTTTAAAATTCACAATAATCAGAACTATTTCAAGAACTATTTCACTCCCAGCATGATTAGTTTAGGATCACCCACTTCATAGCATATTATACATATTAAAATATCCATATTAATACAGTCTTACAGGTAAGTTGAGTTGAGCTGCAATTCGGCAACTGAAATAGAGCAATATTATGCAATATAATTTTTATATTTTGTGTGTGTGTGTGTGTGTATCATATGCACCTCCACCCTGACTGCACTCTCAGATATTTTCATAGGCCCATAATCAATGTGTATGATTTACTTGGTGGGAAATTACAATGCAACATAATATTTATTCCAATATTCATTAAAGTCTTGAATCATCAGAAAAGTCGAAAGCAATCAATAACCAAAATGCGGGAAGCCACCTATAATGAATAGAATGTTTCCTAATTTTGCAAGGTTCATACAGTTTCAAAATCAGGCTTCTGGATCTTTCCTTTTATATTATCTATCTATAAGTGGGGATAAAAAGCTTGTGGTCTACTGCTGAGAATTAACTACTTGATAAATGAGGACTATGTTAATTATATTTAACTGATCTCCCCCCTTAGTGTTTAAACATCTGGCTAGATAATTTGCACCTAAAAATCTCTACAAACAACACACAGTTCTTAACAAAACTGTGAGCCCAGTGTTTTTAAATGCCAAGTTGATTAAAACTGAAAAATCCAAGGCAAGCTAGAATTTTAAAAGACCGTAATTCTACTTCCTTTCACATATAATAATCTCCTACCTCTTGCCTTTTAGAAACATTGACATTGTTTACATTTTAAATGTTAGATGAGTACCTGCATAATCCACTATGTAATTTAAAATCACACATTTTTAAAGGTAGCTAATTTGAGAACAGAGAAAATATTAGACAGCTAAACGAACTAAAGCATGTATTTTTTAAAAAGTTTAGTATTTAAGCCATAATACTATACTTTCAAATGTTCTGATTTCCCTACAGCTGAAGGCCAAATTTATGATAAGAATGCTACTCAGATTTACTAAGAATGAAGAAGCAAGGCCCTGTGTTATCACAGGTCAGAGTCCTGGGTACAGACGACAGAGGGTCTTCAGCGCACGAGGCCCTGGGCCAGGACCTTGTGTAGAGCACAGATTTGAGATGCTACCTTTTTTGTCCCTCTGAAGGCTCAAGCCTTGTTGTTGCTTTTTGTTTGTTTTTCTTTTATATAAGATGTAATAATTAGGCAAATTATGACCGAAACAAACACAGGTCATTACCAATCTCTGCACATAACAAAGAAGACTCCAAACAGGACCAATGCAGTTTAATAACCAGTAAACCTGAATTTTTATCAGGCTTGTTCAAGAAATAATAATTGCAAACATTTGTCTTTTACTATATGCTAGACATTCTTCTAACGTTTGACTAATATTGTTCATTTAAACCTCAAAACTAGGTACTGTTTATTTATCATCATTTTACAGATAAGGAAATATAAGTACAAAATGGCTATAAAATTTGTCTAAGCTCTTACAGTTATTAAGAAACTTGGCTAGGGTTTGAAACAAGGCAATTTGGCACCATAAGCCACATTCTCAACTACCATATGAAAAACTCTAAAGACTGGTATTCCAAAAATGTAAGTCTAGAAGAAATGCAGTCCCACCAAAGACTTTTATGAAACTCCTAAAAAGTACTTTTAAAAAATGCTTATGAAATGAGTCTTCATTACAAAATCAACTATACTTTGGCTTTTTCTGATCTAATGCCTGAATTAGAAACCATACCAACAACCGTGTCTCGCACACCTTGATGATCACAAAGAATACTACTACTAATAAAAATAACGTATTTGCAAGTTTGTACCATTTCAAAGCATCTTCATTTGAATCCAACTATTTTATCATTTGCTTTTATTTTATTATCTCTTTTCACATGCATTACCTTGCAAAACACACACACAAAACCAAAACCTCAACCCATACTAGATCTAACTGATTAAAATCTGTCATTCTGTATCTTCAGGATCACTTACAATACATAACAGGAAAAAGAAACTGTGTACTGCCCCCCAAATATAATACCTACAACAAGTAAATTCTGTATTTATTCAGGAATAAAAGACATTTCTTTTCAGCATTCAAAGAATAACTATTTATGAATTTATCCCAACACTATTACCAACCTGAGAAATAAACACATCTGTGAGTAAAAAAGAAACCCCAGGTAGAAACGGAAAATTACCAGAAGAACTCAGATTACAATAAAATGTAGGAGGAACTGAAAAATAACAAATACTTTATTCATCAAGAAAAATAAAACTAAAGACTATATTGTATTTTCTTGGAAAAGGAAGTAAAAAAATCTCCATGGCCATTTTACCTATGCATTAATGTGAGACATTTAGATCCAATACAGTATCAGGCTTCCCTGGTGGCGCAGATGGTAAAGAATCTGCCTGCAATGTGGGAGACCTGGGTTCCATGCCTGGGTTGGGAAGATGCCCTGGAGGAGGGCGTGGCAACCCACTCCAGTATTCTGGCCTGGAGAGTCCCATGGACTGAGGAGCCTGGCGGGCTACAGTCCTTGGGGTGACAGAGCTGGACATACCTGAGCGACTGAGCACAGTATAGAAGGTCCATGTTAGATGAAACAAATGTGTCTCAGAGAAGTTGCTTACCAAATTATATTTTAAATTCTCTAATGTTTATTTCTTAAAGATATCTTACGTGAAGCCCCTTCCCAAAGTAAATAATGCATCTTATTAATTTTGTTTTGTTGTTGCTGTTGTTCATTTGTTTACCAGATCAGATTTTCTCAATTTAAAGCACATTTGCATTCGGTTACAAAAAATGTCTGCTTATTGCTGCCTGAAATGTAAGGATAAGAGAGTGTTATAAGACCCTTCAGTATACGCAGGCTTTAGGCTAACTTTAGGAAATAAAAGGAGAGAGGAACAGAAACCTCTTAGTAATATACTGGAAAGATGTTAAGTTTTTCTTTTTTTTTTTTTTCTGGGTAAATTCCATATATTAAAACACAGATCCTTGGAATTCTCTCTCCAGTGTAGGAAAAGAAGCTTCATTCTCTTCCATGGCACATGATTCCAGCCAGCCACGTTACCTTCATGAGTCAAAGATCAAAGGCAGATGCTGCAACATGAGGATGCCTGTTTCCATATAAATCCACCATCTTTCTGGAACCACAATTCTGAACACATGATTTACTGAGAATTGCTCATCTGTATAATCTTCATCTACATAAGCACTTTTGCAAAAAGAAAAATGTAAAGTCACAAGAGGGGAGAGAGGTGATCTTTAAGGACTCCTCCAAATGCCTGCAGCATCTTAAACCAGCCCGTTCCCCCAAAAGGATTCCCTATCTCAGTAAATGGCAGTATCAGCTTTCTAATTGTTGAAGCTTCAAACCCAGGAATCACCTTGTTATCTCATCAATACAACAGCAACTATTAGCAGTTCAGCTTCTCTAATAGGATGGAGGAGCCTGGTAGGCTGCCGTCTATGGGGTTGCACAGAGTTGGACACGACTGAAGCCACTTAGCAGCAGCAGCAGCAATACATTTTGAATCTTCCAATTTCTCTGTTTTTAATGTTCAACTCTAACTAAAACCACCACCATCACTCATTTCTTCAAAAGGCTCTTAATGCATTTCACCTACTTTCACTTTTGTCCCCCACTTGATCTTTTTAAAACCTTACGTGAGAACATGCTAATTCTTCTGTTCCCATACAATTATGTAAAGGTAAAAATAAAATAAAATTTAAAAAAATAAAATAAAACACGAATATTCAAGAGAAAGAAAAAAAAAAAAAAAGCGTCTAATGGTGGCCCACTGCAATCACAGTGAAATCAAACTGCTGCTTTTTGTGGCACACAGACCTTCCCTAACTGCAACTTCATGGAGTACCACTCTCAGTAAATTCTAGTTCCTGCCACATTGGCCTTCTCACTGCCATTGACCAAAACTAACTTATTCACACTTTCTATCACACACCTCCCTTAGATCTTTCTTTTTATCAACTCAGACGTTAGAGAAACCTCTGATTTCTGTCTAAAGTAGCAATCAACTGTCCTCCAATCATGCTGCCCAATTATCTATTTTATTTATAGCATCTTTGACTGTTTGAAATTATATTATTCATACACTTGGTTGCTGATAATGGTGCTAGTTGTAAGGAATCTGCCTGCGAATAGAGGAGAAGATCCCTTGTAGTAGGAAATGGCAACACACTCCAGAATCCTTGCCTGGGAAACCCCATGGACAGAGGAGCCTGGTGGGCTACAGTCCATGGGGTCATGAAGAGTCAGACACGACTGAGCAAGCTTGCATGCGTACACTGATTGTTTACACTTGTCACTCGCCCAACCCACCCGCTTTCAGAAGGCGCACCCCATGAGATCAGGGACCTTGCTCTCTTAATCACTACTATTCCAGCACCCAGCAAAAGTCTTAGCTCAGCATCAGTGACCAACAAATACAGCAAAATGAAAGAGATGCAAAGTAAAATTCAGAGAAACATGTGGCCAGGGATTATCCTGGCCCTCAGCTATAAAGTTATCACAATGGCAGCACTACCTCTCCCTACAGAAACCTCTAAAGCACAGAAGAGTTACCTCACAGAAGGTGGTTCTCAGTTGGGGAGGCAGGAATGATTTTGCCTTCAGGGCATTTTTAGCTATACAGTAATCCAAGTCTAAGCCCCAACCAGTAATGCTGAAGAAGCTGAAGTTCAGCGGTTCTATGAAGACTTACAAGACCTTTTAGAACTAACACACAAAAAAGATGTCCTTTTCATTATAGGGGACTGGAATACAAAAGTAGGAAGTCAAGAAACACCTGGAGTAACAGGCAAATTTGGCCTTGGAATACGGAATGAATCAGGGCAAAGGCTAATAGAGTTTTGTCAAGAGAACGCACTGGTCATAGCAAATACCCTCTTCCAACAACACAAGAGAAGACTCTACACATGGACATCACCAGATGGTCAACACCGAAATCAGATTGATTATATTCTTTGCAGCCAAAGATGGAGAAGCTCTATACAGTCAGCAAAAAAAAGACCAGGAGCTGACTGTGGCTCAGATCATGAACTCCTTATTGCCAAATTCAGACTTAAATTGAAGAAAGTAGGGAAAACCACTAGACCATTCAGGTATGACCTAAATCAAATCCCTTATGATTAAACAGTGGAAGTGAGAAATAGATTTAAGGGCCTAGATCTGATAGATAGAGTGCCTCATGAACTATGGAATGAGGTTCGTGACATTGTACAGGAGACAGGGATCAAGACCATCCCCATGGAAAAGAAATGCAAAAAAGCAAAATGGCTGTCTGGGGAGGCCTTACAAATAGCTGTGAAAAGAAGAGAAGCGAAAAGCAAAGGAGAAAAGGAAAGATACACCCATCTGAATGCAGAGTTCCAAAGAATAGCAAGAAGAGATAAGAAAGCCTTCTTCAGTGATCAATGCAAAGAAATAGAGGAGAACAACAGAATGGGAAAGACTAGAGATCTCTTCAAAAAAATTAGTTATACCAAAGGAACATTTCATGCAAAGATGGGCTCGATAAAGGACAGAAATGGTATGGACCTAACAGAAGCAGAAGATATTAAGAAGAGATGGCAGGAATACACAGAAGAACTCTACAAAAAAGATCTTCACGACCCAGATAATCATGATGGTGTAATCACTGACCTAGAGCCAGACATCTTAGGATGTGAAGTCAAGTGGGCCTTAGAAAGGCATCACTACGAACAAAGCTAGTGGAGGGGATGCAATTCCAGTTGAGCTCTTTCAAATCCTGAAAGATGATGCTGTGAAAGTGCTGCACTCAATATGCCAGCAAATTAAGAAAACTCAGCAGTGGCCACAGGACTGGAAAAGGTCAGTTTTCATTCCAAATAAAGGCAATGCCAAAGAATGCTCAAACTACCGCACAATTGTACTCATCTCACACGCTAGTAAAGTAATGCTCAAAATTCTGCAAGCCAGGCTTCAGCAATATGTGAATCATGAACTTCCTGATGTTCAAGCTGGTTTTAGAAAAGGAAGAGGAACCAGAGATCAAACTGCCAATATCCGCTGGATCATGGAAAAAAGCAAGAGAGTTCCAGAAAAACATCTATTTCTACTTTATTGACTATGCCAAAGCCTTTGACTGTGTGGATCACAATAAACTGTGGACAATTCTGAAAGTGATGGGAATACCAGACCACCTGATCTGCCTCTTGAGAAACCTGTATGCAGGTCAGGAAGCAACAGTTAGAACTGGACATGGAACAACAGACTGGTTCCAAGTAGGAAAAGGAGTACGTCAAGGCTGTATATTGTCACCCTGCTTATTTAACTTATATGCAGAGTACATCATGAGAAATGCTGGGCTGGAAGAAGCACAAGCTGGAATCAAGATTGCTAGGAGAAATATCAATAACCTCAGATATGCAGATGACACCACCCTTATGGCAGAAAGTGAAAAAGAACTACAAAGCCTCTTGATGAAAGTGAAAGTGGAGAGTTAAAAAGTTGGCTTAAAGCTCAACATTCAGAAAATGAAGATCATGGCATCCGGTCCCATCACTTCATGGCAAATAGATGGGGAAACAGTGGAAACAGTGTCAGACTTTATTTTTCTGGGCTCCAAAATCATTGCAGATGGTGACTGCAGCCATGAAATTAAAAGACACTTACTCCTTGGAAGGAAAGTTATGACCAACCTAGATAGCATATTCAAAAGCAGAGACATCACTTTGCTAACAAGGTTCATCTAGTCAAGGCTATGGTTTTTCCTGTGGTCACGTATGGATGTGAGAGTTGGACTGTGAAGAAGGCTGAGCACTGAAGAATTGATGCTTTTGAACTGTGGTGTTGAAGAAGACTCTTGAGAGTCCCTTGGACTGCAAGGAGATCCAACCAGTCCATTCTAAAGGAGATCAGCCCTGGGATTTCTTTGGAAGGAATGATGCTAAAGCTGAAACTCCAGTACTTTGGCCACCTCATGCGAAGAGTTGACTCATTGGTAAAGTCTCTGATGCTGGGAAGGATTGGGGGCAGAAGGAGAAGGGGACGACAGAGGATGAGATGGCTGGATGGCATCACTGACTCGATGGACATGAGTCTCAGTGAACTCCGGGAGTTGGTGATGGACAGGGAGGCCTGGCGTGCTGCGATTCATGGGGTCGCAAAGAGTCGGACATGACTGAGCGACTAAACTGAACTGAGAGATAATTTTCCTTGTCACAACTGGGGGGAAGAGGGAGTACCCATGGTTATCTAGTGGGTACAGACTAGGAAAGCTGCTAACTTTCTGCAGTGTCCAGGACAGCCCTGGACAACAAAGATTTCCCCAACCCAAAATATTAATAGTGCTGACACTGAGAAAACTGCTTTATAGTCCTCACTTGTACCTGAATTTTTACACCTGGCATTGTAGGAAAAACTTGGAATGCGAAATGTTTTTTTTTAGTTCCTTTACTTGGTAATTAGCAAAAGGGCATTACTCTGATATTTATGGATGCTAAGGGGGAACAACACAAAGTCCTCACAGTGTGTTATAGGGTAAAAACATCATATATCATTGGTAGGTATTTTCCAAATAATGTTAACAACAATGACTAAAAACAATTTGACTGGCTGCCATGGAAAAGAAATCCCTTTGTTCCTTCATCTTCTGCTTCTGTTCTTTATTCTCTTCTTTCCATAGCCTTTAAGTGTGAGCTTTCACTATTCCTTGGGGGATCCTCTGAACTCAGAGATAAAAACTATGACATGGATTTATTGATTTACTGTCCCCCATAAATAGGTACCATACATACAACAGTTCTAGCAAAGGATCATTCTAGCCTAACTGTTGTGTGGTATTGATTGCAAAGGAAATCTACATTTTATTTGAGGAAGGAAATATATTGTGTCATTAGTAGAAATAAAAAGCATTATGTGTAGGAATTCAGGAAACATGTCTCGGTTGGCAAAACATGGTAAGAAATGGACAACATAAAGAGGGAGGGGACTGCAAACAGTTTACACTGCCATTATCACAAGAGCAGGGTGAAAACAGAGCTGAAGATCACAGAATGCTGGTGCAGTTGAAATGAAACCATCCTCCTCTGCCCTTCTCTTCATTATACCAGTCCTTAGCCCCCTCTTTGTGCTAATAAAGGCTGAAGACTCATTCAAGACCTGTAGGGCCAGTTGTGTTTATAATTCAGACTTTCTTGGGTTTTAGAGAGGTAATCTAGTGCAAATAACACAGGCTACATGCCACCTTGAGAGGACTCTGGGGATTACAGAATCCATCCCCATAGTTACAATGGGGATTTACAATATTACAATATTCTGTAATCAAGTGCATTTATACTTTGGTAGTCTGACATTTGAATATTCACATTGAATATCATAAATAATAACTGTAAATGCTTCATATTAATTATGGAAATATTTTTGTTCTTAGAACATTTGGGGTATGAAAACAAAATTTCAGAATTGCAGATTAAGGACTTTCAGTCTTCAATAGTAAAATGAGAAACATATGTAATAAAATAAACTGCCATTAGCTTCACTTTGAAAGACAGATGGGAAAAGACCTGGAGAGAATGAGCAGGCAGTAAATAGAGGGTAAATTCACATGGGGTGAACTTGGGTGACCATTTCTCTCATCTGGAAAACAGGTGTCTCAGAGTTTGCATCCTTTCAGTTGACAATATTAGGTAATGAAAATAAATTTCAATTTGAATGTCTGCTACCTCAGCAGTCCTATGGGGAGCCATCTCAATATGAAAAGGCCCTGAGGCTGGGAAATGAATATAAAACCCCTATTGGCTCTTCTTGCTGTTTAGGTTCTTTCCTGTATGTTGCTACAACCAAAAGAGTTGGCCAGGTAGAGCAGATATCAATGCAGATGAAATGTAATTGACCAGAAGACGTTGTAAGAGTCAGAGATAATATTAAGAGATGCTCTCTCAAACTGCAAACATTGATTTTGTATGGAGTGTGAGACTATAGGTGGCCTGATTCATGTATATGTGTGTGTGTGTGTGTGCATACCTATCTATTTATTCACACAATGAACATGTATTACTTATATAATGGAGATTTGTTTGCATAAGGTTTTTTGTTTTTACAACTTTTTAAGATAAACAACCACTTAAAGAATAAAAGTATGTAACAATAAGAAATGCAGATTCTCTAATTAACAAACTAAAATAACAAAAATTTTGAGAATAAAAGCACAGGAAAGGGTGTCTAATGATAAAGAAAAATCAACAGCCAAATGATGAGATAAATGTTTTTAATGTTTTTAATATTATGACTCAGGGTGGGTTCTAACTCAATTAAAACTGTTTTACAGAAAGAACTATTTAAAAAAACAGAACCATAGTTACACTCATTGACATAAAACAGTAACAATTCATTGCCAACTATACCTCTAGTATTGCTCTAAGCACAGAGTCACAGCAGCCCTTGCTTTTCAGCTCAGTGTTTTAACAGAGTAAGACAGTAAGTATAATTTCAAAGAAACTGATTAATTTAACTGGTATATTGACAATACAGTTGATGTTTATTTTCTGCTCACTGCTCTGGCACGGTGTAATTTTAAAACAATTATTCCACAAGTTTTATTAGGAAAATGAAATTATTATCCAAATTTTGGACATGAGAAAATCGAGGCTTAGAAGTTAGGTTACTTACCCAGGGCTACTCATATAACAATAAGTTGATACTAAACCATATTTATTTGTCTTACTCCAAAGACCTTTTTCCTCTATTTCGTTTCACTGATCATTGAGGAAGGCTTTCTTATCTCTCCTTGCTATTCTGTTCAACTCTGCATTCAAATGGGTATATCTTTCCTTTTCCCCTTTGGCTTTTGCTTCTCTTTTCTCATCTATTTTTAAGTCCTCCTCAGACAATCATTTTGCCTTTTTGCATTTCTTTTTCTTGGGATGGTCTTGATTACTGCCTCCTGTACAATGTCACGAACTTCTGTCCATAGTACTTCAGGCACTGTGGTACTATGTCTATCAGAGATAATCTCTTGAATCTATTTGTCACTTCCACTTATAATCATAGGGGATTTGATTTAGGTCATACCTGAATAGTCTAGTGGTTTTCCCTACTTTCTTCAATTTAAGTCTGAATTTGCCAATAAGGAGTTCTTGATCTGAGCCACAATCAACTCCCAGTCTTGTTTTTGCTGACTGTATAGAGCCTCTCCACCCTTGGCTGCAAAGAATATAATCAATCTGATTTTGGTATTGACAATCTGGTAATATTCATGTGTAGAGTCTTCTCCTGTGTTGTTGGAAAAGGGTGTTTGCTATGGCCAATGTGTTCTCTTGGCAAAACTCTATTAGCCTTAGCCCTGCTTCGTTTTGTATTCCAAGGTGAAATTTGCCTGTTACTCCAGGTAGCTCTTGACTTCCTGTTTTGCATTCCAGTCCCCTATAATGAAAAGGACATCTTTTTTTGGGTGTTAGTTCTAGAAGGTCTTGAAGGTCTTCATAGAACCGTTCAACTTCAGCTTCTTCAGTATTACTGGTTGGGGCATAGACTTGGATCACTGTGATATGGAATGGTTTGCCTTGGAAATGAACAGAGATCATTCTGTTATTTTTGAGATTGCATCCAAGTACTGCATTTTGGACTCTTTTGATGACTATGAGGGCTACTCCACTTCCTCTAAGGGATTCTTGCCCACAGTAGTAGATATAATGGTTATCTTAGCTACAAGCTAAAGCCTTTGACTGTGTGGATCACAATAAACTGTGGACAATTCTGAAAGAGATGGGAATACCAGACCACCTGATCTGCCTCTTGAGAAACCTGTATGCAGGTCAGGAAGCAACAGTTAGAACTGGACATGGAACAATAGATTGGTTCCAAATAGGAAAAGGAGTACGTCAAGGCTGTATATTGTCACCCTGCTTATTTAACTTATATGCAGAGTACATCATGAGAAACGCTGGGCTGGATGAAGCACAAGCTAGAATCAAGATTGCTGGGAGAAATATTAATAACCTCAGATATGCAGATGACACCACCCTTATGGCAGAAAATGAGGAAAAACTAAAGAGCCTCTTGATGAAAGTGAAAGAGGAGAGTGAAAAAGTTGGCTTAAAGCTCAACCTTCAGAAAACGAAGATCATGGCATCCGGTCCCATCACTTCATGGCAAACAGATGGGGAAACAGTGGCTGACTTTATTTTTCTGGGCTCCAAAATCACTGCAGATGATGATTGCAGCCATGAAATTAAAAGGTGCTTGCTCCTTGGAAGAAAAGTTATGACCAACCTAGATAGCATATTAAAAAGCAGAGACATTACTTTGCCAACAAAGGTCCCTCTAGTCAAGGCTATGGTTTTTCCAGTGGTCATGCATGGATGTGAGAGTTGGACTATAAAGAAAGCTGAGCACCAAAGAATTGATGCTTTTGAACTGTGGTGTTGGAGAAGACTCTTGGGAGTCCCTTGGACTACAAGGAGATCCAACCAGTCCATCCTAAAGGAAATCAGTCCTGATTATTCATTGGAAGGGCTGATGCTGAAGCTGAGGTCCAAGTACTTTGGCCACCTGGTGTGAAGTACTGACTCATCTGAAAAGACCCTGATGCTGGGCGAGATTGAAGGCAGGAGGAGAAGGGGATGACAGAGGATAAGACGGTTGGATGGCATCACCAACTTGATGGACATGAGTTTGAGTAAGCTCTGGGAGTTGGTGATGGACAGGGAAGTCTGGCGTGCTATGGTCCATGGGGTCTCAATGAGTCGGATATGACTGAGGGACTGAACTGAACTGAACTGAAAGACCATTTTTCTAAGTAGTTTTATACATATATTTACTTTTAACTACTGTTTTATTTTACTTAAATGGATATAGAAAAGATGACAACTGTTAAATTAATTTGTTTAAATTTAGGAAGCATCTCAATATTATTTTAGGTCATATTTGTAAACAGTAAGAATTACTCATTCTATTTTATATCTCTAAAATTACATCCTCATGAGGTATCTCTGTGAGCTTACAAGGAAAATCAAGCAACAGTGAATAAATGTTTCATTCTATTATCCCTGGGTAATATGAATAGACAAAACCCATGCAAACCTAAGATTATAAATAGGAGTCCTCTATATTGCCTATAGGTATTGTTCCCCATTTGCTTCTCTTTAAAGCCTAAACATCTTTTTCTAAGAAATGTATTTCAAAGAAACTTATAAGTAATTCTTAGAAAACTGACTACATAATAGTAAGGCAATAAGTCAAGATTCAGTTGAAAATTCTTTGAAAGGAAAATTTTTAAAAACATATTTTGTAGAAAAATCAGAAGCCATTAAATCTATGACAACTAAGTATATTTCTGAATAAACATTTTAATAGCTATTGAAAAAAATTATAAGAGATTTCAGAATACAGTACAAATCCCATGGTACTTAGTGTTAGGAAACCTAATTTACTTTCTGCACTTTCCTCCTTATTTTGTCCCCCATAAAAGATGCTGAAGTCCTAACCCTCAGTACCTGTGAATATAATTTGCAAATGGTGTGTTTGCAGATGATGAGGTACAATGAGGTCATTAGAGTGGGTCCTGATCCAATAGGACAGATGTCCTTAAATAAATGGGACATTTGGACACACAGACTGCCATGTATAGAGGGAGGACCATGTGATGCTATAGGGAGAACACCATCTAGCAGCCAGAGGAACTCCCACGGCTATCAAAAGGCATAAAACAGATTCTTCTTCAGCCCTGAGAAGGAACCAACTCTGCCCAAGGCAGATTTATTTTAAGCTTACATCAACTTTTCCACAGATAGAGTTAGGGACCTCTTCCTGGCTTTGAAGGTGTCTTCTTAGTTTTGTGAACGTGAGGCATGAAGGCAACTTCTTCCTTGGAAAGGGGATAGGGTGTAATATGAACAAATCTGCCATCTGTTGAGACCCGTGATTCTTCTAGAAGAAAGAACCCACCTGTTCCCTAAAATTCAAAGTTTGAGAGACCTGTTAAGATGAATCAGGATCTCTTTTCTGCCACAGACCCCACCAAAAGTCTGTGGCAGGAAAGAGCAATAAGTCACTAAATAAAATTGCCTTGAGAAAAGGGAGCACATCAACTGGAGCCTTGGATTTGGACATATGGATGTTTCTGAGAGATGAGGTAGCTGGAGGCGTATGCAGGGAACCCTTCCAAACTCAACAAGGCCCTGCTGCTTCAGGGAATAATGCCTGGACCTGGAAATGTGACCAACAAGAGCTGTAAT
The DNA here is from genome assembly GCF_029378745.1 of Bos indicus. NCBI lineage: Eukaryota > Metazoa > Chordata > Mammalia > Artiodactyla > Bovidae > Bos > Bos indicus. The sequence goes on along the minus strand of NC_091772.1, from coordinate 8,105,305 downwards.
CAAGGCATGCAGCAAGAGGTATCCCTGTGAGCTAAAAAGGGATGTCTACCTATCAGCCGCTTGGCCACAGGGAATAGTTTTAGCTGCGGAACTGTTGAAGGTGCGTTTACCACAGCAACACCACATGGCAGCCAGAAGCAGTGGTAGGAGTGAAGAAACAACTCAGATCTGTTCTCTGCTGGCAGTTGTGGGGTAGAACGCCTCTTTTTAGACTTACAGGCTTCTGGATTCCTGCTGGTATGTAATTGTTTGAGCTATTAATTTGACAAATAAATGTGAACGTTTCAAGTCAAATTCAAAATACCATAGAGAACACATACAACACCCAAATTGGAGGGAACAGAAGGGTGAATCAAGGTTCAAGCAGCAAACGAAGGTGGAAAAGATACCTAAGGTAAGTGATTCTGGGAAGGGAAAGAGAAAGGTTGCCTTCCAAACACACCAGGAGGTCTGTTGTTAGATCTTATTGACGTAAAGGGCTTATAAGCAAGGAAGTCATAAATAATGAGAGAATTTCAGTGAGACCCAGAGTTTGGTCCTGATTCTGATGGTTACTGTGAAATCTTATCTAAGTTCTTAAAGTCTATGTAGCTCAATTTCCTCATCTGTAAAATATTGATGATAATAATACTCTCCTGTGTGGTTATAAGCATCGAAAGAAATAATGCCTCTGAAAGCACTGTGTTAGCTGAAAAATGTCCTGCTAATAGTAGATACTATCAATTGTTATTACTAAAATGAAAAAAAAATTATCTAGTAAAACTTCACGAGGTAATAATTACTCATTTTCCTTATCAATTATCCTTCCTTCATAAATAGGAATTTAAACAACTTTAGAAGAATGCAATAAACATGAGACTACAAGTATTAGACCATGCCAAAATTATGAAATTTCATTCTCTATACATGAGCAAACATTGGTTTTCCACAGCTAAAACCAGCACTTTTCTTTCAAAGAGATATTACGAATGGAAAATAACCTCAGCAAAGAGTCAAGCCTGTTTCAGGCATTTGTGCAGGACCAGACTTGACAAAGGACAAAAATCACCCTTTTCTCCAGCTTCTCTGATGTAACTGGTACTATCATGCACAATCGTCCAAACTGCAAACAGTTCCTTTCCCCTCTAGTGTCTCCCTCTTCTATACACCACAATCTGTTAAAAATATAAAAACTTTTCAAGCCTGAGAAAGTCATAAATCAGAGAGTAGGAAAAATAAAAATGAAGCGGTACTTGGCAGTCTCTTTAACAAAAATAAAACTACTATATGGTGCAAAGTAATCAGCAACTAATGTCCTAGTCATTTATTTATAAATAAAGTTGAAGTTAAATAAGAAAAAATTCTGCCCACTTAAATAGGTGCTTAAACCCTAGAGGTGATATACGTTCTCTCCTATTCTACAACTAGATAATGCTGGTCTGCCTTGGTCCTGAAAAATTAAGACTCATTTCTCACTCACATCATAGCCTCATTAGATCAGTGAGACATGGGATCTATTTATAACATGGAAATGCATACATGGAGATATCAAAAGGCCTGGGCTATATTCATAGGCCCTTGGTTAATTAAATTAACATAGCAAGGAAGGGAAGAAGTCTTGACAAACTAATTTATTTAATTTCAATTTTTAAGGAGTAATTAGGACGGTAGAGAGTAGTGCTGAAAAGTATAGAAAAGTCATCATTTTGCAGAGTAGATGACAATTTTTCATTTCCGGTATCAAAAGTTTCAGGTGAAATCTTCGATACAAAGCACATCTACAAACAGGACTTCGCACTACAGCTGGCAATACAACATCAACATAACAAACAGAATCAATTTATTTCGCCAAACGTCTATGAATAATTTTCTATGGGCCATGTACTCTGCTAGTTATTGGGAGTTCAGGAGTGGATAAGATGCAGTCCATGTTGAATAGTAATGGTGAAAATGGGCACCCTTGTCTTGTTCCTGACTTTAGGGGAAATGCTTTCAATTTTTCACCATTGGGGATAATGTTTGCTGTGGGTTTGTCATATATAGCTTTTATTATGTTGAGGTGTATTCCTTCTATTCCTGCTTTCTGGAGAGTTTTTATCATAAATGGATGTTGAATTTTGTCAAAGGCTTTCTCTGCATCTATTGAGATAATCATATGGCTTTTATTTTTCAATTTGTTAATGTGGTGTATTACATTGATTGATTTGTGGATATTGAAGAATCCTTGCATCCCTGGGATAAAGCCCACTTGGTCATGGTGTATGATCTTTTTAATGTGTTGTTGGATTCTGATTGCTAGAATTTTATTAAGGATTTTTGCATCTATGTTCATCAGTGATACTGGCCTATAGTTTTCTTTTTTTGTGGGATCTTTGTCAGGTTTTGGTATTAGGGTGATAGTGGCCTCATAGAATGAGTTTGGAAGTTTACCTTCCTCTGCAATTTTCTGGAAGTTTGAGCAGGAGAGGTGTTAGCTCTTCTCTAAATTTTTGGTAGAATTCAGCTGTGACGCCATCTGGACCTGGGCTTTTATTTGCTGGAAGATTTCTGATTACAGTTTCAATTTCCGTGCTCGTGATGGGTCTGTTAAGATTTTCTATTTCTTCCTGGTCGAGTTTTGGAAAGTTGTACTTTTCTAAGAATTTGTCCATTTCTTCCACGTTGTCCATTTTATTGGCATATAATTGTTGATAGTAGTCTCTTATAATCCTTTGTATTTGTGTGCTGTCTGTTGTGATCTCTCCATTTTCATTTCTAATTTTATTGATTTGATTTTTCTCCCTTTGTTTCTTGATGAGTCTGGCTAATGGTTTGTCAATTTTATGTATCCTTTCAAAGAACCAGCTTTTGGCCTTGTTGAGTTTTGCTATGGTCTCCTTTGTTTCTTTTGCATTTATTTCTCCCCTAATTTTTAAGATTTCTTTCCTTCTACTAACCCTGGGGTTCTTTATTTCTTCCTTTTCTAGTTGCTTTAGGTGTAGAGTTAGGTTATTTATTTGACTTTTTTCTTGTTTCTTGAGATATGCCTGTATTGCTATGAACTTTCCCCTTAGCACTGCTTTTACAGTGTCCCATAGGTTTTGGGTTGTTGTGTTTTCATTTTCATTCATTTCTATGCAAATTTTGATTTCTTTTTTTATTTCTTCTGTGATTTGTTGGTTATTCAGCAGCGTGTTGTTCAGCCTCCATATGTTGGAATTTTTAATATTTTTTCTCCTGTAACTGAGATCTAATCTTACTGCATTGTGGCCAGAAAAGATGCTTGGAATGATTTCAATTTTTTTGAATTTACCAAGGCTAGATTTATGGCCCAGGATGTGATCTATCCTGGAGAAGGTTCCATGTTCGCTTGAGAAAAAGGTGAAATTCATTGTTTTGGGGTGAAATGTCCTATAGATATCAATTAGGTCTAACTGGTCTATTGTATAATTTAAAGTTTGTGTTTCTTTGTTAATTTTCTGTTTAGTTTGATCTATCCATAGGTGTGAATGGGGTATTAAAGTCTTCCACTATTATTGTGTTGTTAATTTCCCCTTTCATACTTGTTAGCATTTGTCTTACATATGCGGTGCTCCTATGTTGGGTGCATATATGTTTATAATTGTTATATCTTCTTCTTGGATTGATCCTTTGATCATTATGTAGTGTCCTTCTTTGTCTCTTTTCTCAGCCTTTGTTTTAAAGTCTATTTTATCTGATATGAGTATTGCTACTCCTGCTTTGTTTTGATCTCTATTTGCATGGAATACCTTTTTCCAGCCCTTCAATTTCAGTCTGTATGTGTCTCCTGTTTTGAGGTGGGTCTCTTGTAGACAAGTACAGCCACTATGGAGAACAGTGTGGAGATTCCTTAAAAAACTGGAAATAGAACTGCCATATGACCCAGCAATCCCATTACTGGGCATACACACCGAGGAAACCAGAATTGAAAGAGACACATGTACCCCAATGTTTATTGCAGCACTGTTTATAATAGCCAGGACATGGAAGCAACCTAGATGTCCATCAGCAGATGAATGGATAAGAAAGCCATGGTACATATATACAATGGAGTATTACTCAGCCATTAAAAAGAATACATTTGAATCAGTTCTAATGAGGTGGATGAAACTGGAACCTATTATACAGAGTGAAGTAAGCCAGAAAGAAAAACACCAATACAGTATACTAACGCATCTATATGGAACTTAGAAATATGGTAACGACAACCCTGTATGCGAGACAGCAAAAGAGACACAGATGTATAGAACAGTCTTTTGGACTCTGTGGGAGAGGGAGGAGGGGGATGATTTGGGAGAATGGCATTAAAACATGTATAATATCATATAAGAAACAAATCGCCAGTCCAGGTTCAATGCAGGATACAGGAAGCTTGGGGCTGGTGCACTGGGATGACCCAGAGGGATGGCATGGGGAGGGAGGTGGGAGGGGGTTCAGGATGGGGAACACATGTACACCCGTGGTGGATGCATGTTGATGTATGGAAAAACCAATACAATATTGTAAAGTAAAAAAAATAATAATAATAAAAAAAATAAAAAAAAGATGCAGTCCATGTTCTCAAAATGTATTGATGGTCTAGTAGGAAAGACAGACATGTAAATAAATAGTTTAAATGTGGTGAGAAGTTTAACTTCACAGTACAGAGGTAGCCCAGAAAAGGAAACAGTGAACTATTTAGAAAGGAGATGAAGGAATGTAAATGTCAGTTTTAAGTTTATTTTAACTTACTTAAGCTAGAAACTGGCTGGCTAATGACTCAATTAACTAAAATGTATGGGGAAAGCATATGGCTCAGAAACTAGAAGAGTTCTAAGGAATCTAAAATAAGAAGAAATGGCCAGGACTCTGCTATGACTTTGGGACTTCCAGGTGGCACAGTGGTAAAGAATCCATCTGCCAAGGAGATGAGGGTTCAATCCCTAAGACAGGAAGATCCCCTGGAGGAGAAAATGGCAACCTACTCCAGGATTCTTGGGGGGATAATCCCAGGAACTGTGCATGGGATTAGATTCCATGGGGAGACACAGAGTCAGACACAACTGAGCGACTGAGCACATGTTATATGACTTTTGTGGACCCAAGCCAATTTTGCTCCATTAAAAACTTTTTAAAATTACACTTTCAATTAAATTGCATAAAAATGAATATATTATTATGTATAACTAAATCATTTTGCTGTACACCTGAAACTAACACATTGTAAATCAATGATATATTTCAATTAAAAAAGAAAAAAAAAAAAAACCAAAAACATGAAACACACAGTAAAAATACAAATAGGCTGAAAATAAAAGAAAATATATAAACTTGGAAAATGGTTAAAATGTAGGATTATATGTTATGTATATTTTATTACAGTAACAAAAATAGCAAACTGAATCCAGCAACATGCAAAAAGAATTATTGGGTTGGCCAAAAAGTTCGTTTGGGCTTTTCTGTAACATCGTACAGGAAAACCTGAATAAAGTTTTGGGCCAACCCAATATATGCCATGACATAAGTGTTAACTCTTCTGGAAGCCTTTGCCATCCCAGCCTTGCATCCCAGCCTCTGCCCCTGTCCTACACTTTCCTCTGCTTTCCATACCTTTATTATTATATTAAATACACAGTTTTATAATAATTGGAAATGCCTGTCCCCTAGCTGGTAAACTCCTTACCATGACACACCTGGAACAAACTCCTTACCATGTGGAGTTCAACACAAACGTATTCTATTAATCAATATGTATATTATCAATATAACTATCCCCATTTATATCTATACTTCATATTAAACTTTTTAAGCCTATACATCCAAAGCCAATAAAGTATCTTATTGTTGTGATTATAATACAGATAAAAATCAAATGTATGACGGTATGATAAATTTTATCCAACTGATAATTTATATGCTATAATTGTTCATTTTTGAATCTAGCCAAAAGTGTGTGGCCTGTGTTGCAGCACCATGAAGAATTCTTGGGCAATAAGAAGTCTAAAATCCTTAATAAAAGGCATTTCCTAAGCCTCAAACAGCTTTCCTTACTACAGTTCTTCATATGCACTTATATCAGAAAAGCTTCATGGTGAATAAATTCTATCATTTTCCTAGTAAGTACTCCTAGTGAAAATTACTTAATTAATATGTAAATCATTAATATATTTAGTTTCTCCAGAGAACTGGTTAAATTAACATGAAGAACTAAGAATTCAAAGTATAAACGTAATACAATTAAGCCCTGTGCACAAAAACTCCTATCACTCATAAAATTACATCCATGCTACAACTAGCATTTTTTTAAAGCCATAGATTGTAGGCTTTAAATTTCCTAGTAGTTTAACTCTACTTAAATAATAAAAATTGTAGAATAGTCACAGTGAAAGTCAATTTGAAATTCTAAAAAGATAAATACCTCTGGAAAAAATGATTACTATGAATGTAAGGATAAATAAAGGAGACAAGACTTTTTACATTTTAGACTAGAAATACCAGAAGAAATATAAGAGAAATGTATACATTGCTGAAGTAAGATGGTTTTAAACACAAGGAATTTTTTAATATGATCATGAGGCCAAGTGAATCTGCAGATGAATGTACTGCTGCAGAAATGCTTCTGGGAATGTCCATATGTTTGATTGTAATGTGCATCACTTTTAAACTCTAATTAAAATAAACTTTCAACCGTAATCCTTACTGGAGGCTGAAGCAAGCAAACAAAGGTAGAGAAGCACAGATTTGTTTATATTGGAGACTTTTGATAAAAAGAGTATATTTTAGTCAGTCTTATATGGACATGTCCAGTTACCAACAAGGTAACTGAGTATAATGTAACGTTCAATAGATAACTCCAAAGTACAAGTTTTGAAGATAATAAAAATTTGAATTTGCTATGTCATTGAAAAACATATAACTGAATAATAATTGCTATTAGAATTGCCAAGTCTGAATTATATAAGTTGGGAACAATATTAGAAGATATTTTTTAAAAGGAAAATGAAAGAAGAGGTGATTGGATTTTGCCACACATGTGGTAAAAAGCAACAATTGAGCTAATTAAAGCCTTGCCCCTAAATGTGATTATCCCTAAGGCTAGTGAATAATGAACCAGATTTCATTTCAGCCAACTTGCCTTCTCTATTTTCCTTGAAACAAGATAGGTGGGTAAGGCAGTTTCTTAGTGTTAGAAGCTTAATTTTCAAAGTAGATCTTCCAAAATGATTCCAGATTTGAAGATGACAAAGCTTCTTGATATTTTTCACATGTTTTTTGAGGTTTAAATAAACATTTCCAAGTCACCTTGCTCTTTGAGCACTCTTCCCTCTACATTTCTTCAAAAACATGATTGTATTTGGAAATAAAAAGATTAAGAAAGGCTCTGGTGAAGAAATGGAATGCCAAGAACAACAAACTGCCTTTATTCTCATATAAAACTTACTTGGTTTCAACCATATGTTTACACAGTAATTTATTTACACAGTAATGGAAATATATCCACTGTGTGTAAGCAATAATGATGTAATTTCATCAAGAATTTATCATTTTCATCCCCTGAGAGAGAAAAGGCTGTAAAAATTGATCTTCAAACTTACTGCCTTTGTAAATCATATTTCTGGAACCGAATAGGAATTTTGAAAAGGTGTCACTTCATTATAAATTTTCAGTAAACCAATGTTTAAAACTATGACACTGAACAGCAAATCTCAAATCATAATAATTTACATGGTGGATGAAATTCTCAAAGTGGGACGGTCAAGTGATAGTAGGTGGTACATACGTAGGACTTTACCAATTACCAATCACATTTATAAACACATCTCATTTGATTCTCCAAACAATCTTATAAGGTAGGTTTCTTCACTCCATTGTATAGATGGGAAAACTGAATCCTAGAGAAACTGGGAACAGTGTAATAAGATCAAAGGACTCCAGACTGGGTCTTCAGATTCCAATTTCTTTATACTCTGCTACCTCTAAAAGTGTACTAAACAGTCATCCAACAATTTGGTTAATTTACTTGTTCACCAGAATATGTAGAAATACAAAAACGAAAACAAAAGTAACCAAGAAGACGAAAACTCTATTTTCCACAGACTATAATCATAAATATGGTAAGGTAACTAATTAACAGGAAAAAAAAGCTCATTCAGGAAAACCAGTTCTCAGTAATAGCTTTAATTAAGTCTTATGTGTTCATATCTTTGTGAGAGTTTTGTCACTTTGTTCAGTTAATATTAATAATAGTGTTACTATAATAGTACTAATAGTAGAAATGTTAAATGCTCTTTGTTTTTTCTAACAAATATATATTACACAAATATTTGTTTTAAAGAGAGAAAGATTAAATATTTCATCTTTAGTTGTGAAAAAAGTTCCACACATAAGTGCTGGAGAGGGTGTGGAGAAAAGGGAACCCTCCTACACTGCTGGTGGGAATGCAAATTGATACAATCACTATGGAAGACTATATGAAGATTCCTTAAAAAGCTAGGAATAAAATCAATATATGACCCAGCAATACCACTTCTAGGCATATACCCTGAAGAAAACAAAAACTAAAACAGACACATGCATACCACTGTTCATTGCAGCACTATTTACAATAGCCAGAACACTGAAGCAACCTAGATGTCCATAGACAGATGAATGGATAAAGCAGCTGTGGTACATATATGCAACAGGATACTACTCAGCCGTAAGAAAGGAGCACATTTGAGTCAGTTCTAAGACTGCAAGGAGATGCAACCAGTCCATTCTAAAGGAGATCAGTCCTGGGTGTTCTTTGGAAGGAATGATGCTAAAGCTGAAACTCCAGTACTTTGGCCACCTCATGAGAAGAGTTGACTCATTGGAAAAGATTCTGATGCTGGGAGGGATTGGGGGCAGGAGGAGAAGGGGACGACAGAGGGTGAGATGGCTGGATGACATCACCAACTCGATGGACGTGAGTTTGAGTGAACTCCAGGGGTTGGTGATGGACAGGGAGGCCTGGCGTGCTGCGATTCATGGGGTCACAAAGAGTCAGACACGACTGAGCGACTGAACTGAACTGAACTGAATGAGCTGGATCAAATTAGAGCCTATTATACAAAGTGAGGTAAGTCAGAACGAGAAAAACAAATATTGTATATTAACACGTATATATGGAATCTAGCAGGGTGGTGCTGAGGAATCTGCTCACAGAGCAGCAGTGGAGAGGACAACGTAGAGGACAGACTTATGGACAAGGGGAGAAGAGGGAGAGGGTGAGACAAATGCAGAGAGCAGCAAGGATGCACACACACTTACAGATGTAAATAGCTGGCCAAGGGGAATTCGCTGATGACTCAGGGAATTCAAACTGGGGCCCGGTAACAACTTAGACAGGTAGGAACGGGCAGGAGGTGGGAGGGAGCTTCAAAAGGGAGGAGACATATGTACACCTATGGTTAATTCATATTGATATATGACAGAAATCAAACCAGGATAGTAAAGCAATCATCAACCAATTAAAAATAAATATTAAAAAAAGAAAGCATTAGTCATACATTCACACCCGACTCTTTGTGGCCCATGGACTGTAGAATGCCCGACTCCTCTGCCCATGAAATTCCCTAGGCAAGAATACTGGAGCGGGTAGCCATCCCCTTCTCCAAGGGATCTTCCCAAGTCAGGGGTCATATCCGGATCTCCTTCATTGCAGGTGGATTCTTAACTATATATCCCACCAGGGAAGCCCCAGTAAATACTATATATACCTACAATTCTGGAAGGATAAAAATAAATATGTTAATAATATTCTGAAATCTATTTGAATTAATGAACAAATGTATTAATGAACAAATGTATTAATAATGCACACAAATTGGTGAAATTGATCATATAAATATCTTCTATAACACAAATGTCATATAACTTCTCTCCTGTGTATCAAAAAATTAAATAAATATTAAGAACATAAACAACTTTTTTCCCAAAGAAGCTGCCACGATTCTAGTTATTCTTAGCTTTTCCAAATCACATTTTGTTTTGCCACTACAAAGCTGTTAATTAAAGCAACTATAATGCAAAATTACTGAGTCTGTTAATTATTTTCCTTATTCATTCTTCCCTCCCTCACCTCACCTTCTTTTATTCTTAATTCACACTGCATATAAACAGCAATTAAAGTACAAATCAGAATGTTACTTGCACAAATATATTTTATTATCATATACAATCTGTACTCTTAATTCAACTGCTTTTTACAAGAGTTAGCCAAAATTTTCCTCTAATCAAGCAAAAAAACTAGTAACAATATGTTAAGATTATAATAAAAATATATTTTATAAAGCAATTTTAAAGGTTTATTATTTTATTCTTGGAAGATATCATTGACGTATTTAGTAGCTGGTATGATTTCAGAAAAATGTAGTTATGGATAACATCAAAATGTACCTCTTAGTTTTTATAAGATTTATAGAAAAATGACTCACACACTATATGTCTTCAAAATACAATTCTGACCTAAGATTTTATCATAATTAATACAGGAGTAATAATGATTATACAAATATCTACCATTTGCCTAAATCTCAAACTATCCCAGAAATGTTTTAGGATCATGCAAGGCCAAAATTTAAGGAATAACTTGTGGGCACTAAACTTTCTAAATATGAGAAAATAATAAAAAGACAGAAACTATAAACAGAAATGTTCTATTTTGTACTAGTTACATTAGAAAAAATACTGTGCTAGTTATTACAATTGATACAGAGCTGCTTGTTGCTGTGCCCAGCTCTTTTGCGACCCCATGGACTGTAGCCCACCAAGCTCCTCTGTCCATGGGATTTCCCAAGCAAGAATACTGGAATGGGTTTCCATTTTATTTTCCAAGGGATCCTCCAAATCCAAGGATCAAACCCACGTCTCCTGCATTGGCAGGTGGATTCTTTACCACTGACCTAGCAGGGAAGTCAAGAGCTGCTGTAGTTACTTCAGGTAAATGATACCTATGCTTGCCAATAAAAGTAGTCTGTCTAAAATATGGGAGACACTTAAGAATATGCATTTCCTCTGTTCTGATTTTCCCTTCTTTTAGCAGGCCAAGTTAAACGCCCCAAAGTTTCTAAAACACCACAACTATATCACAAGCTACTGTTGAGTCTCTACTTTTTGAGCCGCTTCTTCCAATTTAGCCTAACCACCGTACAGTTATATTTAACTTTTTGAAATAAAGAGGCTTCATGTCATCTTTTCATTCAAATATCCTTCAAGGCTTTCTCTTACCTACCACATTATGTGTTTTTTTTTCTTTTTTTGCACCTAGTTTAAAAGAAACTCCAAACAAATAGAGTTGTCCTTTTCCACTCAGATGTATTTGTAGTGATTCTCCAACAAATACAATTGAGTATCCAGTCATGCCCTTTACATTCCTATCTGCCAAGCCCTTTCACATCCAGTTTCTTCCATCCAGCGTGTCTTCTTTCTCTCTGCTCAGCAATCTCCTGCTACCTTCATATTCTATCTGAACTCCTTGCCAAGAACTGAGCTCTCCATTTGTGGAAATACTAGAGTACTTAAATGTGTACATGTTCATTCTGTAATTACATGGTCATACATTATTTCATATGTTTCTGTATTTCCAGAACTCTCAGCATAGTGCTTGGTATATAGTTGGCTTTTAACACCCAAATGTGTTTTGACTATTGCAGCAAAAGGCTGTTGTAACAGCAGCTAGCTTTTGAAGACAATAACTGCTCCAGTTCCCAGAACCTGTCTACGAAAGGCATTATACTGAAGCTTAAAGTACATAAAAAGCTCTCTTCAAACTTTATGAGGCTGTACATTTTCTTCTACACACCAAACTGTAGTAAGTTAATGTTCTTCTCTTGCAGACATGAAGTAGTGATGTCCAGTTCATCATTGGCTTTTGGTGTTTTGAAAATCGCCCTGGAACTAGAGGTGGCGAGATTTAAGCATAATTGCTGCTGAAATCACTTTTAAAACAGGCATCTCTGGAAATATCTTAAGTTTTTTTTTTTAAATCCTATGAAATATACTTACAAGGAGCCAACCTAGCTATACTCTGCAATTTACAAAAAGGAAACTATGAAGAAAAGGAGAAAGCAAAGAGAGCTGATATATGATGATTTGAGTAGAGGCTCTTAAATCCCCAGACTAAAGAATTCTGTTAACAGCCCTGTATTCTTTTGGAGAAGAAGGCAGTGAAGGATAAAACTGATTAAATGCATTAAATTTATAATACAGAAAGAAGTTCAATGGCACCAGCTATTCAAAATAAAGTAAAATTCAGCCAGTATACAACTGGGTAAGCAGGGCCATTCAAAATAAAATAACTATTAAGATATATAGATAAGGGAGAAAAGGTAATATGACCATAATGCATATATATTAAAAAAAAAAAAGAAGAAGTAAAAATGCAAGAGTGAAATCAGACCTCTAGCACACTGGGCAAAATGAGTGAATTTGGATTCCTATGCCTTTCTCAGGAAGGACGTGTTCACAGTTCAAATGTGTGGGGTGTGCTAGGAGCATCTCTTTTCTCATTCTTTGATACTCCACAAAGTTCCAAATCCAGACTAAACATCCTGCTACCTGTCTAGTAAGTATCTTTATGGACAGAGAGCTGTGGGAACAAATTTTCATCTATATCATATCTACAATTTTTCTTTTCTTCTTGCTAGTAGGATTACAATGACTTTACATCCCGTCTTGCCCCAGATGACCCATATCTGTTTCCATAGTATTAATTATTAGCAGTGCCCCTTTTTATAATTGAAAGCATTATGGTATCAATAGTCATGTAAAAGTAGTCAAAATAGCTTAAAAGTGATCAAGAGATATAAATCATGATACTAAAATCATAATTCTTGTAGGGCTGCAAAGAGGAAAAATTGTAGAATATCCATAGTTCTAAATCCTAACCTCAAGAAGCTGTCATATGAATACATGCACGGCTCAACACAACTCTTCACCAACAAATGAAAAGCAGGTCAAAGCACATGTCTCACAGATGGAAAGGTCATATACCTCTGCATATGAGGGCAGCATATTTTTATAAAATGCTGCAGATATTTATGTCATACAGACTATGTAACATTCAGTAAACTGCATGTTGACGCACCATCTTCCAGCTGGTTGGTGTTAGAACACTGCACTCTAAATTTAAAATAGATTTTTACCTGAATTTTCAGCTTAACCTGGCATCTGGCTAGCCACAACTAATACAGCCAGAGCTGGGAAGAGCAGTACAGAGAAAATAAAAAATAAAATGATAGCAATAATTCTAAATACTTCAACCAGTATAATAAATGTGAATGGTTTAAAGTCTGTTATTAAAAAATAAAGACTCTTAGAAGGGGCAGACTTATATATGTAAATTAAGTGGTTACAGAAAGATTCTAACTAGAAGATATAATAGTATAACAGACAAGAGAATAATAAAAGGCAAGAATAAATGGTGAGAATCCTATAACATGTAATAGAATTCTATGTGAAAAGCATAAAATGAAACCAAGAAAGCTATTTTATTTTGACAAAAGTTAGAGTCAAATAATATTTCATTTATTGAGACTTTATTCTAACATGCTTCAAAACTTATAAGGCAATAATAGAAACACAGAGCTACTGACCACTTTACAAGAATAACTGATCTCTCTCAGAAATTGGTCATTTAACTACATAACAATAATTAAGGATTCAAATATTTACTTATTACAGCAAATTTGAATTTATCATTACATATACATATAAAATAATGTGCCCCAGAAATATAATCCCATAAATCAAGAATTAAATTATTTTTTTTTAAAAATATCAACTGTTAGGAAAGAAAATTTCAAAGCAAAAACAGAAAAGCCTACAGGATACCTTTTTCTTGAGGCAAAGGAATAAAATATAAATTAACAATAAAAATTAAATATTCCCACTTCTAAAATAATTTAATTGCTCATGATTTTTTTCTTTAAAGTCTAAATAATTGCTGGTTAAAAGAGAAACTAAAAATAACATTACAACTTACTTAGAAATAAATGACAAAATGAACCATACATACCTAAAGGTCTGAGATGAAGTAAAAATATATTTTTATGAGGTGCTACAGACTCATGTTTTATGACACTTACTATGTAATGAGGAAAGTATGTAACTTAAATGTATATGTTAGAAAATACAAAGTCTAGAACTAAAAATCCATTAAAAAAAACCCCACAATAATAGTAAATTTGAGAGAAATTATCAGTGAAAGAAAAGAGAAATACGAACCCAGAAAAGAATGAAGTAGAAAATTAAAGAATATGTAATTATAAAAGCAAAAGCTTGTCCTTTTAAAAGATATATAAAATATATTTTTCAAGACTCATTAAGTTAAAGAAGAAAATATAATTAAATAACAAGGGGTCATAAGTATAAATTAAATTAAAATAAAAGCAAACATAGGCAAATAATGGTCAAACTTTTTTTTGCCAGTACTCTAAAAAAAATTAAATAAAATAGATTATTTTCTTTAAAAATATACATAAAATAGGAAAATCTGGAAACTTGAAACAGCCACGAGGAGAAAATGATCTACTCCTAGGAAGAAGCAGGTTCTTCTGCAAAAGTATTAAGAAGCAGATGATCACTATGTTATTTACTGTTCCAGAACATATGAAAAGATGCAAAAGTTCTTAACGCCTTCCATAAAGCTGAAAGGAACCTGACACCAGGCCAGATAAAGATAAATAACATAAAAAATAGAAAAGTGGTTCTACTTGCCTTACAGAATTAGAAAGTAAAAGCATAAATTACAGCAATCAAAGCAATATACATGAGTGGGTGGTGACAACACCACTCCACGTGCTTGTCAAGACTCAGAATCACACATCAAATATGGTGAAGTTTACTGTGTGTAAATTATACATTAATTTTAAAATAACATGTGAAAATACAGCAATACGTCCAAAGATTAACATATCAGTATAAAGTATGGATTATCTCAAAAACACAACAATGATTCAATATTATGAAATTTACTAATGAAATTCCTCAAGTTAGTTCATTTAAAAGGTATTTGTACATGTGTCATATGTGTAAATACATATATAAATTCAATTCCATATTTATGAATCAAAAATCCATTTATAATTTGAAGAATCATGCTGTATAATAGAGAAATTCTAAAAACTTGACCTGAAAAAAAGATACCTTCTTGAAACTTTTAAAAAAAACTTTTAACGATGAAATATTAGAAGGACTGTCATTTATGTCAGAATTTAGGTAAGAATGTCACTATTAGTGATACTATACAAAAATGGAGCTCTGCCCTAACTGATTTAATAATAAAATCATTCAGATGTTGCAAAATGAGACAAAACTCTGATAACATGCAGAAAATATTTTAATAGCTAACAAGGGAAATAAAAATACTAACTAAAAAAATTTTAGTACAAAATGGAATCCAAAGTAGCTAGATATGAGAAAATTATTATGTGATATTTATTAGCACTTACCAAGTTAAAAATTAACATACATTCTAATTACACTAGCAGAGAAATCAATAAACACTTAGAAATAAACATAATGATCTACAAAGTATAAAATTCTATAAAAATTTAAAAAGATAGAGATAAAAGAAAACATGTATGTTGTTAGTAGATAATAAAAGTCGATATTATAAAAAAATCTGTCCTCCCTATATTAAGCTATAAAATCAACTACAACCACCAGAAGAATATTTTTCTTCCTTTTTTATTTTTTAAATTATGAAAGTATGACAACACATTTACAGGAGACTTGGAAAATACAGGGAATATTACAATTATTTTTTTAGGTAGATAAATTAAGAATTTTAGTTGGAGTTTCAATGTCAAATGTGCAAAAATCATCAGAATAAATATATAGAAAAGTAGACAAATATGGTAGACCTGAAAAGCACCATGAACCAATCCAACATAATTAAGATTTATACAATTCCCACGCAATAGTTGGAGGAGGAAATGGCAACCCATTCCAGTATTCTTGCCAGGAGAATCTTATGGACAGAAGAGCCTGGCAGACTACAGTCTATGGGGTCACAAACCGTCAGACATGACTTAGTCACTGAGCATGCATGCACACACAGAACAGTAGAATATAAATTCTATTCATGTTCACATGGACTATAAACTAGGAAACATTGGAACATATTCACGGACATAAAACAAAGTGAAAAAATAGAAAAATATTCTTTAGAACTTGAAATACTTTCTAGTTTAGATGGAAGAAAATATCTATTATGTAGAAATCCAGGAGGTTTCCGAAAGAGGTATAATGAGGCAATGTGGGCTTCTCCAAATATTATGAGGCCATAATAATTAAAATGATTTGAAACCAGAGTTGATAACTGACAGATCAGTGACAGAAATCTCCTGAAATAAACTCATATATGTATATATATATATATATATATATATAACAAATGTAGCACATCAAAACATTGAGAGAAAGACAGGATTGCCAACCGAATAACTGACTAACTTTTGTGGGGAGTGATTTGGGGGATATAAAATAAAGGAAGTGTGCAGAGCAAAACTATGCCAATTAAGGGTTTGATAGTTGATAAAGTCACTATCTGCATTTCCAGCCAGTTAGCTACAGAGAAGGCAAAAGTGACATTCCTTATGCAGAGTTTTGCAGAAGGATTCTTCCTAGTCTCTTGGTACTGAAACTAGTACTTAAATTTTTCATCGTTACAACAGAAAGTATTCACTCCTTAGTGGTGTACTTTCTGCTGTAACATAGCTGTAAATTACAAATGGAACACAACTGTGTAAGCTATGCAGCTTACGAAGTTGTGTAAGTTGTGCTGTGTAAAAGGATCTTTCTGCATCTGTTTGCAAGAGGATCCTTCTGCATCTGTTTGCATGGCACACTAGAATTAGGAAACTTGAAGAAAGATTTTACTGAATAAATCAACTTATCTAGAAGAGTAAGAAAAATATAAAAGATCTGTTTATTCAAAGAATACACAAGGACCCATCATCAGAATTAGCATTTAAAACACACACACTTACATGGCCACCTAAGTTGCAACTCATCACCCTTCATCACAAGTCCAGAGAACATCTCTACTTAGCAAGAGAAAAACATACATGCTGCCTGATGGTTCTTGATTCATTAATAAATAGTCCCCTTTGGGCAACCAACCCATGAGTTTTCCTACACAGAAAGCTATGCAATTTAAATATTATACCTAAAGGTCAGTATTTTCTTTAAAAATATTCTAACATAAACACAAATATTTTAATCTACCAAGATTCTATACCTTAGAAGAACTGTGTCCAAATAACTATTTTACTATGGAAAGGTGTGTAGAGTCTTTAGGATGGTTTCCTCAGTGGCAGAGAAACACTTCACAGATCAAAGGTTTCCTGCAAGCACCATAAGGTCAGAAACCAAACTATCTTGTTTACTGACTTTTGGCAATATTTAGCAAATGTGTGCAATAAATATCTTGTGAATGATGAGCTAAAGATAGTGCATATATTAGCTCTGTATCCTTCTGAAATTCATATGTTGAAGTCTATTCCCCAATATGATTGTATTTAGATATAGGACCTTCGAGAGTTCATTAGATCTTGAGGGTGGAGCTCTTGTAAGTGGAATTAGTGCCCTTACAAGAAAAGACATGTGAGAGGATGCTTTTCTCTGCTTTCTACCATGTGAGAATACAGTGACAAGAAGTATGTGCATGCTAAGTCGCTTCATCGTGTCCAACTCTGTGTGACCATCGGGACTGACATAGGAGCCTGTCGGGCTCCTCTGTCCACGGGATTCTCCAGGCAAGAATACTGGAGTGGCTTTCTATGTCCTCTTCCAGGGCATCTTCCTGACTCAGGGATTGAACCCACATGTCTTATATCTACAGACATTGGCAAGTGGGTTCTTTACCACTAGCACCATCTGGGAAGCCCAACAATGAGAAGACATTCATCTGCAAACCAGGGGTGGGCCTTCAACAGACAGCTGATCTGTTTATGCTTTGCTTTGGACTTCCCCCTCTGAAACGTTTTAAATATTTCTTATTTAAGCCCCCAGAGTCCAGGGTAATTTGTTATGGCAGCCCAAACAAAGACTGAAGGGTTTGCATATTCCTGCTATGATATCCTCTGAGACCCTCAGTCAGAATTTACTCTGGTACTTTACAACATGACTCTAAAAGGCTTAGTTTCAATTCTTTAAAGATGGGGCTATATCTAAGGCATAGCGTATATGTTTGGGAGGTGTTTGCACTCCATAATTTTCATAAATCCTACTACCTGAAAAAAAGCATACCTGCCAAGTAAAAAGCAACATACTTTTATGTATAACTAGCTCCAAGAAAAGCCTGCAAGGTCCCCTTCCAACTACATTGCTCCTTCTATGTAACAGCTCTGGTCCGAACATGTAAACTTCAGAGTCAAACTACCCCTTCAGCCCAGTCAGAATGAAACTACTCCAGCAAAACCTGCCTGACAGATTAAATTATGGTCCTTAGCGATTAAGACAAGGAGATTGACATCTCCAGATTTCTGTAGGGTGTTAGGCCAATTTTGTTGAAAGAAGATTTGCCCTCAAAGGATTCATTGATCACAGAAGGACAGAATCTTACAGTTCAAAGAAACCTCAGGGAAGAATCATTAATTTGATCACCCAATAACTTATTCAACAAGATTTATTAAGTAACTAGTATAGAATCAACAATAACTTCTTGTCAAGGCTTCTCATTAACTAAAGATTCATCCGATTTCTACTTATGATAACCCTGAATAATAATTTTTTTCAACTTTTCATTAGGGTTAATCTATTCTATGAATGTAGGTAGAAAAGTATGCACTAATTTTGAAAGATCTGACACCCTCAATACTTACTATTTTTAACTTCAAATAAATGGCTCAAGGTTTAATACTGTACTTCTAAAACAAACATCCCTTAAACAGGCTCAGCTGCTCATCATGCTTTGGACAATGGAAAATTAATTTCCAAACCAAACTATGCTGGGAAAAGAGATACTTGTAGAAAGTTTGGGCCCACTTGAGTTGATTAAATGGGGAAATATTCAGTTGAAGACCTCATTGGTTGGGATAAAGTGTAATGAAAATGGTTAGAGATGAGTGACATAAGAAAATGAAGCCCATAAATCCTGAAAACAACTGTTAGAGGACAGAATAAAAAACAGGACAACAGGGCGCCCCATCCAAGGTAACACATGTGCAAAGGCTGGACGGTGAAAAGGTTGTTCACATCTTGTGGTAACTGTCTCAGGGTGACACAATGGAAAAATGGTAAATATTCATGCACGGAACATCTCCAGTTTGTTCTATTTTCTGCCTTTGCTATAGAAGTATGTTAGGAGGAGGTATTCAAATTTGTATTTGCCTATTTTTTTACTATCTACCTATAAGTTTTTAAAGTGAGTTGTATAGCAAAAATAGGGATAAATTTTTGTATAAATTATATCCAGTCCTCTCAACAACCTTGTCAGTTCAGTTCAGTTCAGTTCAGTCGCTCAGTCATGTCCGACTCTTTGCAACCCCATGAATCGCAGCACGTCAGGCTTCCCTGTCCATCACCAACTCCCAGAGTTCACTCAAACTCACGTCCATCGAGTCAGTGATGCCATCCAGCCATCTCATCCTCTGTCGTCCCCTTCTCCTCCTGCCCCCAATCCCTCCCAGCATCAGAGTCTTTTCCAATGAGTCAACTCTTCCCATGAGGGGGCCAAAGTACTGGAGTTTCAGCTTCAGCGTCATTCCCTCCAAAGAAATCCCAGGGCTGATCTCCTTCAGAACGGAATGGTTGGATCTCCTTGCAGTCCAAGGGACTCTCAAGAGTCTTCTCCAACACCACAGTTCAAAAGCATCAATTCTTTGGCACTCAGCCTTCTTCACAGTCCAACTCTCACATCCATACGTGACCACAGGAAAAACCATAGCCTTGACTAGACCGACCTTTGTTGGCAAAGTGATGTCTCTGCTTTTGAATATGCTATCTAGGTTGGTCATAACTTTCCTTCCAAGGAGTAAGTGTCTTTTAATTTCATGGCTGCAGTCACCATCTGCAGTGATTTTGGAGCCCAGAAAAATAAAGTCAGCCACTGTTTCCCCATCTATTTCCTATGAAGTGATGAGACTGGATGCCATGATCTTTGTCTTATGAATGTTGAGCTTTAAGCCAACCTTTTCACTCTCCACTTTCACTTTCATCAAGAGGCTTTTTAGTTCCTCTTCACTTTCTGCCATAAGGGTGGTGTCACCTTAATATTTCCATTTCATAGATAAATAAGTGGTGACTCAGATTACATAACAGATCTAACATCACTGTCTTAGTTTGTAGTCTCCTGAAATCAGAGATGAAGACTTGGATATAGACGGATTATTTGGGAGGTGACCCCAGGAAACAGGATTGAGGTTATATGAATAAAGAGAGAGAGAGAAAGGAGAGGTCAGTATAAGGACCCATCGCTGAAGTTACTGCTGTGGGTTCCCCAGGGCTTGAACCCATGGGAATCTCCTGAAAAGACTACACATGCCTCCCAGGGTTGCCCACCTAAATGCTGAGAGACTGAAAAGTTTATCCAGGGTTCCCAACCCCACTGGTTAATGGTTTCCCCTGGAGCATTAGCATTCTCCTCCTTCTGGCTCTATTACTGATATTTGGGTGAAGAAGCTCTGACAACAGAAAAGCACATGGGCAGGAAGGTCACAGACATGCTCGTGTTAGCCTGAGGTGAACCTGAGCTTGCACAGAACTGTCTACTGCATCTGTGCCTGAAATCAGAGAGAAGCCAAGGATATGTGGCACAATACATCAGAATCATCTGTGACAGTCACACAGTTCCTCGGTTGCTGAACCTGGAAATGAGCCCAGATAATGGAATTGCATCATCCATGCCTGTAACTTTCATGTACTCAACTGCATGCACCCAGCCAAAGGAGACAGAGATAAATGATCAAGGGTTCAGATGATTCTGACACCATTTCACGTGGTGTGTATGCCCCAGAGTCAGTGTGACATGGGAATGCAACTCCTCTTACCATATGAATACTTCAGAGCAAAGAAGGTCATCATCACGTTCCAGTCCATGTGTTCTCATACATCTGGTACTCAACTGAGGAAAAGGAAATCTGTCTCAATGCTGGAGGAAGAAAATAGATGTGCTGTTGTTTTTAATATATGTTAACTGTATTTACTTACGGGCAACAAAAGAACAATTAAAGGTCCCACCAGGACCTTGACTATAAAGTGCTTGCCTTTCCATTACACAAATAGCATCACACCACATCAGCATCATTTTGCTGTCTGCAAAATCTCCCCGTTTCATTTAGTCTTATGCTGATGCTACTGAGTTATGTGGTTTGAATCTGTAAAACATTTGTTGCATGGTCTGGAAGGAATGAGTGTTGTTGTGGGCACTGATCAAGTGTACAGGGCAAAATGCTAGGAGGAGAGACAGCAAGAAGAGAACTCAAGATCAAATCACTGCATATGATGAGGGCAGTAAATGGTGCCCATGGCATCAGGTCCACAACCTGATGCTGTGGGGACAAAGGTCTCATCTGGAATTGTCTGGAATTGAAGATTTGGAAATAGAATGTTTCCTATCATAGTTTGATAAGTCAACATATTAAATACAAAAATTGTGTGATCAAAAATCGTAACAGAAAAGGGATCACACACTAAAATATGTCTACCATGATGTTCCCCATCTGGACTGATTTAGCTTAGATGGACTAAAAATCAGATTGAGATGAGGTCTTGCATGCAGGTAGTTTATTTGGGGGAAGTGATTCCCTAGAAACAAGAATGGAGGTTGAGATGGTAGAAGTATGACACAGAAAGAGGAAAGCCAATCCAACCGTGGGCAGTTGAGGCAGTGGCAAATGTGAGCAACCGGGACTCAACTTATTGAGGACTCTGTCTCGGGAAATGTGTAGGACACAATTCAGAACTGGCTGAGACAGAAAAGAGGAGCATGGGACCATTTGCTCCTATCCTACTCTGATCACAGACCGAATCACATACGTGAATACACTGGACTAGCTGAAGGATCATCAAGCTACATCTCTGTTCGTCTAATGCAGCAGGAACATTGTTATTGATTAGTCACTAAGCATTGGCAGGTGGATTCTTTACCACTGAGCCACCAGGGAAGCCCACAGCAGGAATAGATAAGGAAAAAAAACTGGGTTAGAAATATATGATATTGGGCATAAAAGATGTCTAACACTCATATTAAAATGTATACCTGTGGCGGATTCATTTTGATATTTGGCAAAACTAATACAATTATGTAAAGTTTAAAAATAAAATAAAATTAGAAAAAAAAATAAATAAATAAAATGTATCCTCTGTCGACCAAAGTGCCCATATAAATCAAACCATGGTGACAAGGTCTTATGCACTTAATTAATGTGAAAATAATATAAACCCCAAATCATGGTGCTCCCAAGTCCAACCCCATATAAATTCTGATTTGATTGGTCTGGGAGGGGAGTGTGCCTGGGACATAAGAATTTTTTCAAGTTCCTCCAGGTAATTATGTGCAGGCTAATTTGAGGAACACTAGCTAAAACAAGGCACAAGTTAAAAACCAAGGCTGTTTTTAGTAACTAAGTAGGGTCTACAATCCAAAAATGATTTTTTCTCTAATTTACGTATTTAGATCATCTGTTTCAGCTGAGAATGTCTGGGCCTGTTATCATTTTTGATTTTCAAATGGGTATCCAAAATCACAGTGATCTTCCCTGGTGACTCAGCAGTAAAGAATCTGCCTGCCAGTGCAGGAGACGCAGGTTCGATCCCTGGATGGGGAAGATCCCCTGGAGAAGGAAATGCAACCCACTCCAGTACTCTTGCCTGGGAAATCCCATGGACAGAGGAGGGCTACATGGTGGGTCCATGGGGTCACAAAAGAGCCGGACATGACAGAAGCAACTAAACAACAACAGTCCAAGATGACAGTCCCAAAACCAGCCTTTGAAACTGCTCAAAGGCAGACAGTAGTTCCCCATTTTATACTCACAGTGGACTGCCAGGTGACTGAGGATCACTTTAACTTTTATAATTAATTCTTTGGAGACAAAGCTCTGCAATGACTGACTGAAATAAATAAATTCAGTGATAATAAATGAAGTGATCTGCTGCTGGATGTTTGCCCCCAAAAGGATGCATTACTAAGTAAGCCTGAGGTCATTAGAATGTTGAAAGAGTAAAAGAACAATGCAAAAAAACATATGCCCACTAGGTGTTTGACTGGCATAACTTATTAGCTTCAAGCTTCCTTTCCTTGGTAGAAAAGTAGGTCCTAAGGTCATGACTTCCTGGTTTTCATTTTCAGCTATAATGCATCCATCAGTGCTTTGACCTGGCCTGCCTTCAAGAGAAGGCAGAGCCTTGCCAGCATGAGTTCACAAAGCACAATCTGGGACATGTCAGTTTCCTCATGTTATCATCAGAAATGTCTTGAAACACAAAATGCAGATATAAGAAATGACATCCCATTTTCGCCTGGCAGTTACAAATAACATTTTATAATAAGACTGATAATACTCGCTTTTGGTATTTTTTCAGGCAAAAGGGAAAATAAAAGAATCAAGTCCTATTTATCCAGATCAACTGAAAAATGGAGGAACCAAGGCACTGGAAAATAATCTATTTAGTGCCATCACATGTTAAGTCTGCTTGGATTCCCATTTTTCAAAAACCTAAAACACAGGAAAATATCATTAATGCTAAAACTATTCAGAACTGATCAGGATTTTGCTGACAATTAAACTCATCATTGTGAACATATGCCACCATACACACAATACTGTCGATTTTCTCCCAAACTGGTCTCCACCTTTATAACTGAGTTAGCTGTTTCAACTAGATTTCCTAGACTTAGATGTTTAATTTTTTTTTTTTTAAGAAAGACCTCTAATCAACCCACTTTGAAAAATTCTACTCAGCAGCAAGGCACTTAATTATCTTGCTCACCTTTTGTTCAGTTGCTTTGCAAATAACGACATGAAACATTCCGTCTTTTTACTTTCAAGCTTTTCTTCTTCCTGATTAGATTCTACTTAAATAGCATCATGTCCCTTCAAGTTCCTCCAAGATGAGGGATTTTCTTTAATCACCTGAAACCTGCTGCTCTGCCTCTTTAGCATTCTGAGATATTTCAATCTACCAGCTTAAATCAACAATAAAACTACTTATTCCTAACAGGTTGAGTACTTCAAATCTCATCTTTTTATCAAGCTTCCATACTAATTCAAGTATACAAAGATATGCAAAGTAGATTTTGAAATCCTTGATTATGGCAACACATTAAAGTGGGGTTTCCCCTCGAATTTTTCAAATACCTCATATAAAAAGAAAAAGTTACTATAATCAAACTGTATCTGTGCAAGAAAAACTAAGGTTCTGTTAAAAATAAAATGTGATAACTGAAAAATGTGTTAATCAAATATTGAAATGTTTTTTTACATGAAAAGTTCAAGAAGCAATGATTAAACATGAATTTTCAACCTGATTATAAAAAGTCACTTGCATCTGTTGCACAAACAATAAAGAATTGGATACAGCTGTTGCCCAGTTAAAAAAGGGGTGAGGTTTTAAAACTATAGGCTGATACCGGAACTAAAAAAGGATGAAATGGTAAACAGTGAGGATGAGAGCTCTCAGCTAGAAGTTGAAAGAAATACAACCCCTAATGTTCACAAGTACTCCCAAGAAAAATGAGAGGATTCTGAAAAGAAATAGCTGAAAACCATGTAAACCAGAAGAAGAAAAGGAATTATTAGAAGGAACAGCTGAAAAAACTGTGAAACAGAGCTATATGCCCAACTCTGTGAATTAGCAAAGATGAAGAAAACTAAACTATTTTCTGGATAGAGTCATATCTAGCTAATTTCAATGAATTTACCTTCATCTGACATAAACATTTTTGTTTTATTCAGAAGCAATACTTGCACATAAAAATTAAATCAAACTGCTTGTAATTACATATACCTGATATTTGGCTGTGATATTTTTAGAGTCTTGGCTAAATAAAGACAAAAGTATTTATAATTAGATGCACTGTTGTTGAAATTATACTCCATAACAACATCTCAGGTGAGATGAGATTCCCTAAGTTACTCTTTCTTAAAAAGCAAAGTAAACATTTGCCTTAACAGAAATCTTAAGAGAAAAAAATGACATTTTAACAAAGAACACATATCTAAAAGGCAGTTGTCTGAAGAAAATCACAATGTTACCAATCCCTGAATTAAATATAGCATCAAAACTCCTGCCTCCAATTTAAAAAATGAAACACACACGCACAATGTTTTTTTCAAAAACACATAACTTCCATAACAAATTGCCTTTCTGTGAATATTTCTTTATTTTCATTTTCTCCAAATAAATGAAAAATTCTTTATAAACACTTTTAGCAATTAAGTGAAAGAATAAACAGAATATTCCAAATTGTATAAAGCATCAGAGTTTATTTTTTAAAAATCCAACCATCAGATTGTTAGAAAAATTCTGTGATGTGCAAAGACAAATTCTAGAAAAAGCTCATAAAGTTAAAAATTAAATCAATTATAATAGCTCATATTTAATATTTTTTATATCATATTTAAACCTGTACTAGTTTTTTCCTCCTCAACTTTTAGAATTGTATAGAAAAGTTGCTACTGGTATAGGCATAATATATATTTTTTTCCTTTTTTTGAATATGAATAATCACCTTCCCTTTTGTAAGAGGCTTTCAAATTTCATCAATTTTCTGAATATATAAAATTTTAAGAAGGTGGCGAGTCACAGAATAGAAAGAACATCAGGTTGTCGTTCAGAAATCCTGACTTTTAGACCTAGCTCCTCAGCAAGTCGCTTGGAGAAATCAGTTCTGCCATTTGACCTGAGTGTTCTCATCTTTAATTAGGGGGAATGGGCATTCATTCCTTTTCTTCCTTTTCCAGTCCTGTGATTCTAAGTCAAGGGATGGTTTCCCCAATTTTAATTTCAAGCTACTTCTTAGATATTAACAATTCTGAAGGCTGAACCTAATTTCTAAAACCATAATTGCAAAGTTTAGATTAAAACAAAGTTATTGTTTTAATCACTTTTAGGTTAAAGAAAGCTATAATTTTTAAGTACATGCTTTATGGGTTCATTAAAAGTAATCTCCAGTATAAAATTAGTTCCTTATCAATGCATATATAGTTATATACTAAATAGGGCTTTCCTCAAGGGTGAGCACACTATTTTTAAAAAGCTCCACATTTGGGGATTGCATTAATAGATTACTTACATAAAATATTTAAAAATTTGGAAATCTGCCTACCCCTTAAGAGTCATTTCCTCAAAGATGTGATCACCTAGTGCCTTTAAGTTTAAAAACATTATCATAAATAGTATCTGATCACTGATGAAGAGGTGTCACTCCTTTAAGATACAGCAGCAAAGTCTATCATTCAAGGATCATGCTCTGAAAGAGCTTAAAAATTAGGATTTTTATCTCCATATGAGGTCATTCACAAAGACAACTGGAATTTCTGAATTATATCAAAAGAGCATGGTGCTTACCATACAATTCAAATTCACGGCTACTACTGGATATGTTTACAAAGTTTAAGTAACAAACTTTAAAGATATGTTCAAATAAATCCTGCAATAAGTTATACTGCATAAGAGCTAGAAGTATTCATTTGTTCAATCTAAGTCTTTAAAATATAATTCCATTTTAACATGCCTTTGTATGTCTTCATCTTTATTATATACGAAAAAGAATGAAAAATAGAGTAGCCTCCTGCTCCCTTGACCTCTGAGAGCCCTTATGGTACAGTGTTTGCAAACAGAAAGTCCAGATGTCAGTGAAAAGTGTCACATGTAGGTTGAATCTGGGCCTTTTAATTATATCCAAATAAGGCAAAGTCCTACAGAGTGTTCTTGAGTTGGGGCCTCCATGTTTTGCATTGTCTAAATTAATCAACTGGCTCCCCAAAGCCACTGTCATTAGTGGCTCTGAGGCATATTGAAAATGGCAGTTACACTTTCAATCCAGTAGCAAAGATTTAAAACAAAACAAAACAAAAAATTAAAACAGACTCCGGCAAGGGAACCAGGCTCACATAAAAGGCCTCTCATAAGGGCTTCCTTGAATCGATAGAGACTCTGTCAGGTGGCAGCAGGGCTTTGCGGTTAGCGCCATCTCACTGCTGTTGTCTTTAATCCCCCACGAAGACTGGCAGCTCTGCTGCCGGTGGCCGTCGCACCACAGCCAAAACTGGGCCTGATTCTGCACGTTTTGAAGCCTCAGCTCAAGCAGCACATCCTCTCTATGCCAGCTTGAGGATCAAGTATGACATGCTTTTTCCCTTTCATAAATACCGATTGTGGGGATGAGGAATCTGAATTATGAAATCAGTATAGTGATACCTCTTACTGAAGCCTGTTATCTAAAAGATCATATGCCCATGAAAAATTCATTTTTTCATAAAGCACTTATAGTCTAGGCTTTCCAATTTAATGATGAATACAGCTACATATTTAGGTGCCTGTAATATAAAGGGGCATTTTAATAGAAGTGAATTATCTTCCAACAACGTCTATGTACTTACAGAATTATAAGTATCATTTAATAAATAGATAAATATTTGTCTAGGCAATCTAATTATACTATATCTTGGCAATAATATGCCTATTTTTATAAAGTTCACTGACCTACATAATAGAACATTTTCTGCTTAAAATTACATTTAAAATATTCCTTATTCCAAATAAAGTTTAAATACTAATCATAATTTTTACTTACATATGCATATGTATTTACCTAAAATATGTATTTGTAAAACCAAAGTAAATTTTCTTATTTGACACAGGATTATTAAGAGTCTATGAATACCCACTGAAGTTAAATTGATCAAATTAAATGTGACATGGAATAAATAGAATTATGAATTTCTTACATCTTTCCTCAAGTGTGGCCCACAAACATCTGGGCCTTTCTGAGGCTTTTTCAAGGAGTCCATGAGGTCAAAACTATTTTCATAATCATAGTAAGAAATTATTTGACTTTTTATTCTCATTTTTCAAAAATATACAGTGTAGTTTTCCAGAGGCTATGCGATGTGTGATAGCATAACAAATTGATGGTGAAACAGATAGGAGAACCCAGCTGTCTTTTATTAAGCCACATATGATAGGTAAGTTCAGTTCAGTTCAGTTGCTCAGTTGTATCCGACTCTGCGACCCCATGGACTGGGCAGCACGCCAGACGTCCCTATCCACCAACTCCAGGAGCTTACTCAAACTCATGTCCATCAAGTCAGTGATGCCATCCAACTCTCTCATCCTCTGTCGTCCCCTTCTCCTCCTGTCTTCAATCTTTCCCAGCATCAGGGTCTTTTCCAATGAGTCAGTCTTCTTACCAGGTGGCCAAAGTATTGAAGTTTCAGCTTCAGTGTCAGTCCTTCCAAAGATATGTAAATGTCTTTGCAAAAGCGTAAAATGATGCCATTCATCTTACTACATTTTTTATTTAGAAAATATAATTATATTTCCTTTAAAATATATTTATATTCGTGGGTTTTATATTTGCTATTTATATAAGAGGTTTTCCATTTTTCAAAGGACTTAATACATATTTTAAAATTATGCTTTTCTCAATGCTATGCTGTGCTCAGTCACTTCAATATTGTCCGACTATTTGTGATGCCATGGACTGTAGCCCACCAGGCTCTTCTGTCCATGGGATTTTCCTGGCAAGAATACCAGAGTGGGTTTTGCATGCCCTCCAGGGGATCCTTCTGACCCAGGAGGATCTTACATCTCCTGAGTCTCCTGCATTGCAGATGGATTCTTTCCTGCTAAGACATCAAGGAAGCCCTTCTAATTCAGTAAACATTGCTATATGTGTAACAGAATAAGCAACTCTTTGGGGTGCTCAATCATTTTTTAAAGTGGAAAGGCATCATGATACCAAAAATATGTGAGTACTTGTTTATAATAGGCAATGCATTTTATTATATCTATTTTTACATATACATAAATTACATATACATATATTTTAAATATATATATTTATAATTTTTACATTTAACTAGTTACTTCCTAAATGCAGAACACTGCCATAGTCCGAACACCACTGGACAAGCGAACAGAGACTGAATCAGAAAAGTATGTGCTGTGATGGGCCCCATGGAACTGAAGCAAGAGGTGCTTTGACCAAGGCGAGGTTCAGATCACATGTCCCTGCAGAGCTTAGCCTTCATTCTACAACTCTAACAAGCAGGGTAAATGCTATTGCTTGGTTAGAGATAAAACTGAAGAGAATGGTTCAACAGAATGAGACCAGAGAACAGTCTGACTGGGTCAGTCCAAAACACAAGACACGTGGAAGTCCAGGCAGGAAGTGGAGGTTTGCACCTAAGGAGTAATGCGAGCAGAAATAGAGTCTCAGGAATATCTCTTGTTCTCACAGGTCCTGGCACCTGTCCAGTACCATCTTATCACACCTCTAATGAGATGCTGAAAACATCAGGCGTTTTGTGGAAGGTCAGTCCTTCATGGTTAAGGCTACTTAGATGCACTCAGAAGGCCAATCCAGAAGGAGGAAATACTAAATTTTAAAGAAAATAAGTAACAGCTGAGCCCAGGTACCCATGGAATACTCATGGCGAGAATAGCCCCTGAGCCTCAGCAAAGACGGACTCTCAGTGTGTGGCTGCTCAGCCACACACTGTTCAGATCAACTAGGTAAAGACCTAATTTCTCAATAAGTAGAATTGTTCAGGTACGTTTTCATTAGTCTACTCCACTTTGAGGTGGGGAACACTCACAAAGACAGAAGCATAAATCAGAATTCTCTAGGATCCAGGATTCTTTCATCCTGGAAGAGACCCTGAAAAAAGTGCATAGTGTGGTGCATTCTTGGAAAAAAAAAAATTACTATTTGTGCTGAGGTGAGACTTAATCCAACCCTTTATCCATAACATCCTTAACTCAAAAGATCTTGCCTGTTTTGATTTTTTTCCCCAAAAAACTGCACTCAGATTCTCAGGTGTATATGAGAACATAAACAGAGACTTCAGGAAAAAAAAAAGATTTGTATAAATTCCCATTGAATGTCTGTGTCTTAATGACTATGAGGTGGCACTTAACAAATGTGTTTAATTAATAAATAAATATTGTAATGAATAAATTAATGAATTAATTCTGTAGCTCTAGGAAGAAGGGCAATGATACCATGATTTGGTAGGCCAGGCTGTACTCTTGGTAACTGTTATAAACTAAATCCCCTTCAATGCAGAGATAGTTGATTAAACTTAATTCTATACCACAATGAGTAGTAGAGCAAAGCGCCTGTCTCACAGCTCTCATTTTTTTTCCAGATGCACTGAGGTATAATTGACAAATAGCAATTTGTCAATTATAAGATATTTGAAGTGTATGTCCTGATGATATTCATACACAATGTGAAACGACCTCCACACATCGAGTTAATTAACACAGTCATCACTTCAAACATTTACCTTTGTGTGTGTGTGTGTGAAAACACAAGTTCTACTCTCTTAGAAAATTTCAACTATACAGTACAGTGTTATGAATTACAGTCACCATGCTCTATATTAGGTCCTCAGACTTTATTCATCTTACAATTGCAGTTTGTATCCCTTTACCAACTTCTCCCTATCTTTCCCACCCTTAGCCCCTGATGACTGCCTCTCCACTTTTTTTAATTAGTTTGAATTTTTTTTAAGATCCCACATATAAATGATGCCATATAGTATCTGTCTTTCTCTGTGTGGCATATTTCACTTAGCAAAATGCTCTCCAGGTTCAATCATGTTGTCACAAATTTCAGGACTTACTTCGTTTTTAAGGCTGAAAAACATCCTATTTTCTTTATTCACTTGTTAACAGACACTTAGATTGTTTCATATTTGGCTACTGTTAATGCTGCTAAGAACATGGGCATATAGATATCTCTTCAAGATAATGATTTCATTTCCATTGGATGTATACCCAGAAATGAGACTGCTGGATCATATGATATTTCTATTTTTAATTTCTTAAGAAACGTCCATACTGTATTCCATAGTTGCTATACCAGTTTACATTCTCACCAACAGTGTGCAATTGTTCCCTTTTCTCCACATCCTTGCAACACTTGTTTCTTGTCTTATTAAAGATAGCCATTCTGACAGGTGTGAGGTGATATTTTATTATGGTTTTGATTCGCAATTCCTTGATGATGAGTCTTTCTAAGCACTTTTTTGCATACCTGCTGATCATTTGAACGTCTTCTTTGGGGAAATGTCTACTTAGGTTTTTTCACTATTTTAAAATTGGGTTACTTGGATTTTTCTTTCTTTTTTTTTTTGCTATTGAGTCATATGAGTTACCTTATACAGTTTGGATATTAATCCTTTGTTGAATATATGATTTGTAAGGATTTTGTCCCATGCTAGTAGGTTGACTTTTTCTTTGCTGATGATTTCCTTTGGGCTCCCCTGGTGGCTCAGATGGTAAATAATCCACCTGCAATCCAAGAAACTGGGGCTCAATCCCTGGTCAAGAAGATCCCCTGGAGAAGGGAATGGCTACTCACTCCAGTATTCTTTTCTGGAAAATGCCATGGACACAGGAGCCTGGCAGGCTACAGTCCATAGCATCTCAAAGAAAAGGGCACGACTGAGTGACTATCGCTTTCTTTCCTATAAATCCAGGGACTCACAATAGACATTAGACATTATTATACCCCTTTGTTATATGAAGAAAGTAAGGCCTTGAGGGATTATGTGACCTAGCTCAAGAACTCAGTTTATTGAGAACAGAGCCAGAACTCAGATCTGTTTTCAATACCAAATCCTGATGTTTTTCCATCTGACTATATCACTTCCTCATCACACACTAAATTAAACACTATACAAAAAAAGGCATATTTTATGATGCCTCAGGATACTCTTTATATATATGCTATTCTCTACTTTTCTCCAAAGCCAGCATGTTCTAAAATAGGTACATGTAAACCTAATATATTAAAAATTGGAAACTGATTTCAGTTCACATCAACCTCATGCTTATAAATATCCTCAAAAATTTTAGAGCTTAAAATATACACATATAAAAGGGTGCTTGTCATAAATGTAGCAGAGTTTAATGTATTTTCATAAACTGAACACCCTTCCAAGCAGCATCAAAAGACAAAACATCACTACTCCTCCAAACCCTTCTCATGCCCCCTTCCAGTGACTATACAGATCCCAAGGGTAACCATTATCCTAATTTCTAAGAGCAGAAATGAGTTTTGCCTGTTTTTGAGCTTTGAATAAATGGAATCATATGGTACAGACTCTTTTGCATCTTACACGGTTGTTTCAATATTGTGAGAGTCATCCATATCACTGTGTGCAGTTACAGACTGTTCATTCTCACTCAATTTATTATCTTCTTTACTATTGCTTGGCTTTAGCGTAGTCTCCATTTGGGGACAATTATGGATTGTGCTGCTATGAAGGTTCTTACTCAGTCTTTTGATGAATATTTTACATATTTCTACTGAGCATACGCCTAGGAGCAGTATCTCTGTGCCATAGAGCGGATATCTGTTTAGCTTTAATAGATACTGTCAAATAGCTTTCCAAAGTGGTTGTACTAATTTACTCTCTTGCCAACAGTATTTGAGAGTTTCACTCCAAGCGGTAAATATTTAAATTAGATGCCAAAATGCCTTCAAAATGGACACCAATTTATCTGTAAGACAAGTTCACACTATTTTCCTTGTTTTCATAGAAATTCAGATCTGACTGGTTCATATTAGAATAATGGAAATAACAGAATAAATAAACATACCCTGGTGCCCCTCGTTATTAGCCTCTTTACAAGGCACTTGCAGCTACCAAGAGGAGCTACAGAATAAAGGTGGCAAAACAAAGTCAGGACGCCTGGGATCCCAAACATTGAGAAAATGGTTTAAGCAAACACTTACTGACTATGACTAATCATTTGGCTAGAATAATGATAGTCTCTTACTCCCTTTTCATTCTCATATATCTGTACATTCCTGAAATAATAAAGTGTCTTCTCCTAGAACAACAGCAAGTACTTAATGCATAAAGACAAGCTGTTAGAAAGCAAAGTTTCTAGGAGATTGAATAATTTGGTCTTTTTAATTGGAGAAAGAGCTGACAATTGCAGTTAACAAGGGCTGGTGAATCTACACTAAGATAAACTAAGCCCATCTCTGACAGTGTCTCTGCCTTTTGATTTTAACAGAAAGTCTATCATAGAGCTGTGAGCAGATAACACTTATCTATATCCTAATTCTGATAACTGAAACATCAAAAATGCAAGAGGCTCTGTACCACTTGGGCTCTGTACCATTTGGAATATGAATCTTTTTGCTCTTAAGCCTCCAATTAAAGCCCATGAAATGACAGGAACCAAATGATATTACAGAAGTAAAGCACATAATAGATACTCAATAAACCTTAAGACTGGAAAAAGATGATCATTTTATTAAAAGTGATGTAAATATAATAAGAAATGCAATGTTCCTCCAGGCTAATTTCTAACAATGATATAATAAACGGTGCCAAAAAGAATTTCAATCATCTGGACCTACAACTCTGCTAATCCTCCTTGGCTAGCAATACATTCACAGATGCTGTGAAACTGCCCCAGAAAAGGAACTGAGCCATTTCCTATCTTCCGTAACCTTAATATTTATTAAAGACTTAATAATAACCAATGTTAGATAACCAGCCCAGCCATAAAGGAGAAAACTAAGCCAAATATATCTATTTGGCCATTGTATTCTTTTCCTCCAGGTTCTAGTTCCTCAGACTATATTGAAACCAGCTGCTTTCTAATCTGAACACCTTCTAAGGTGCTTATGAAAAATGCATATACCTCTCCTCAGACTTAACAATTCAGAATCTTTGAGGAGAGACCAAGAAATTTGCATCTTTACAAGTGCTTAAAGCAAAGTTTGAGAATTGCTGTTCAAATTGAAACTGGGGATAGGTAGGCTGACTAGAGTGAAGGAAAGAGGAACAGGAATAAATCAGGCTACACCGTTTTTGGCTGTTAAAGGGGAAAAAAAGGAATTGCATAATTCCATTTTCCACTTTTTGACTAACCATTAGAATTATCTAGGTCATGTTTCAAAAATATAGATTGAAGAACATTCAGTTCAGTTCAGTCACTCAGTCGTGTCCGATTCTCCGCGACCCCATGAATCGGAGCATGCCAGGCCTTCCTGTCCATCACCAACTCCCGGAGTTCGCTCAGACTCATGTCCATTGAGTCAGTGATGCCATCCAGCCATCTCGTCCTCTGTCGTCCCCTTCTCCTCCTACCCCCAATCCCTCCCAGCATCAGAGTCTTTTCCAATGAGTCAACTCTTCGCATGAGGCGGCCAAAGTACTGGAGTTTCAGCTTCAGCATCATTCCTTCCAAAGAAATCCCAGGGCTGATCTCATTCAGAATGGACTGGTTGCATCTCCTTGCAGTCCAAGGGACTCTCAAGAGTCTTCTCCAACACCACAGTTCAAAAGCATCAATTCTTCGGCGCTCAGCTTTCTTCACAGTCCAACTCTCACATCCATACATGACCACTGGAAAAACCATAGCCTTGACTAGATGGACCTTTGTTGGCAAAGTAATGTCTCTGCTTTTCAATATGCTATCTAGGTTGGTCATAACTTTACACTAAGTGAAATGAGACAGAGAAAGACAGTAAAATACTGTATGATATTACTTATATGTACAATCTAAAAAATACAACAAACTAGTGAATATAACTAAAAAAGAAGCAGAGTCGCATTTATAGAAGATAATCTAGTGATTACCCGTGGGGAGCATGGGGGAGAGGCAAGAAAGACAGTGGTCGACAGCGAGAGGTGCAAACGACTCAGTCTAAGAAGGGCTACAAGGATATATTGTACACCACAGGATATATAGCCAATGTGTTGTAATAACTGTAAACGGAGTTAACCTTTAAAATTGTATAAAAATTTTTAAAGAATTAAAAAATAAAAGAAAAATAGAATGAATAAAAGTAAAAAATATAAAGATAACTGGCCCCATCTTAAACTTGAATCTCCCAAAGAAGGGCGTAGAGTCAATATTTTTGACAAGTTTCCCTAAGTGACTCTAAAGATCAGGAAAGTTTGATACACTGTGCTAATGGTGTTGTATTCCATTCAAACAATTAACCTTGGCCACTTAGATTAAAACTCTGACTCAGGTAGGTTTTAATTGTGTATCTTCCTGGATCTTTCTTGATCTTTTTCCATGGTTGATAAAACCAGAATACACACACTTTTATGCTCCCAATCCTCTTCATTTCGATAGCTGTTTTTTTCCTTTACTCTTCCTTTTTAATATTTTTTATTGGAGTATATACACCCACATACATACACATACAAAAAAGGTATACATATTTATGCATAAATTTGCAAACATTAGGTAACCAGCACCCAGATCAAGAAACTGAACACAATCAGAACTCCAAAGGATCACCTGGTGCTCCTTTCCTGTTCCTGCCCCACAAAGCTAACTACCACCCTACCTTATAACACTATAGGTTAATTTTCCCTCTTTTTAGAGTTTATATAAATTGAATAATACAAGATGTACTCATAGGTGTCCAATTTCTTTCATTCAACATTGACCTTGTGAAATCCATCCATCTCTCTCTATATACTGAGAGTTGGCTCATTCTTTTTTCTATATTATTAATTTGCAATAAGCTATCACAATAAACGGGCTTCCCTAATACATCCATACTACTGACTTGATTACTTCCGCCTTGGGACTAATACTGCTAATGTTCCTGTGAACACTCCTACGCACATCTCTGAGGAGCGTATGGATTCACTCCTGTTGGATGTACACCTGGGAACAAAAAGGCCAAGTCAGCAAGTGGGTGTATGTTTAGCTTTACTTCTACTGCTAGTTTTCTGAAGTGGTAGCAATTTCACCAGCAGAAGAGAAGAACCTCAAGACTTCAGTTGCTCCAGTAATTGGAGCTGATTGCTTTTTTCCATTTTAACCATTTACTGTGAGATTTGTTTTGCATTGTCTATGGCTGGTTTTTGGAAAGTTTTCCTTAATAATGGTGTTTAGGATCCAAATTCCTTTGTAGCTTTACCTTTCACGGTCTATAATGTTCTCCCAGCGTATCAGGTTTAAGCTCCTGGGTAGATTTAACCATATAAAAGATACTAAGTTCACTTTAAAATAAACTTGCCCAACTCCATTTTACTTTCACTGTTTAAGCATAGGCAGAAACTGTCATTTCCAGTCAATTTTAGCCTTCCCAGAAACTGATAGAAAAAACAAGAGAAGAGGGATCTATATACCGGCAGACTGCTAAACCAAGTCTAGCAGGTAATTTCTTCAAGAAAGAGTAAAGTTTCATTAATTTAGGGTGGGAAGAGTTGGATAGGCATGGAGGGATACAAAGTCTTCATTTTTTATATTATTCTTCCTGCCTATAGACTCTAGGCAACAAAAATTCATTTTCAGTAATGGCTCAATATCTATACTATTAACCATTGTATTTGTGAAAGCAACATAATGTGAAATTGAAGTTCTAATAGTTTTGTGTTTTCTTTTTTTTTTTTTTTTTCTTTTAGGAGAAGAAATGTAATTAACTCACGAAAGTTGAGCTAACAACATTATTCAAGACTCTGGTGTTATTTTTTATTTTCCCTGTGTGCTATTTTGTCACTAAAAATGCAGCATAGATTTAGCCAGAAATTCAACTCCTAAAATGCATTGTGTCAGGAATACCAGCCCACTAATGAGATGGCTCAAAGACAGTGAGATAGACAAAGGACAGGAAAAGATTGCTGTTTTGAAAGGAAGGAATAATGCCTAAGTGAGAATTTCATTTTTTTTTTTTAAGCAAAACAGAATTTTAGATGTTCATGCTGCCAGACTATCTCTCCTTGGCACTTCAAAGATAGATTGGGTTGGAAAGAGAAAGAACATTTTGTGTACTCCCCCATGGTTTGGTAACCTAAAAGCACACTGGGGTTGTAGCAGTTTGCAGGGAGGTGGTTAATTTGAGAGTGAGGAGAGATACAGCTAATCCACTCCCTCAGGCAGAAGCCAAAATGATGTTTAGGAAGAGATTTAGGGGAAAAAATGTCTTTCACATAAAAAAATGCATGCTAATGTCTCAGAAAAGTCTGAATCTTCCATGCATAATCTGTCCTTGCACCCTTCCCCCACAAAGAACTAAACCAATGTTATCATTTAAAGATTAATTAAATTAGGCAAGGAGAAAGTTCACTAAGGTTTATATAACACAAACTCATATAATGATTTTTTTCTAATTATAAAGATTTCATGTTTGAACAAACACCTTTCTTCTAAGCTGCTGAACATATTCAGAGGTAAATTAAACTATTTGAGTAAGTTAAGCAATTACAACAAATTAGAAAACAGCCTCACTTGCTCCCTAAACCACAAAGTCTTCGTGAATGCTTTGCAATGACCCACAAATGGAACAATAAGATGGATGTTAAAAGGTACTGTCAAAGGAACTGAACGCTAACCGTGCAAGCTTTGTCTAAATCCATCCAAATAAAGGTGACAAATTGCCATGTCATGCAGTGGGGACCCTTTCTTGTAAAGACCTGGGTAATAATGAGATCCTTTGCCCTTCTGCAGTGTCAAATCATATCAAACACAAATGAACAAACTCTAACCTGAATATATTTATTTTTTAAGTAATCACCTATTTATTTAGAAAACCAATCAAAATATTCTTTCATTGTACTAACACATCTCTAGAAGAACGGCAATATAAATCATTACAACTAATACAAAAATATGCTTATTATTCCACCCACTAGTTCAAAGCTTTCAATAAAACATTGCCTTTCTCTTCCTAAGCCATCTCTGATGTATATATTATGCTTTACAATGGTATATCCTAAACTTCAGGATTTGGCAGTCCTAAATGTAGGCTACAGTACCCCCAGAAGCCCACGGTGGGAATAGTGAGAAATGATGCTTTGCCAGTATTCAGTTACAAACTGTGTGATCCTTCTCTTCTTCCATATGTTATTAACAGTGCAGAGGGAGTGAATATTACAGTCATCCTACCAGACAGAATTAGAACTTTTATTATAATTCTAACTTGTTTGTATTTGTCACACAAATACAATATCTGGATTGAATACTTCCTTTCCCATCCAAATGTGTGGCATAATTTGAATCCAAATGTGGCTTAGTGAATCTTTCATTTTGTTGTTTCTGTAGCCAAGCATATACACAGGCTTGCAAAATTTTATAGGCAAGGACAACAATCAAAATTATTAACAACCAGGGCGGCACAGGCACTGACTAATAGTATAAACACCCAGCCAATCAAAGTGGTCATCCCTGAATAAGAAGCATGGCCATGTAAGTCTGTTTTGGCTGAAGAGCAGCTCCAATAAAACATATTTTTCTAACAGTCACTGTTATTTGTTCATCTTCAGTGAGCTATAGCAGGGCACATACACACACACAGGTACAACTATAACCTGCTTTTTGTCTTTTATTATCACACAACATTATGCCATTGACATTCAGATATCTTGTGCATGCCACAGATACAAATCTAGTCCATTATTCCGAGGACCATCACATCTCAGGGCACAGATGTACCATCTCTAATGGTAGGTCATTTCTCTATTGATGGATTTTAGGCTACTTTCTGTTATCCCAGCAAATAAAATTGCAAATGTGCTGAAGCTGAAACTCCAATATTTTGGCCACCTGAGGCAAAGAAATGACTCATTTGAAAGACCTGATGCTGGAAAAGATTGAAGGCAGGAGGAGAAGGGGACAACAGAGGAAGAGATGGCTGGATGGCATCACCAACTCAATGGACATGAGTTTGAGCAAGCTCAGGAGTTGGCGATGGACAGGGAAGCCTGGCATGCTGCAATCCATGGGGTTGCAAAGAGTCAGACATGACTGAGCGACTGAACTGAACTGACACATCATTTATGTGTTCTTGTTTCTAACACTGAAAATCAGAATGGTTAAGTCAAAAGATATATATTTCTTTTTCAATGATTATGTGAGAGCTGTGGATTGAGATCCCTAGAAAATAGCCCTTTACAACTGTAAGTTGTCCACTTTGGAGCAAGGAATTGGACCTTTGTATCTCACATCATGAATCACTGCTTGCAGGAGAAGGGCAGAATCTTGGGTAATACACTCCATTTGATGGAGAAAAATTCTTAGAAAGGTAATCAGATGAGAACTGTCAGCTATAAACTCTCAGCAGCAAAGAGAATTCTTAAGTCCTAAAGGGGAATGTGACTCCATTTTATGTGTGAAAATAGTATTTCATTATTGTTTTAATTTGTATTTCTCTAAATACTAATGCAGGAGCATATTTTCACAAGCTTATTGGCCATTGGAATCTCTCCTCTCTGACATGCTTATTCATAATCTTTGTCCAATTTTCTTTGGTTGTTAGTTTTCATCTTATCCTTTTATAGGAAGTCTTTTGTATGTTAGGGAAAGGAATTTTTATCACATGAGTTACAAATATTTGTCCAGCCTATCATTTGTCAGTCCATTATTTATTTATTATTGTTATTATTTTTTGCCAAATGCATCAGGATCCTGGCAGGGGAAGATAGCACACCCAAATGTTTTAACTGAAAAGAATTAAACAAAAGGGCTATATATCTAGTGATACAAACAACATTAAGGGAACTAACAAAGGTTCTAAAAATAAGACAGAACTATCTCTATCACTAGGTCTTAGGGATAAGAGAAAGAACAGAATTAACAGTATGCTAAAAGATAGAGATGTGGAAGAGGAGGTGATACAGTCAATAAAAGTAAGCCTCTTGGGAATAAGCTAGAGCAGGGCAGAGAGGATTTAGAATTAGAGGATGGAAACTGTAGAATAATCAACACACCACAGGAAATATTAACCTTCTCAACTTTTAAAAACTTTCTAAACATTACAATTTTATCATTATTATTAGCTATGCTTAAAATAACTTTTCATTTTGAAATAGTTAAAACTTGCAAAAAGTTGCAAAATACATAGAGTTCCTGTTTGGCCTTCACCCAGATTCCTCCAGTGAAGATAAATATATGATGAACATAACCACAGCACATTATCAAAATCAGAAAACTGATATTAGTACAGTATTATTCACTCAGGTGAATATCTTAATTAGATTTTACCAGTTTTTACATGTACTCATTTATATGTCTGTGTGTCATTCAATGAAATTCCACTTAAAGTATAAATTTGAGTAAATATCACCACAATCAAGGTACAGAATTTTTCCATCACTACAGAGAAACTCTATTGTATTAACCCTTAATAGTTAAATCCTTCTCCCAACTCTAACCCTTGGCAACTAGTGAAATCTCATTCAGTATAATTTTCTCACATTGAGAATGTCATATAAATAGAAATATATAGTATATAAATACTTTAAATTGTTCTTTTTTCCATTTTCTCAGCATTATTGAGATCAACATTATTGAGATCCATCCAAATAGTTTATGTATCAAAAGATTTCTCCTTTCCATTACTGAGTACTATTCTACTATATGGATATACCACAGTGGTCTTATCATGAAGGATATTTGACTCATTTCCAGTCTTTGCTGTTACACATAAAGCTGCTTGGAACATGAAAGGTTTCTGGGTGAATATGTCTTCATTTCTCTGGACTAAGTGGCCAATGGGGCAGCTCCTGGGTAATAGAGATGGTTATGTTTAATTTTACAAGAAACTGCTATTTCTACTTCTAAGAGAGATGAAATAGATGCATTTTCTACATCTCTCATCCTAAAAACAACTAAAAGCCCTATGCATCATGTATAAAACAAACAGAGAAAGATTCTAAAATGTGGGGTAGCAAAGGCTGACCAGCTAAGGACAGCTAGACTCAAAGGACAGAGTATTGAGTCCCCTGGGTTTACTCCTTGTCCATTAATGCCACAGACTTGGAACTGAACAAGTTACTAACACAAAAATGCCAATGGATGCAGACACAAAAAAAGCCCAACAAAAATGCTTACTGTTGAGCAAGACAAAATTCTGGACAGCCAGTTTATTTCAATCAAACACAGCAGGAAAAAGAAGAGATGTGTTCCTGCCCATCAGCAAAGCCAGGTGAGGAGCACAGACTTGTAGCTCTGCAAGGCTGCAGGAAGGCATGCCCAATTTTCCTCTCCCAATTAAGGAGTGGTCAGAGGAGGGCAATGGCACCCCACTCCAGTACTCTTGCCTGGAAAACCCCATGGACGGAGGAGCCTGATGGGCTGCAGTCCATGGGGTCGCTAAGAGTCGGACACGACTGAGCGAATTCACTTTCACTTTTCACTTTCATGCATTGGAGAAGAAAATGGCAACCCACTCCAGTGTTCTTGCCTGGAGAATTCCAGGGACGGCGGAGCCTGGTGGGCTGCCGTCTATGGGATCACAGAATTGGACACGACCCAGGGACGGCGGGGCCTGGTGGGCTGCCGTCTATGGGGTCGCAAAGAGTCGGACAGGACTGAAGCGACTTAGCAGCAGCAGCAGCAGAAGTGACTTAGCAGCAGCAGGAGAAGAGAAGGGCAATCAGGGAGCTAGGACTTTCATACCCCCATAAGCTGATAAAGAGGCTTCCATACACAGCATAAATGAAAACTACCGTGGGGAGCCAGAACTCGCACTCTCACCCAGCAATAAGAAGGAGGCCCATTCTTGGGTATGAACAGAGGTCCCGGAGGGTACTTGGACTTCATCTGCCTAGCAGTAGGAGGCAGTATTCCCCCTTTCCCTGCCAGAACAGGATAAGAGAAATTCAGTTAAAGCAGGAAGTTTGCATAAGATCCAGAATCTCATAACATAATATGAAAATCTCCAGGTATCAATAAAATAAAATTTTAAAAAACCACTCATCATAACAAGAACCAGGAAGATTTCAAACTTAATAAAAAATAAACATTGATAAATGCCCAAACTAAGATGACATGGGTGTTACAATTATCTGACAAAAGATTTTAAAGCAGTCATGATAAAAATCTGCAATGAACAACTACAAACATACCTGAAACAAATGAAAAAGCAAAGGGAACAAATGAAAAAAAAAAAAAAGAGTATCAACAAAGAAGCAGAAAGTTCAATAAAGACATCAAATAGAAATTTTAGAACTGAAAAAGAGATCAAGAATGAGCTCAACAACGCAAGGAAAGAGACAGAGGAAAGAATTAGTGAACTGGAAGACAAAGCAATAAAATTATCAGATCTGAAGAACAGAGACAAATAAATAAATAAAGAGCCATAGTGACCTAGAATTTACATCATCTGAGT
Organism: Bos indicus; assembly: GCF_029378745.1. Lineage (NCBI taxonomy): Eukaryota > Metazoa > Chordata > Mammalia > Artiodactyla > Bovidae > Bos > Bos indicus. The sequence continues at coordinate 8,063,043 of NC_091772.1, read as the reverse complement.
CCTTAAAAGAGAGTAGAAAGAGGGCGGATCTAAAAGAGTACTAGAAGAAATAAAGGTTGAAGATTTCTCAAATTTTGCAAGAGACATAAACTGAAGATCTAAGAAGTCAAATCAAACCTAAGAGGATAAAAAAAGCGAAACAAAAAAATTCATGCCATAACACATCATAACTAAACTCCTGAAAACTAAAGACAAGAGAAAAAATTTTTGAAAGCAGACTAGGAAAAACAGTGTCTTACTTAAAGGGGAAAGATAATTCCAATGATGTAATTCTCATTTAAAACCATGGAGGCTAGAAGGAAGTGGCATAGTTTATTTCAAGGGATGAAAGAAAAGAACTATTCCAGAATGCTATATCTGGTGAAAATATTCTTTAGAAATGAAGAGATAAATGAGTACATTCTCAGATCAATGAAAACTAAGAGAATTTGGCAACAGCAGACCTACATTACAAGGAAGGCTAGAGAAAGTTCTATAAACAGGAAAGAAATCATGATTAAGGAAATTTGAAACATCAGGTGGGAAAAAAGAACAGGGCAAGAAAAAGTATGGATAAATACATTAGGCTTTCCTTCTTTACGTGAGTTTTCTAAATTAGGAATTATGATTGAAGCAAAAATCATAACCCTATCTAAATATGTCTAAAATGCATGGAGAGGAAATATTTAAGATAATTATATTATAAATAAGGTAGGGCAAAGGGATACAAGAAGAAGTGAGATTTTTATATTTCACTTCAACTGATTAAACGACAACAGTAGGCTGTGATAAGTTATATATGTGTGTAGCTACAGTAACCATGACTGGCCGGGGGGAGGGGTGAGATGGGGTATTAATGAGGGATAGACACACGGATCAGAAACAGACTATGGAACACAATGAAGAACCCAGAATCAAATCCACACAAACATGCCAGAGGATTCTTGACAAAGGCTCACAAGTGATTAAATGAAGAAAAGACAGACTTTTCAAGAAATGGTGCTGGAGCAACTGAACACTCAAGGACATAAAGACAAACCTTGACTGGACATCCCTAGGGGTAGAGTAATTAAGGATCCGCCTTTCAATGCAGGGAACATGAGCTCAATCCCTGGTCCAGGAAGATTCCACATGCCGCAAAGCAACAAAGCCTGAGCACCCTAACTGGTGAGCCTGCACTCTGGAGACTGAGTCACAGCTACTGAGCCCATGTGCGCAACAGCCCATGCGCCACAATGAAGAGTAGGACTCCCTTCATTCACTGCACCTAGAGAAGGCCAGGTGCGGCAACAGAGACCCAGCGTAACCAAAACTAAATAAACAAAAGTATTAAAAAAAAATTTGACTGATGTTTCACACCTTATACAAAAATTAATTCAAAATATATCATGGACTTTAAGGTGAAACTTTTAGAAAAAAAGACAGAAAAGGAAAATCTGAGGGATCTAGGGATAAGAAAGGACTTCTCATGCTTGATACCAAAAGCATGATCCGTAAAATGAAAATTGGATTTCATAAAAATGTAAAACATTTGCTCTGTGAAAGATTCTTCTATGAAAAAATATCGGCAAACCACATATCCAACGAAGCACTAATAGTTAAAATATATAAACAGGTCTCAAAACTAAACAATAAAAATCAAACAATTCAACTAGAAAATGAGCAAAAAAGTGAAGCGACATTTCCCGAAGAGGATATTCTAATAGCAGATAGGCAAATGAAAACACCAGCCATTAAGAAAATGCAAATTAAAGCCACAATAAGGCATTGCTACATACCTATCAGCATGGCTAAAACAAAAAATATTGATTACATCAAAAGTCGGTAGGAATGCAGAGAAACTGGTTCACTCATATGTTGTTGGTGGGAATGTAAAATGCTATAGTCACACTGGAAAATATTCTTGCACTTTCTTTAAAAAGTAAATATGCATTTCTCTGATAATTAGTGATGTTGAGCATCTTTTCATGTGTTTGTTAGCCATCTGTATGTCTTCTTTGGAGAAATGTCTATTTAGTTCTTTGGCCCATTTTTTGATTGGGTCATTTATTTTTCTGGAATTGAGCTGTAGGAGTTGCTTGTATATTTTTGAGATTAGTTGTTTGTCAGTTGCTTCATTTGCTATTATTTTCTCCCATTCTGAAGGCTGTCTTTTCCTTTGTTGTGCAGAAGCTTTTAAGTTTAATTAGGTCCCATTTGTTTATTTTTGCTTTTATTTCCAATATTCTGGGAGGTGAGTCATAGAGGATCCTGCTGTGATGTATGTCGGAGAGTGTTTTACCTATGTTCTTCTCTAGGAGTTTTATAGTTTCTGGTTTTATGTTTAGATCTTTAATCCATTTTGAGTTTATTTTTGTGGTACGATTTGACGCCAGTCAGAATGGCTGTGATCCAAAAGTCTACAAGCAATAAATGCTGGAGAGGGTGTGGAGAAAAGGGAACCCTCTTACACTGTTGGTGGGAATGCAAACTAGTACAAGTACAGCCACTATGGAGAACAGTGTGGAGATTCCTTAAAAAACTGGAAATAGAACTGCCTTATGATCCAGCAATCCCACTGCTGGGCATACATACTGAGGAAACCAGAAGGGAAAGAGACACGTGTACCCCAATGTTCTTTGCAGCACTGTTTATAATAGCCAGGACATGGAAGCAACCTAGATGTCCATCAACAGATGAATGGATAAGAAAGCTGTGGTACATATACACAATGGAGTATTACTCAGCCATTAAAAAAGAATACATTTGAATCAGTTCTAATGGGGTGGATGAAACTGGAGCCTATTATACAGAGTGAAGTGAGTCAGAAAGAAAAACACCAATACAGTATACTAATGCATATATATGGAATTTAGAAAGATGGTAACGATAACCCTGTATATGAGACAGCAAAAGAGACACTGATGTATAGAACAGTCTTTTTGACTCTGTGGGAGGGAGAGGGTGGGTTGATATGGGAGAATAGCATTGAAATACGTATAATATCTTATATGGAACGAGTCGCCAGTCCAGGTTTGATGCACGATACTGGATGCTTGGGGCTGGTGCACTGGGACGACCCAGAGGGATGGTATGGGGAGGGAGGAGGGATGAGGGTTCAGGATGGGGAACACATATGTACCTGTGGCAGATTCATTTCGATACTTGGCAAAACCAATACAATATTGTAAAGTTTAAAAATAAAATAAAATTAAAAATAAAAAGTAAATATGCAATTACCACATGATCCAGCAACTGCATTCTTGGGCATTTAATTTGGAGTATGAAGCTTTTTGACACAAACATTTATTCATGAATGTGGCACCTATATTCTTTATAGCCCCAACCTAGAAACCACAAAGATGTCCTTCAGTGGGTGAAGAGTGAAACAAATTTGCATATTCATACTATAGAATATGGAGAAGGAAATGGCAAGCCACTCCAGTGTTCTTGCCTGGAGAATCCCAGGGACGGGGGAGCCTGGTGGGCTGCCGTCTCTGGGGTCGCACAGCGTCGGACACGACTGAAGCAACGCAGCAGCAGCAGCACTATAGAATATAAGAATCGGCAGTATATAGGAATCATCTACTGATACATGCAACAACTTGGATGAAGGTATAGAAAAATATGTTGAGAAAAATGTCCAATATCAAAGGTACATACTTTACTATCCATTTTATATGAAATTCTTGAAATAACATGAAGGCTAAGGAAAGGGTGGGGCGGGGAGGGAGCGGTTGGTAAGAGGGGTAAGAGGAAAAGGACTGTAGCTGTAAAAGCAAAACATGAGGAATCTGTATCTTGACTGTCAATTTCAACATCTTGGAAATTATATTGTACTATTGTTTTGTGAAAGTAAAAGTTAGAACTTCTCTGCAAAGAAACAGAATGTGTGTGTATATATGTATATCTGTACAAAAGAACCAAGTAGAAATTATAGAACTGACATTTTACCATAATTCTGCAAATTGTTACCATGGAGGAAACTGGGTAAAACGTATATGGAATCTCTCTGTATTATTCCTTACAACTGCATGTAAATGTATGATTCTCTCAAAAATCAATTAATAGAAAAAGAAACTTTCAAATTCCTTTACAGAATGTTTGCACTATTTTAAACTCTCATCAACAATGATGAAAGATCCAGTTTCTCTGCATTCTTTGCCAGCATCTGCGTTTTTTTAATTTTTAAAAAATTTTAATACAAATTTTAAGGGTTACTTTCCATTCAGTTATTATAAAGTATTGGTTATATTCCCCATGTTGTACAATATGTTTTTAAGCCTATCTTACACCCAATATCTTGTGTTTATTGACAGGTGTGAGATAATAACTCATTGTGTATTTTGATTTGCATTTTCCTAATGATTAGTAATGTTGAGCATCTTTTCATGTACCTGTTGACCACCTGCATTTCCTCTTTGGAAAGATGTCTATATAGTTCTTCTGCCCATTTTTTAATCTGGTTGTTTGTTTGTTTGTTTGTTTTTGATGTGGCATTGTATGAGTTATTTATATATATTGGATATTAATCCCTTATCAGTCATATCATTTGTAAATATTGATATTTTCTCTCTTTCAGTAGTTTGTCTTTTTGTTTTGTGAATGTTTTCTTTGTTGTGCAAAGACTTCTAGGTTTAATTACAACCCATTTGTTTATTTTTGCTTTATTTCCTGTGGTTTAGAAGATGGATTCCAAAAGATATTTCTGTGATTCATGTCAAAGAGTTTTCTGCCTATGTTTTCCTCTAGCTTTATAGCATTTTGTCCTCTATTTAGGTCTTTAATCCATTTTCAGCTTATTTTTTTGGTGTTAGAAAATGTTCTCATTTTATTCTTTTGCATGTAGTTGTCTAGTCTTCCCAGCACCACTTATTGAAGAGATTATCTTTACTCCATTGCATATTCTTACCTCCTTTGTCATAGATTAATTTACCATAGGTGCATGGGTTTATCTCTGAACTTTCTATCCTGTTGCAGTGATTCATATTTCTGTTTTTGTGTCAGTATCATATTATTTTGATACTTTTTTGATATTTTGCAGCTTTGTAGTATAGTCTGAAGTCATGGAGCTGATTCTTTAGCTCCTTTTTTTTTTTTTTTTTTCAAGATTGCTTTGGTTATTCAGGTCTTTTGTGTTTCCATATAAATGGTAAAATCTTTTGTTCTAATTCAGCATTTTCTATTATTAATATTTTTAAAATTTAGCCTTTCTAATAGGTGTCTTATAGTACCTATACTCTTAACCTTTAAATAGATGACTGATTGGAATAATGAAGAGTATTTTCTAAATATAAAAAAAAAAAAAAAATTCCAGTACCCTTCTGAAGGGGTTATTATCTTCCCTGTAAACTGCTATATTTGCTTTCATTATACTCTGAGAGTTTTGTAATTCATGTGTCTTCCCCTTTAAAGTTGACTCCCTGGAAGTTTATGCAGGCCTTTTCCTCCTGTAAGGGATTAACCCACCCTAGCATGTGCCTCCAGTCAGTCATACAGGCAGAGGAGGAGCGAACAACCTTGGAAAAGATGCTGCTACTGTTGCTAAGACGCTTCAGACGTGTCCGACTCTGTGCAACCCCATAGACGGCAGCCCACCAGGCTCCCCTGTCTCTAGGATTCTCCAGGTAAGAACACTGGAGTGGGTTGCCATTTCCTTCTCCAATGCATGAAAGTGAAAAGTGAAAGTGAAGTCGCTCAGTCGTGTCCGACTCTTAGCGACCCCATGGACTGCAGCCTACCAGGCTCCTCCATCCATGGGATTTTCCAGGCAAGAGTACTGGAGTGGGGTTCCATAAAGATGCTAGTGGAAGATAAACTAGGAGCATTGGAAAGTAGAGTCAGAATTAAATTTAATTCCATCCTAGTACTGCACAGAGAAGGCCCATAATCCAATGCAGTCCAAGAGGTTGTAACTGCAGGTTCTGACTCATTCTAGGCAATAATGAGATCCAAAGGAAATCTGATACATTGGAAAGACTGACGTTGAAGCTGAAACTCCAATCAATACACTGGCCACCTGATGGGAAGAGCTGACTCATTTGAAAAGACCCTGATGCTGGGAAAGATTGAAGGCAGGAGGCAAAGGGGGTGACAGAGGATGAGATAGTTGGATGGCATCACCAACTCAATGGACATGAGTTTGGGTAAACTCCGGGAGTTGGTGATGGACAGGGAGGGCTGGCGTGCTGCAGTCCCTGAGGTTGCAAAGAGTCAGACACAACTGAGTGACTGAACTGAACTGAGCTGAGAGCTCACACATCACAGAACAAAAAATGGTCAGAATGATGCACCAAGTTTTTCCAGGAGTTTCAAAGCAAGACAAAAGATTAGCACAGCAGAACACAGAGTCATCCCCTAGAAGAGGACTAACAAGACCAAGACAGGAAAAAGATTCAGAGAAAGGCTTTCCCACAGAATCTCCCACAGAGGAGAAAGGCTTCTCCTCTCAGAGGAGAAGAAAGAATGAAAGAGGATTAAAAGAACCCAGGAAGCCAAGAGACTTGACAGAAGGGGAAAAGCACAGCATCCACTTTTAAATTCCCCCAATTTGGGGGTACAGGGTGTAGATTCAGTGACATTCTCACTTCTCTTTCTTTCCAGGAGAGGGACTTGTATCCAAAGGACAGCTGGACACCAGTTTTAAACAATAAGAAAATGACTCAAGCTCAAAGAGCACATCCTCAATTTTCATAGTCAATTATAGTTACTGTCCCTGACAAATGGTTTAATCATCCTTTCGCTATCATGCAATACCTAGTGAATGTTCCCATTTTTATTATATCTATGTCTTTTTAGGGCAAAATCACTCGTTTCCTTTTTAGGAGTGAGTGGATATGTAAATAATAAACTAATCCAGTTAATGAAGACAATGTCGAATTCAGAAAAAAAAAAAAGCAAGCCACATGTTTGGTATAATAGGTTTTACTAAGAAGCGAATTTGACTCTATCTATGTATGTGGATAAAATAAAAATTTTTGATCACTGCGACAAAGTGGTGTTTGAGGACACTCCATTTCCTAATCTCTTTTCATGTAGAGTAGATCATGAAAAGGACAGATGTTTCAAAATTATGGCCATTGGTTTTACATCCCAAATCCCAAGACATTAAAAAAAAGGGGGTTTCCTGCCAAAACATCTATCTAATCATTATGCCTTTCCCTCATCCAGAGGCATAGGTTCTGTTAGGATGTCCAGATGGCAGTAGAGTAATGTGTTTCCTGTTAAAATCAGCAAATTGTCGATTATTGCTATAGGACTGTTAAAGTTACAAAAACAAAAATGATCAAGCCTCAAATTCTGGTTTGTTTACTTTGTGGACCTAGACTTGTCATTCTTATCAGAATAACTTCTTGGCCATTTTCTGTTTCTCATCCCAATTATTTTAGCTTTTAAAAATGACAGCAAAGCTCATTCTTATGAATAACATGGGTGTGTGTGTGTGTGTGTGTGTGTGTGTGTGAGTCGCTCAGTTGTGTCTGACTCTTTGCAACCCCATGGACTGTAGCCCACCAGGCTCCTTTGTCCATGGGATTCTCCTGGCAAAAATACTGGAGTGAGTTGCCATTGAGGAGGGCAGTTTAACTATAATAGAGAAAATATAGCACTAGAAATTATGTTTCAAAGCATATTTTTTTCTATTACGTGATAGTTTTTTATTTGTCATTTTTAAGTAACCCACATAAAGTATTTGTCATTTTCAAGTAACACACATGAAGTATTTCACATGTTAAATGTGGTGTTCCTTCCTCATCAGTACAATACATAGGTATAACTTGTGCAGACTGACAAAATATAATAATACTATCAAGATTTACACAGTCTCTTAGTCATTACAAAATCCCCAAAAAACTTACCATCCCAACGAACAATAAAAATCCCCAGAGAAATCTTGAGGGCTTCCCTGATAGCTCAGTTGGTAAAGAATCCACCCACAATGTGGGCGACCTGGGTGTGATACCTGGGTTGGGAAGATCCCCTGGAGAAGGGAACGGCTGCCCACTCCAGTATTCTGGCCTGGAGAATTCTATGGACCACATAGTCCATGGGGTCGCAAAGACTTGGAAACAACAGGGTGATTTTCACTTTCAGAGAAATCTTGAATTGTTTTTGAAAATAAAAATACAAAATTCCCATATGCAGTTCCAAAATCTAACATAGAGATGAAGGTCACTTTATTAAAACTCAAAAGCCCATGAAAATATAAACTATTTGGATACTAAAAGGCTCTTCAGTATTAATTCCAAGTATTTACCCAAACTTGTAGCAGTTTTCAGTCCACAATCATAAGGCAGTTTATGACTGAACTAAAATGTCTCAAAGATCAAGACATTTAGAAAGCACCATTTGAAAAGAGCAGTTACCAAATCACGTTACAAATCAAAAACTAAATCTAATAAAATGCTTTTAAATAATAGCACTATCTTAGATTATAAACAATTTCTCATACATAATTTATATGTAAATTTTAACAATGGATAGTGACGTTCTTTGGTTTGCATGCAGTGTTACAAATGCACCATATACTTAAACCTAAATGCCAGACTATAAGACTTCCAGGGTCTAGGTGTTAATCTATCTGGACAATATCTTAATCATTGAGTATTACCATAAAGCAACAAAACATCATTTGAATCTGACAGTCCATCTGGTATTTCAGATGAACGAAAATGAATCAATTTTTATTCCACGAAAATAATGTCAGAGGTTCCTTGTATGTTAACAAAATAAATTCTAACGTTTATTCAAGGAATAAGAGGTAAAAGGGCAGATTAAAATTCAATATATTTTATTAGTTTGTTTGCTGTTGCTGGGGAGAAAGGACTCTGGAATTAATGCTACCTTAAGTATTGCCATTCACCAGAAATCAATTAATATTGCCTAAAAGTGATGGTGACATGGGATGGCCGAAATGTGACCCACTCTGGTGTACAAAGGTCTAGAGAGGACACAATGACCATGTGTAACAGTACTCTCAAGAAAACCACTTCAGAAAAAGTATTCTTTATGACAGTCAAACACAGGATGTGCTGCTATTTAAATAGTAAAGCTGGATGATAATCATTGATAGAATAAGTTGTGAAATTTTACAGTTTGATATTTCCCCCTGTTTTTACCCTCCTGAGCCCCTGAGATAGACTGTACTTCTTATGCTGTTGTTGTTGTTGTTGTTGTTGTTCAGTCTTCAAGTTGTGTCCGACTCTTTGCAACTCCAGGGACTGCAGCATGCCAGGCTTTCCTGTCCCTCAGCATCTCCCCAGGTTTGCTCATGTTCATGTCCATTGAATGGTACTTCCTGTAACAATGCCCAGATGACAAGCGAGAGGCAGCCACAAAATAGTGCCCGCTGCATATTCTGGAAGATAGTTTTTGATCCCATTTTCACCTTCTGTGAATCCATGTTAGTGGGTATGTTTCTGTGTACATTACATACAGATACACATTTCCAAGAATCAGAGTATGAGTAGCAAACAATTCTTTCTGCCTAGCATCTCCACCAAGCTTACGATATCTTTTTTTTTTAATATTCAGAACATTTTTTTAATTTTATTTTTTAACTTTACAATATTGTATTGGTTTTTCCATATATCAAAATGAATCCGCCACAGGTATACATGTGTTCCCCATCCTGAACATTCCTCCCACCTCCCTCCCCATACCATCCCTCTGGGTCATCCCAGTGCACCAGCCCCAAGCATCCAGTATCGTGCATCGAACCTGGACTGGCGACTCGTTTCAAATAAATGATATTATACATGTTTCAATGCCATTCTTTTGGCCATGCTGGGTCTTCAATGCTGCACGGGCTTTTCTCTAGTTGCAGTTAGCCAAGGCTTCTCTTTCTGAGGAGCACAGACTCTAGGGCACGTGAGCTTCAGTTGTTGCAGTTCCCGGGCTCTAGAGCACAGACTCATGGGCTTAGTTGCTCTGCAGCATGTGGGATTCTCCCCAACAAGCGGTAGAACCTGCATCTCCTACACTGACAGGTGGATTCTTTACCACAGAGCCACCAGGGAAACCCCTCTCCACCTTTTAACGTTTCAAAAGTTCCTTTAACAAAATCCTAACAATCCTGCTGTTTATAAATCTCTCCAACGAGCTCTCTAAAACAAGTATCAAGGACTTGTCCTCTTTCACGCCAAGAAATCTTTGGCTGGTCAAAAAGCACAGATAGAGTATCAGTCATTAAGAACTAAGCAATAGAGCTTGAAAACTTAAATACGTAAATACAAATGCTCCTTAAAAGGTTCACGTTCAGGAGGGCAAACCACAGAAATGTGAATAGATAAAAGAAAAAAGCTCCAAACCGCAGCACAGTTGGACCCTGAGCCTTGTGTGACACCAGAGTGACAGAGAGGGAAAGTCAGCACCGTCTTCATTTGATTACACGTGTAAAACCTCTGAGAATCTCAGCATCTCCCAAAGGGATCTACAAACGATGCATGATTCATAGCTTTAGAAATCACTCCAGTTAACTTACAAAGTCTACTGTAAAAGTTAGGAGATGAGCCCTGTAACCATTTAACATACCTAAGCAAAGAAGAAAATTGGACATTATAATTATAAAGGAAACAAATATTTTAGGCCTCAGAAACTTTAGAAATCCTTATATAAGCTTAATGCTTGAAGCTGATAAATCAAGTAGGGATTTGAGTATATATAATCTAGACGTATAAAGATTACAAACAAAGAGCTATTCAGCTAAAATTAGATGACAAAATGCGGGGCGATGGTGATAAAAGGAGCTATATAAGTATTTGAGACTCATTCTCTTCCACAGATGACTATATTGGAGTTATTTATTGTAGTGGATAGGATTTACATAGGTAATGTGTTAAAATTACCAAAGCCCAGCTTGTATTGATATATACAAAAATATAATTATTTATTTAAATTTAATTTATATATTGTTTTATTTGTTTAGTAAAATAACAAGCTGTTAGAGTATTTAATTTGCATACCTTAAGAGGAGTAAATTAGAAAGAAAATTATTTTACCTATGAGGTTCAGGGAGATGGCAGGCAAGTATGCCTACATTTTATAGACATTCCTAACACAAAATTTATCACTCCCAAATACAAATACTGAAATTTTTCTTTATTTCTTAAGCTCATATTATCTCTTTGGGTAGAGATCGTTCTCCATCATATCACTTCCCAAGAAATGCTGCTGCTTTACAACAGGCTTAGAGCATCAAAAATATTACCAGTATATATTTATGGAATTAACTTGATTCTCTGCTTCTGTGAATGTGTGCCATAAAGAGAGCCTTAAAAATGATCACCTAACCCTAAATTTTCATTGGAAAAGTTCCTGATGCTGGGAAAGACTGAGGGCAGAAGGAGAAAAGGGTGTCAGAGGATGAGATGGCTGGAGCATCACTGATTCAAAGACCATGAACTTAGGCAAACTCCAGGAGATAGTGAGGGACAAAGAGGCCTGGCGTGGTGCAATCCATGGGGTCACAAAGAGTCAGACACAACTGGGCGGCTGAACAACAACAACCCTAAATTCTATGATTATGGAATCATCGACTTTGTCTATACGGTGTAAATACACACAACGCACACACACACACATAATTCAATACCTAACACAGCATAGTTGGAGAAGGCAGTGGCACCCCACTCCAGTACTCTCGCCTGGAGAATCCCATGGACGGAGGAGCCTGGTGGGCTGCAGTCCATGGGGTCGCTAAGAATCAGACAGGACTGAGCGACTTCACTTTCACTTTTCACTTTCATGCATTGGAGAAGGAAATGGCAACCCACTCCAGTGTTCTTGCCTGGAGAATCCCAGGGACGGGGGAGCCTGGTGGGCTGCCGTCTATGGGATCACACAGAGTCGGACACGACTGAAGTGACTTAGCAGCAACACAGCATAGTATTACAAGGGTAAAAAGACAGAGGCAATTCTTTGAGGAATCAGACTTAGATATAAAAATTATAACTTATGCTGTAAGTAAAGACCATTGTTACAGATGCAGTAGGATAGAAAGAAGTCAAGAATATCCCAAGTAATATTTCGTTTCCTTCATATATTTGTAGCCTCTGTTGTTTTAATGAGTACACATTTATAGTAGTTATCCTTTCCTGATGAATTGATTTTTTTTTTATAATTATGCAGTGCCACTCTTTGCAGCTAATAATTTTCTTTACTCTGAAATCTGCTTTATCTGATATTAATATAACAACTGCCTTTAGAAATTAATGTTGTACAGTGTATGTTTTTCTACCCTTTTGCTTTCAGCCAGCCTATGTTTTATTTGAAGTGAATAACTTACAGACAGCATATTATTGGATCATGTTTTTTATCCACTATGCCAAAATCTGTCTTTAAATTGGAGTATTTAGACCATTTGCATTTTCAACAGCTTTGTTGATTCACATATGATAAAATTGGCTCATTTAAAGGACATAGTTCAGTGAGTTTTGTATATTCCTAGGCTTGCTCAACCATTGCCATAATCAATTTTGAACATTTACATCATCCCCCAGAGAAACGCACACCAATTAGTATTGCCTCTCTGTTTTCCCTCAAACCCACCCCTCGCCCTACCAACTCCTATCTCAAGCCCTAGGAAACCAGCGATCTGCTTCTGGATTCTACAGATTTTCTTATTCTGGACTTTTCATATAAATGGAATTATACATTACATGGGTTTTTTTATGAATAGATTGCTTCACTCAGCATAAGGTTTCCAAAGTTCATCCATGTTGTCATATCAGTACTTCCTTCCATTTTTGTGGAACATTTTCCATTTTCTGAATATAATACAAATTTCATGCATTTATCAGTTGATGAACATTTGGGTTGCTTCCTTTTGAGGGCTACTATGAATGACGCTGCTAGAACATTCATGTACAATTTATTGTATGAATGTGTGTTCTTGTATTACTTGGGTATATAGCCAAGAGGAGAATTGCTGGGTCAGATGGTAATTGGTAGTTCTCTTGTTTTTCTGTTTGTTTGTTTGTTTTTTAATGTTTATTGGAGTATAGTTAGTTAACAATGTTGTGTTAGTTCCTACTGTACAGTAAAGTGAATTAGCTATATGTATACATTTATTCCCACTTTTTTGGATTTCCTTCCATTTAGGTCACCACAGACCATGAGTAGAGTTTCTTGTACTATATAGTATGTTCTCTTCAGTTATCTATTTTATACATAGTACCAATAGTGTGGTGGCTTCCCTGGTAGCTCAATGTATCAATAGCGTATATATGTCAATCTCAAATGGTAATTCTATTTTTAGCAAGACCTGCCACATCATTTTCCAAAGTGGCAGTCCCATCTTATGTTCTCACCAGAAATGAATGAGGGCTCCAGTTTGTCAATAACCTAATCAACAGTTGTTATTATCTGTCTTTTGATAATAACTATATATCCTTGTGGGTGAGAAGCAGTAACTCACTAGGGTCTTGATTTACATTTCTCTGATGACTAATGATGCATAGCTTCTTTTCATATTTTAATAGTCATTTGTGTAACTTCATGGGAGACAGGTATCTATTCAGAACCTTTACTCATTCCAAAATCGTATTGTCTTCTTGAATTGTGAGAGTACTTGACATATTTTGGATACAAGTCCCTTAGATCAGATATATAATCAGTAATATTTTCTCCAATTCTGTGAGTTATTTTTCAATTTCTTTATGAAGTGCTTTGAACCATTAAAGTCTTAAATTTTGATGAAGTCCAGTGTATCTATGGGCTTTCCTGGTGGCTCAGATGGTAGAGAATGCAGGAGACATGGGTTCAACCACTGGACTGGGAAGATCCCCTGGAGAAGGGCATGGCAAACCGTGACAGTCCACAGGGTCGCAAAGAAACAGACACGACTGAGCGACTGAGCACAGCACAGCAGAGCATACCTATCTTTCTTTTGTTGTTGATGCATTTGGTGTCACATCTAAGAATCCCCTGCCTAATGCAACATCACGAATTTTACATCTATGACCTCTTCTAAGAGACTGAAGGCAAAAAGAGAAGAGGGCAGTAGAGGATAGTAGGTTAGATAGCATCACTGACTCAATGGACATGAATTTAAGCAAACTCCAGAAGATAGTGGAGGACAGAGGAGCCTGACATGCTGCAGTCGAGGAGGTCACAGGGTTGGACATGACTTAGCAACTGAACGACAACAATTGATATTTTAGGGTTTAATTCTGTCATTTTATAACTTGCTTTCTGTTCCTTCCCTCTGTTTCTCTTTTCTTACTTTCCTGTGGGTTATTTGATCCCTTTTAAGGTTTCTATCTTGATTTATTTACAGCAGCAAAACTCAAAACTCAACCGTTTTGGGCACCAGGTATCGATTCCGTGGAAGACAATTTTTCCATGAACCAGCGGTTAGGGAGTGGAGGCTAGTTTAGCTGGTGCACTTTACTTTGAGCAATGGTTTGGGGGGTAATTTGAACAATGGTTCAAGTGGTAATGAGAGCAATGGGAAGCCAAGGGGGGCAGCACATGAAGCTTCTCTCCCTGGTGTGCTGTTCACCTCCTACTGTGTGGCCCAGTTGCAGTCCTCAGCCCACAGGCTGGGGATGCACGACTTACAGTGGTTTTTAGTATATTGTTGTGTACAGTTTCCTTAGTGGTTACTCTCTATATGTAACACACTGAAATATATGTAACTTACCACCACAGTCTAATATTATGGTATCAGCATTTGGAGGGTGCAGGGAATTAACTTCCAGCTCAGCACTGCTGAAACCCAAGAGGATTATGGGCTTTTTAGGTAGGGTAAACCAAATTTAGACTCTCAGATCTACCTGGTGCAAGTTATTTAACATCTCAGAACTTTAGTTTCCTTGTCTGTAGATGTGGTTTTACTGATGGTGTTTGACAGACATTGCTCCCCAAATTTTATGTTGTTAGGCCACCATAGTCTTGATCGTTTGGCTAAGGAAAACAGGATTTTCTTAGGGCTTTTTGGTCTGCAGCTGTTGGTGGTCATGGGTTGGAGACTTCTGCAATCCCCTGTCCAGGGTATATGAGAGGCAAAAAGGAGACTGAAGGTACTCACTGCTGTTTAGTTCCTCGAGTTTCTCGAGTCCCTCAAGTTCCCAGGCAGCCCACCTCACCTTCCCCTTTTAGTCTTTCAGTCTTCCAACACTTGTTTGTCATGTGATAAATAAGGATTTTCAGTCGTAAGGAGGAGGAGTTGGGAGGAATGGGGCTACTACATCTTGGTGAACATGTAAGTAATATTCATTTTAGTTTTAAAAATGTTCATTTATGTCATTTGAACTTCACTCTGGTATACTTGATTTCCTCCAACAATGTCTTAGGAAGGTTAGACTATTTGGGAAGAGGTATCAAATTATTCCTTTTGTTGTTCATACACAGGCAAGCATTCATTTATATTTATCTAAAAGTAATTGTAAACATTTGAAAATAATTATATGGTTAAGTCACTTCAATTAGTTAAAGCAGTTGGATGAGAACACAAGAGAATATTTCAAGCAACAGCTGCGTAGAAGATTTTAATCTCATTACAACTGATGTCAGCATTCTACCTGAGGCAAAAATAATTGCAGCAGCTTCCACCCACAGCCCCAACTCACCACATACTTGCACTGGATAACCATGCAAAAGAAGTTGTGCTAATAAAGGGACATGGAGCACACAGAGTTGTTATTTGGGCCTTTGCAGCCATGTAGCAAGCTGGTGCCTGATACACTCAGAGCCTTGTGTGCGTGACAGGCATCCCCAGCCTCTCCTCTGTGCCAGTATCTGTGATGGAATGCTGGCTGCATGTGGTCCTGTGGGAACTAGAAGACGATGGGGCTGGGGGGTGAGACCCATCTGGGTCAAGTTCCTTAACATCTCAGAGCCACAGTTTCGTAGGCATAACATACGGGCTCCAGAAGCTATTAATTCTATATTAGGATTAGATGGAAGTGTGTCAACTGCCTTTCACCACATCTTGGTCCACAGAAACTGCTAAGCAAGTACATTTTTGACCCCCTGATTTTTCACTGACCAAACAGTGGAGCAAGAGCTCACATACCTCAGGACCAGGATTGGCTTTGAAATTCCTCCATATTCTAACTTAAGAGGCAGAATTCTAATTCTATAATTCAGAACATCAACCAAAGAACATTATGGAATCCCAGACCTATTTTTCCCTACGGAAGTGTCTCTCCCAAAAGTACTAAAAAAACAAAACAAAACCTCAGTCTCAAAACAGACATATATTTAAACGGAATAAAGATAAAACTCTAACTTAAAAAAAAAAAAATTAAAAAAAATTTTGGCCATACCATGCAGCATATGGGATCATACTTCCCCAACAAGGGATCCACCCCTCTCCCCTGTGCTGAAAGCTTGGACTTAACCACTGGACCTCCAGGGAATTCCCCCAAATTCTAATCTTCTAGATCAATATTTCCCTATAAATCACTGACTTTCAAGTGTACTTTTCTAAAGATATATTTAAGGACAAATCTCAAATTTCTATTTTAATTCTATTTTTGTCCTGAGAGTTGTTTGAGGATGAAATAAATTTGTAAATCATGTAGAAAAGGTAAAGATTCTCCCGTACATATCCCCTACATACAAGCAGCTGAATCTCAATAATTAAATACTTGCTCATCCCTCCCTTTTTCCACTGCTCTCTTATAAACTAAAGCCCAATTCTGGGTTAGGTTTCTCAAGCTCAAACTACTGTCATAAATTCTACCTCTTTGACCTACAACAGGGACATGTAAACACTTGAAATAGTAAATCCAATTTATCCAATGGAATCTTCTCTGAAAGAGTAAGCCAGATGCTCCAGGTTATAATCCTGGCTCAGGACGGACGGGCTGCACAGCCCCGGCACATCACTGAGCTGGTAGGCTTCACCCTCGCAGCTAAGAAGTGAAGCTACACAGTACTCCACATTCAACAGGCATTTTCTCCTCTAGTCTGACCACACCCTTTGGTGTCAAGGGAAATGTCAACAGCTATTCCTGACCTGATTTAATAGGGTGGAGAAATGAAAGGTGTGAGAATCTTGGTGTTTCCCAAAGCGTGAGCTCCAAACTACGGATGATTCAGAGGCAGTCTCTGAGACGGGAGAAATACTGACTTTGAGGGCTGAAGACAAAAACAGGAAAAGCCTAGGGACATGAGAAGAAATGTTAAAAGCCCAAAAGAAGAACTGCTAGCAGATATTACACTGGCAAATGAAAGGATGAAGAAAGAGCAACCAGCTATACAGGGCACAAGGAAATGAGACAGAGTTGAGTTCTCGGGACAGCTGACCCTTAGTGTCATCAAGCGCAAGGAATTTCAACACTAACTAATTACCTAAATTCTGTGACCAATGGAAATCCATGCCTCAGAATTGTGAACTGACTTGAATAGTGGAAGAGTTAAGTTTAGCAGGAAATTTCCTCCATTTCTTACCTTCAATTGGGCTAGGTCCTGACCTCGTGTATTGCCGACTTTGATGGATATTAGCCAGCTGCCCATGTCCTAGGTTTCCAAATTTTGGTTCAATAGGTTTAGAGTATATATATTTTAACAAGCCTCCCTGCTGATACTGAAGCTTAGCAAAGTTTGGAATTCTCTATCCTATACCTCTGCTGGGAAAGATTGAGGGCAGGAGGAGAAGGGGACGACAGAGGATGAGATGGCTGGATGGCATCACTGACTCAATGGACATGGGTTTGGGTGGACTCCGGGAGTTGGTGATGGAGAGGGAGGCCTGGCATGCTGTGGTCCATGGGGTCGCAAAGAGTCGGACACAACTGAGCAACTGAACTGAACTGATCCTATACCTCAAGGTCTCTTTTTTCTATGTGTATTTTACTGCTCTTGTAGATAAATCCTTTGGGGAGTAAGCTGTGCTTATTTCCTACTTTTCTGAGGAAGAGATGCTTTTCCATAACCCACATCCATACCTTACAACCCAGAGGATAAGAATTGTCTAAATTTTATTTATTATAAATATTTAAAAACACAAACCAGGCAGTGTAAGAGTTAGATAATTCAAAGGGCCACTGAAATGTAAATGCATGAGAAACAGAGTCATTTTTGAGAAAACGATCTAGGAGTCATTACCTCATTCCAAGATCAGATGAAATAAAGAATACAAAACAAAAATGTTCTGATACTAGGTTCAGCATGCCAGTCATGCTTTCTGATCTGATCTGATGAGAAGCCCTTGTCATTTTAAGGGAAAAGATAGCATATACTTTTATCTGTGAAAAGGATGAGAGAAATTAAAGGTTTTTATTAAAGGCAATATTCATTCAGTGTTATACTAAAAACAATTCAATGAAACTACTTTTAAAAAGTGGAAAAATGGAGTTTCAACTTTAAAATAATTCCATATATACCAGTGTACATACAGTCATGAAAATATATAGAGAAGGTCTTTATAAATATGAAAGAATGTTGTAAAAGTATAGGTAAAATTTATAGCACTATTTGGATAAAAAATCTTTTCCTATTTTGGACAGCTCAGGAAAAACCTCATTCAAAGTTTAATATGATCAAAATTTAAATGAGAGAATTAGGCTGCTTTTTTATCTTTTGTAATTTTAATTTTACACAATAAAAAGAAAATTCTGTTCTTATACATTCCTTTATATGATCCAAGTGTATGCCACATTTGAAATTAAAATCCACTCTCAAAATTTATGCAAAGAAGTTAGTCTCTTCTACCTTGGCCAACTATGCAATAGAGATCACTGCAATGGCGTGTGTCCATGCTAACTAAGTCTCTTTAGTTGCGTCCTATTCATGTGACCCTACGGACTGTAGCACGCCAGGCTCCTTTGTCCATGGGGATTCTCCAGGCAAGAATACTGGAATGGGTTGTCATGCCCTCCTCCAGGGTATCTTTCCAAACCAGGGATTGAACCCAGGTTTCTTGCATTGCAGGCAGATTCTTTACCATCTGAGCCCCAGGCAGAATAGATCACCTCCAAACTGTACCACAATCAACTGTAATATGTATAAACAAAAATCCTGTGCCAACTAATGTCTCTTTTTACCTCAGCATAACTTACAGTGTCAGAAATTAAGAAGTTTGAAGACTGTTTTTAACCTATGTCCTACATCTGACTCAATTACAAGAGAAGGAAAACATTTTCATGACATTCATGTGTTGTCAGGGAAGCAAGGCATCTTTTCCACCATGCATAATTTAATATTTCTATTTAAATCAATACTTGAAAGCTAATAAAAAGATTACTGAATCACGACTTGATCTAATTTACATTATACTCTACAACTGTGCACTGTTTAAGAAACTGATTCCACTACCTTAATCTAACAGAACCCTTGATTGTATCAAATCTTAAATTTCAAGCTCTCCAAAACAGTCTACATGTAAACCTGCATATACAGAAAGGCAGACCAAGAATTCTACTGCATGTAGGGAGATCTTCTATCATAGAAGTTACTTATCCAAAGCTAGTAACAATTATACTGGGAGAAGGGGGAATTTATTTTCTTGATCATCTCCTGTGTAAAAAGGTAAGATCGCAGTAAATATGAACAGTTCAATAAACAGTGTAATTAAGTATAGCTTTTATTTGGAAGTGAGACTTATGAAGACCCTATAGCATCATCATCCCCCTACCACACGCATAATGTTTTATTCCTGCTATGATTTGGTCACTCCCTCTTATTTGCTCAGCAAAAAAATAACCAAGAACTTCATTGCTGCTAAGCAAGGTACAAAGTGTTTGGAACCAAAAAGATGACTAAAATACATTTCTGCTCTCGATGAGTTTATAGTTTTAAGATGCTAAAAAAAAAAAAAAAAAAAAAAACTGTGTGAATCCACTTCACCGCAAGAAAGCAATCAATACTGAGAGGGGCTTTCTGACCCACTACCTTAGAAAAGAGTGACTTTCTCATGGCTTCCCAGTGGTTAAGACTCTTCGATTGTCTCTCTAGCTATGTATTTCTGTGAATATCCTCAAAAACACCTAAATGGTCAAAGTAGGTTTCAACAGAAAATGAGTCCTTACTGGCTGATGAAAGAATGCATTAATGTGGGTTCTGCACCGGTGTGACATTCAACTTATTCCTTTTATCAACTTTTTTTACTTAGTTTTCCCTCTGAAAGAGATCTGAAAATTATCTGGAAATTTTGCTTTAACAGCAGAAGTTTTCTCTAAGCATAAGCTTACTCTGTCCAAAACACAACCCAGATAAAATCAAAGAAGCATGTAAAAATGAACTAGATAAATTAATGACCAAATGTTGAAAAACATGAGTCAAAGCTTTTGAAAATAGTAGACATGAATCTCAGAGATATTAACGTCCTTATCAACAGTCATATAGCAGTTCAGTTCAGTTCAGATCAGTCACTCAGTCGTGTCTGACTCTTTGTGACCCCATTAACCTCAGCACGCCAGGCCTTCCTGTCCTTCACCAACTCCCGCAGTTCACCCAAACTCATATCCCTTGAGTCGGTGATGCCATGCAAACATCTCAACCTCTGTCGTCCCCTTCTCCTCCTGCCCTCAATCTTTCCCAGCATCAGGGTCTTTACAAATGAGTCAGCTCTTCGGATCAGGTGGCCAAACTACTGGAATTTCAGCTTCAACATCAGTCCTTCCAGTGAACACCCAGAACTGATCTCTTTTAGGATGGACTGGTTGGATCTCCTTGCAGTCCAAGGGAATCTCAAAAGTCTTCTCCAACACCACAGTTCAAAAGCATCAATTCATCGGTGCTCAGCTTTCTTCACAGTCCAACTCGCACATCCATACATGACCACTGGAAAAACCATAGCCTTGACTAGACGGACCTTTGTTGGCAAAATAACGTCTCTGCTTTTGAATATGCTATCTACCTATCTAGGTAGGTCATAACTCTCCTTCCAAGGAGTAACTGTCTTTTAATTTCATGGCTGCAATCACCATTTGCAGTGATTCTGGAGCCCAAAAAATAAAGTCAGCCACTCTTTCCCCATCTATTTGCTGTGAAGTGATGGGACTAAGATGCCATGATCTTAGTTTTCTGAATGTTGAGCTTTAAGTCAACTTTTTCACTCTCCTCTTTCACTTTCATCTAGAGGCTCTTTAGTTCTTCTTCACTTTCTCCCATAAAGGTGGTGTCATCTGCATATCTTTCTCCTGGCAATCTTGATTCCAGCTTGTGCTTCTTCCAGCCCAGAGTCTCTCATGAGGTACTCTGCATATAAGTTAAATAAGCAGGGTGACAATATACAGCCTTGACGTACTCCTTTTCCTATTTGGAACCAGTCTGTTGTTCCATGTCCAGTTCTAACTGTTGCTTCCTGACCTCCATATAGGTTTCTCTGCATAGAGGCAGGTCAGGTGGTCTGGTATTCCCATCTCTTTCAGAATTTTCCACAGTTTATTGTGATCCACACAGTCGAAGGCTTTGGCATAGTTAATAAGGCAGAAATAGATGTTTTTCTGGAACTCCCTTGCTTTTTCGAAGATCCAGCGCATGTTGGCAATTTGATCTCTGGTTCCTCTGCCTTTTCTAAATCCAGCTTGAACATCTGGAAGTTCACGGTTCACATATTCTCACAAGCCTGGCTTGGAGATATTGAGCATTACTTTACTAGCGTGTGAGATGAGTTCAATTGTGTGGTAGTTTGAGCATTCTTTGGCATTGCTTTTCTTTGGCATTGGAATGAAAACTGACTTTTTCTAGTCCTGTGGCCACTGCTGAGTTTTCCAAATTTGTTGGCATATGGAGTGCAGCACTTTCACAGCTTCATTTTTAGGATTTGAAATAGATCAACTGGAATTCCATCACCTCCACTAGCTTTGCTCGTAGTGATGCTTCCTAAGGCCCACTTGACTTCACATTCCAGGATGTCCGGCTCTAGGTCAGTGATCACACCATTGTCATTATCTGGGTCATGAAGATCTCTTTTGTACAGTTCTTCTGTGTATTCTTGCCACCTCTTCTTAATATCTTCTGCTTCTGTTAGGTCCATACCATTTCTGTCCTTTATCGAGCCCATCTTTGCATGAAATCTTCCCTTGGTATCTCTAATTTTCTTGAAGAGATCTCTAGTCTTTCCCATTCTGTTGTTTTCCTCTATTTCTTTGCACTGATCCCTGAGAAAGGCTTTCTTATCTCTCCTTGCTATTCTTTGGAACCCTGCATTCAAATGCTTATATCTTTCCCTTTCTCCTTTGCTTTTCACTTCTCTTCTTTTCACAGCTATTTGTAAGGACTCTTCAGACAGCCATTTTACCTTTTTGCATTTCTTTTTCTCAGGGATGGTCTTGATCCCTGTCTCCTGTACAATGTCACGAATCTCCATCCATAGTTCATCAGGCACTCTGTGTATCAGATCTAGTCCCTTAAATCTATTTGTCAGTTCCACTGTATAATCCTAAGGGATTTGATTTAGGTCATACCTGAATGTTCTAGTCGTTTTCCCACTTTCTTCAATTTAAGTCTGAATTTGGCAATAAGAAGTTCATGATCTGAGCCACAGTCAGCTCCCAATTTTGTTTTTGCTGACTTTATAGAGCTTCTCCATCTTTGGCTGCAAAGAATATAATCAATCTGATTTCAGTGTTGACCATCTGGTGATGTCCATGTGCAGAGTGCTCTCTTGTGTTGTTGGAAGAGGGTATTTGCTATGACCAGGGCATTCTCTTGGCAACACTCTATTAGCCTTTGCCCTGCTTCATTCTCTACTCAAAGACCAAATTTGCCTGTTACTCCAGGTGTTTCTTGACTTTCTACCTTTGCATTCCAGTCCCCTATAATGAAAAGGACATCTTTTTTGACTGTTAGTTCTAAAAGCCTTGTAGGTCTTCAGAGAGCCATTCACCTTCAGCTTCTTCAGCATTACTGGTTGGGGCATAGACTTGGATTAGAGTGATATTGAATGGTTTGCCTTGGAAACAGAGATCATTCTCTTGTTTTTGTTATTGCATCCAAGTACTGCATTTCAGACTCTTTAGCTGACTATGATGGCTAAGGGATTCCTGCTCACAGTCATAGATATAATGGTCATCTGAGTTAAATTCACCCATTCCAGTCCATCTCAGCTCACTGATTCCTAGAATGTCGATGTTTATTCTTGCCATCTCCTGTTTGACCACTTCCAATTTGCCTTGATTCATGGACCTAACATTCAAGGTTCCTATGCAATATTGCTCTTTACAGCATTGGACTTTGCTTCTATCACCGGTCACATCCACAACTGGGTGTTGTTTTTGCTTTGGCTCTGTCCCTTCATTCTTTCTGGAGTTATTTCTCCACTGATCTCCAGTAGCATATTGGGCAAATACCGACCTAGGGAGTTCATCTTTCAGTGTCATATCTTTTTGCCTTTTCATTGTGTTCATGGGGTTCTCAAGGCAAGAATACTGAAGTAGTTTGCCATTCCCTTCTCCAGTGGACCACATTCTGTCAGCAAGAAATGTGTCATACAGCAAGAAAGTGGAAAAAAAATACTTAAAATGATCTTTTCACTGTATTATTTTCTACTCTCCATTAATTTATGTATTGATTGAGTATATATTGAGTCCCACTGTAACAATATACTTTTCCAGGCACTGGGATTACAATGATGTGCGACAACAGACATACTTCCCACTTTTGTCAAATTAGAGCCCAAGTCTTCATGTTCCTTTCTAAATGTGAGAGAAGGCCATCAGGGTTAGGTAGTACATTGTGAAACTACTATTCCCCTTTCTCTGAATATAATCTTTAAAGATCTCTGATGATATGACCCGGCTATACAGGTAGGGTAAAGCCTGCCAGGTGGAGTAGGAAGGACAAGGATGTGTCTGACAGTGCAGGTGAGAAGACGAGGAAACATAGATAGCAAAATGTACTTTCCACTTTCTCCCCACCAGCATTGTAAAACGGGCTCCCTAAGTAAGAATAATAATGACTCTCACGGCCCTTATTTTCCTTGAACTAGTCAGAATGTTAAGGGAACCATTTATGAAGAGTAGCAAAATATCACCCGTCTTCTAATCATGGTGGGAAAGTAGATTTGTAAGACATTTGCTTCTTTCTTCCTCCCAGAGGACTCTTTATTCCATTTCAGCAAACCTCATATTAGTCAACAACATGCCTATTATGATGACTGCATTATATCTACTGAAATGCTAACCTCAATAGTTGATGCTATCAGTACAAGAAAGGTTAAAGAAACCATTTCACATTGCCATCTGTGACAGATTTTTAGCATGTTTAAAGAGGGTTTCAATAAATCCTCATTTGCACAGTGTGGATACATAGCGTTTAATGCTTCAAAAATTAATAAGGAGATCTATTTTCCTGCACTTATTTAAATAGAGCTATTGCTAATACATTCATTCCCATAATAACTTACTCTCATTTTTCAAAATAAAAACATAGACTATACTCGTGAATTTTAAAAGAACTCTGGTTAGAGTTTACTGTTTTGTCTTTGACATTGCAAACAACCATTGCAATTCCATCTTTGTTAGGTGTCTAGGACATGGCTGAAATAATATATGTGTATACAGCTATCTCTATACCCATATATGTAAATAATGGTTTATGGCTTGTATACCTTCTGAGATTTATTAGAGAAGACACCTTCATTGCCTCCCAAATATAATAGCTACCTGAACATACACTGTTCTAGGAGAGGAGCCTTATCTCTCTCCTCCACGCCTTCAAATTAATAGTGCTTTCCTAACAATCACCACAGTTTCTCAAAAGTGAACTTGGACAAACAAAGCATTTTGATGTTATGAAATAGACTATCTTAATGTTCACAAAAGTTATTGCTGACACCCCACATGATTGCTTAATTACTCTGATTCAGTTATGAGCAAAACAAAATGCAGAAAACATATCTCACTTGCTCTCCTGCCCAGCAAACACATCCCATAATTAAATTGGGAGATGGTGGGATACCTCCTCAAACAATGCAAGCAAGTGGTGGAACTGCTTCTTCCTGCTCATTAGGTGTGGGTTACAGTTGAATCATAACTACTAAGGGATCCTGCAGGCGGTAATGAGTAGATCATCCCAGACCAAGCTTGCTGGATGAGACAGGCATAGCACTCCAGGAAGGAAGTCTGGAATAATGAACATTGGAGTCTCAGATCCAAAGAGCAGCTGCCAGTGCACAAAACCCACCCAGGGCCAGACAGGGGATCTTGTGTACAGAGGAAACTTGTGGGAAAATAAAACGACTCACTGGCCGAGGCTAGAATAAGTTCAAGACTGTCAGATAAAGTGTGTGCAGGTAGGCAGAGACATAGTGTCTTTTCTCCTAGACAGGCTTATCCCTACATCTAATCATCTACATTTACATTTCACTTCTCAGAGAGACACATCATGCCCCACCTTCATCAAGTGGTCTCATCGTCATCACATGGACAGATGCCATCAGGGTTCTGTCCGTACACCTCCAGCTCTGACCATTTCAGCAAACCAGGCTGGCTGCCAACAGTCAACACCTGAATCACTGCCTGAGCACCTCCTCTACCTGCCAAAGACCACTGTGCCTATGCACATGGCAGGCTGTGAATGCCAAGGAATTCAGGCCCATTAGAGCTGCCCTCAACTAATGGCTGGCTGGAGTTGATGAACAAACACCCCAGCTCCCTTATCTCTCAGGTGGGATAACTCTGAGGTCCATGTTCTACACTGTCTCTCAGAACTCCTAAGCATTATCACATTCCAGTTGCCCACCCACTTATTGGCTTTCTTCCTTCTCTCTCCTATTTCTTCACTCCCCTATCAGTGCTCCTTGGGAACAGCTTCTACCTCAGCTACTGACAGTAGAATCTGTCTCAGGTTTGATTCTCTAGGTACCCAAATAAAATCAGCATCCTCATCAGTATCTTTATCCTCCTCCTCCTCCACTTCATCTCCATCCCCTTCCTCATCATCATGACAACAGCAACAATATTTACCACTCATTGCATTCCTTCTGTAAGGATTTGAGGGTTTTAGGCATTATTCCATTAAATTTTTAATTTTCACAAGAGGCAGGTATTCTGCTTATATTTTACAGTTGATGAAGAGAGATATGGGGGAATTAAATAAGTCTGAGATCTAGACCACTAAGTTAGTAAGTGAAGGATAGAAGTCAAGATATATTTGATTCTAAACCCATTCTGCTCATTCTATTGTACTATGCTGCTGCTGCTGCTGCTGCTAAGTTGCTTCAGTCGTGTCCAACTCTTCACGACCTCATGGACTGCAGCCTACCAGGCTCCTCTGTCCATGGGATTTTCTAAGCAAAAGTACTGGAGTGGGGTGCCATTGCCTTCTCCATGTACTATGCTACCACCCATAAAAACTAAAATTAAAATGACTTAAAAACAAAATCCACATGCTGAGCTCTTCTCTATGTTCTAAAACTATATCAGAAAGAAATAATTTTATTTCACTACTTACAAATAAATGTCAAGAATACATTTAACCTAATAATACTTCCAAAAAGAGTCATTAGATGAATAGTATTTTAATTCATCTAGAATATTCCTCCATTAAATATTTGTTTGTGTCTCCTTTTTGCCACTGCAGCATTTTGTAAGAGCATGAGACATCTTCAAGTGCAGGGACTATGCCTTATTTATGTTTGCATTCCCAGAAGCCAGCCTAATAGGCATTCATTGAATGTTAGATGAACTGACTGACCTGACTTCTAGTAAATTTTAATGATATGGAAATGTTTGAGCGAAAAACTGATTTCACTAAGACTCAACTTGGTCGCAGAGGAGATTGCTGTTCTTTGATAAGGAATAGAAGTCTTACAAAATAAGGAGAAGTGAGGTCTATGGTCTCTCCAGTGGTGGTATTTACAGAGAATGATCTGCATTTCAAAGATGTCTGATAATGTAATGCAAATGGTGCTTTAATAAAATAATTAAATATCTTGAAAAAAGCTAAATTCAATTTAGAGTCATGTGGAAAAAATTCTGGACTTTACAATCCTATAAACCGCTTCATTTCACTGGAGATAACCTAACTGGTGGTGGGTTTCTTTTCCAAGGGCTTCCCTGATAGCTCAGTTGGTAAGGAATCCACGCATAATGTGGGAGACATGGGTTCAAACCCTGGGTAGGGAAGATCCCCTGGAGAAGGGAATAGCTACCCACTCCAGTATTTTGACCTGGAGAATTTTAGGGACTTTATAGTCCATGGGGTCGCGAAGAGTTGGACATGACTGAGCAAATTTCACTTTCACTCTTCTTTTCCAAAAGGGAGGAAACAGCTTTACTTGAACACTTCATAGCCAAACTCTGCCCACTGACAATCCAAATGTTACCATTAACAACATACATTGTTTAATCAAAAAGTAGACTACTGCTTAGGACTGGAAGGTTGAGCCATTGCCTTCAACATCTTGCCATTTCAAATATTTACAATAAAGTTACTTTTAATAGTGCCACAACTTGCTATTTATAATCAAAGAATGTGTGTGTGTGTGTGTGTGTGTGTGTGTGTGTGTGTTCTAGTCACTAAGTTGTGTCCAACTCTTTTGCCATCCTGTGGACTATAGCCTGGTAGGCTCCTCTGTCCATGAGATTTCCCAGACAAGAATACTGGAGTGGATTGCCATTTCCTTTTCCAGGCGATCTTGCTGACTCAGGGATTGAACCCATGTCTCCTGCATTGGCAGGAAGGTTCTTTACCACTGAGCCACCTTGGAAGTCCATAATTGCAGATTAGAAGTTTTTAAATGTAGGGAAGAAACAGTCTGTGAGAGACAAACAAACTGCCTGTTAAATTGTACCAATATATCCATTACTTACAAAAAATATACGCATTCAACATTTAAATCCTAAATGGCTTCACCCTGCAAAGTATAAAGTGAAATTACCATCAGTCAAAATGAACTCATATCCCACATATGCAGTATAAAATATCTGGAATTTATGTAGCCCAGGGAACACTATTTGAGACATATTGGTCATATGAAAACAGATATAGGAAAGAGGAAGAAAATGAACAAAAGACAATTTCCTACAGAATAAAAATATCCTATTATTACATTTGCAAATCACCCTTTTTTTTAATGAAAAAAATTCTTTGAAAATTAATCCTAGAGAGGCAGATTCAAAAATTTACAATAATTCCCTGCTTCATTAATTCATTATGTAAAATTTTACAGCATTTAGTTTGAAAAAAATCTTCCCAAAAGCATAAACTGCATGCAAATTAGAGTCATATTTAGTTGCAGATTATTTTCCCCAACATTTAATTATGAAAATGTTCAATCATACAGCAAAGTTGAAAGCATTGTAAAGTGAAATCCCATGTACCTACTACCTAGATTCTACAATTACCATGTAACTGCGCTTCCTCTATTACATGTCTAGGCCTCTATATGTATATGTACCTCTACCTACTCAGTAATCCATTCTGGAGCACTGCAAAGTGGTTTTCAGAATCAGAAAAATTCTCCATAAATGTTTCTGTGTATGCATATGATTAAATATAGTTCAATATTTACTTTCATTTTATAAAATTTGCATGCAATGAAAAGCAAAAGTTGTAACTGTTCATTCTTTGAGTTTTAACAAATGTATATACTTATAAATATCTAAACCCTGCTCAAGATATAGAACATTGAGTGACAGATCATTTTGGAAAGAAAAGAAATGTCTGTGTAAGCTTTCTTTTGTTTTAAAAAAAAAAGTAAATGGACAAATTCTTAGAAAAGTACAACTTTCCAAAACTGGACCAGGAAGAAATAGAAAATCTTAACAGACCCATCACAAGCATGGAAATTGAAACTGTAATCAAAAATCTTCCAGCAAACAAAAGCCCCGGTCCAGACGGCTTCACAGCTGAATTCTACCAAAAATTTAGAGAAGAGCTGACACCTATCCTGCTCAAACTCTTCCAAAAAATTGCAGAGGAAGGCAAACTTCCAAACTCATTCTATGAGGCCACCATCACCCTAATATCAAAACCTGACAAAGATGCCACAAAAAAAGAAAACTACAGGCCAATATCACTGATGAACATAGATGCAAAAATCCTTAACAAAATTCTAGCAATCAGAATCCAACAACACATTAAAAAGATCATACACCATGATCAAGTGGGCTTTATCCCAGGGATGCAAGGATTCTTCAATATCTGCAAATTAATCAATGTAATACACCACATTAACAAATTGAAAAATAAAAACCATATGATTATCTCAATAGATGCAGAGAAAGCCTTTGACAAAATTCAACATCCATTTATGATAAAAACTCTCCAGAAAGCAGGAATAGAAGGAACATACCTCAACATAATAAAAGCTATATATGACAAACCCATAGCAAACATTATCCTCAATGGGGAAAAATTGAAAGCATTTCCTCTAAAGTCAGGAACAAGACAAGGGTGCCCACTTTCACCATTACTATTCAACATAGTTTTGGAAGTTTTGGCCACAGCAATCAGAGCAGAAAAAGAAATAAAAGGAATCCAAATTGGAAAAGAAGAAGTAAAACTCTCACTATTTGCAGATGACATGATCCTCTACATAGAAAACCCTAAAGATTCCACCAGAAAATTACTAGAAATAATCAATGACTATAGTAAAGTTGCAGGATATAAAATCAACACACAGAAATCCCTTGCATTCCTATACACTAATAATGAGAAAATAGAAAGAGAAATTAAGGAAACAATTCCATTCACCATTGCAACGGAAAGAATAAAATACTTAGGAATATATCTACCTAAAGAAACTAAAGACCTATATATAGAAAACTATAAAACACTGGTGAAAGAAATCAAAGAGGACACTAATAGATGGAGAAATATACCATGTTCATGGATTGGAAGAATCAATATAGTGAAAATGAGTATACTACCCAAAGCAATTTATAGATTCAACGCAATCCCTATCAAGCTACCAACAGTATTCTTCACAGAGCTAGAACAAATAATTTCACAATTTGTATGCAAATACAAAAAACCTCCAATAGCCAAAGCGATCTTGAGAAAGAAGAATGGAACTGGAGGAATCAACCTACCTGACTTCAGGCTCTACTACAAAGCCACAGTCATCAAGACAGTATGGTACTGGCACAAAGACAGAAATATAGATCAATGGAATAAAATAGAAAGCCCAGAGATAAATCCACGCACATATGGACACCTTATCTTTGACAAAGGAGGCAAGAATATACAATGGATTAAAGACAATCTCTTTAACAAGTGGTGCTGGGAAATCTGGTCAACCACTTGTAAAAGAATGAAACTAGAACACTTTCTAATACCATACACAAAAATAAACTCAAAATGGATTAAAGATCTAAACGTAAGACCAGAAACTATAACACTCCTAGAGGAGAACATAGGCAAAACACTCTCGGACATACACCACAGCAGGATCCTCTATGACCCACCTCCCAGAATATTGGAAATAAAAGCAAAAATAAACAAATGGGACCTAATTAAACTTAAAAGCTTCTGCACATCAAAGGAAACTATTAGCAAGGTGAAAAGACAGCCTTCAGAATGGGAGAAAATAATAGCAAATTAAGCAACTGACAAACAACTAATCTCAAAAATATACAAGCAACTCCTACAGCTCAACTCCAGAAAAATAAACGACCCAATCAAAAAATGGGCCAAATAACTAAATAGACATTTCTCCAAAGAAGACATACAGATGGCTAACAAACACATGAAAAGATGCTCAACATCACTCATTATCAGAGAAATGCAAATCAAAACCACTATGAGGTACCATTTCACACCAGTCAGAATGGCTGCGATCCAAAAGTCTACAAATAATAAATGCTGGAGAGGGTGTGGAGAAAAGGGAACCCTCTTACACTGTTGGTGGGAATGCAAACTAGTACAGCCACTATGGAGAACAGTGTGGAGATTCCTTAAAAAACTGGAAATAGAACTGCCTTATGATCCAGCAATCCCACTGCTGGGCATACACACTGAGGAAACCAGAAGGGAAAGAGACACGTGTACCCCAATGTTCATCGCAGCACTGTTTATAATAGCCAAGACATGGAAGCAACCTAGATGTCCATCAGCAGATGAATGGATAAGAAAGCTGTGGTACATATACACAATGGAGTATTACTCAGCCATTAAAAAGAATACATTTGAATCAGTTCTAATGAGGTGGATGAAACTGGAGCCTATTATACAGAGTGAAGTAAGCCAGAAGGAAAAACATAAATACAGTATACTAACGCATATATATGGAATTTAGAAAGATGGTAACAATAACCCGGTGTACAAGACAGCAAAAGAGACACTGATGTATAGAACAGTCTTATGGACTCTGTGGGAGAGGGAGAGGGTGGGAAGATTTGGGAGAATGGCATTGAAACATGTAAAATATCATGTAAGAAACGAGTCGCCAGTCCAGGTTCAATGCACGATACTGGATGCTTGGGGCTAGTGCACTGGGACGACCCAGAGGGATGGTATGGGGAGGGAGGAGGGAGGAGGGTTCAGGATGGGGAACACATGTATACCTGTGGCGGATTCATTTTGATATTTGGCAAAACTAATACAATTACGTAAAGTTTAAAAATAAAATAAAATTAAAAAAAAAAAAGAAATTCTAAAGTAAAACAAATGATACCATTTTTTCCCTTAATGTCGATAATTTTTTTTTTTTCAATTCCATCACAGCAACTAAATAAAGAGCAGCATGTGACATGATGCCAAGGATTAGTTTGGTTTAGAACACGGATGCTTTGCCAAATGCCAGCAATGCCCAGACCTCCAAGATAAATGTAGGAGTAAGGTGAGAAAAATACAAAAGGGAGCGGTGGAGACAGCAATCAACACTTTAACATTTAGCTTCAGCCATGTCAGACCTTCAGATCATTCAAAGAGGTCTGGAAATACAGATTTTATGAACAATATGTTGAATTTCTAAAATGTTAACAGTTAATGTAAAATCTAAACAACCAAGATGTGGTTCAAATTGAGCCTGTAAGTTTTCCCCTCCCCAGTTGCTTGGAGTTTCGTCTTCTTTCATGACTGGCAGTTCCCTGTAGTAATATACATTTATTATGATCAGCTCACTCTTTGAGTAAACAGGTGAGTCTCAGAATCAAGATTTAAAGGATCTATTTATCAAATTTTTTTCTTAAATTTAAGATGTGAGCAGTGAGATATATCACATCCTATTATAAGAGATATGAGCATCAAGAGAAACCAGAAGCAAATAGTAATACAGTCAGTTTCTTTCACTCCAGGTAACATAATCATTCTTCAGTATCTTCAAGGAACTGGTTCCAGGATCCACCTCTGAGGATACCAAAATCCAAGGATTCTCAAGTCTCATAGTGGCCCTCCATATCTGCATGTTCCACATCCAAGAATAAACTGGCTAAAGATATATTTATTAAAAAAAATGTGGACTTTTTCAGTTCAAATCTGTGTTGATCAAGGGCCAAATGTACACCCATATACACTCCCATAAAATGGGACTCATAATATACATATATAAAATGATGTGTACATATATATATATATATATATATACATATAATGGTGTGTGTGTGTGTATATATATATATATATATATACACTCACATAAAATATATATGAAGTATATCCAAACTGAGAGAACAATGCATTATTTGGGATTTAAAGGTATGAAACTTTAGCAAGGATTTACCACAACTTTGTATTTAGAGAGGTCAATTCTCTAATTAAGATATAACATGATGTACCGTTTTTGACTACACTTTGGTGGGGAATGCACTCATTACATGAGGAGGGTCCTCCTACTAAGAGAATTCTTAAGTGCTGTACACTGCAACATGGAACAGGAAGGGGCTTCTTATATGGCTGGCAGATCATTATCATATAAGAAAATGAAATCTAGATGAAGCATAAAAAATGTGAGCTTATTATAGAGTGTTCAGAGGTTTTGTCTGACTTTCGTTCCTTGAGCCCCTCTGAAGAGAGAGTGGGGCTGGGAGAGTTAAAGAACTATCGCTTGCCAACCCTTCAAGGGGCTGATGTGAGGTGGTACTAACGCACCTTGACATAGGACTTTCCTGCTCAGGAGTTCAACACAGGGATTATGACAACATCACCTGACCCAGCAACATCTCTGTTACCCATCATGCCAGTTTCAGAAAAGTCAGTCAGTATAACATTTCAATCACGAACTGGCAGAATCTGCATTTTTTTTACACCTGTCAACACTGAAGGTAATTGTGCTCCCAGGGCCACCCCACTGAAAGAAATATATGGAAATTAGAAATATACCACATTTTCAGGAAACTGCCAGTTTCTGGGTGCCTTTGTGAACTCCCCTTCTTTTCCGTTTAATATAAAAATAGAAGGGGAAGGGCAGAGAAAGAGGAGGTTAGAAGCACACAGTAAAATATGTTCAGCTGTCTACATTATCACATTGAAGCTTCCACTGCTTCTCGCCTTGACATAAACACTTCATAGTCTCCAATTATATTAATTGCTCATGTGGTAAAACACCATCTGGGTGATAAACATAACCAAGTTCTTAGACAAGACAAACTTGAAAATGTCCTGTATGTAAACAAGGGAAATATGAAGATACCGACCCATCATTTTCCTGATTTTAGAATTTTTGTTGCTGTTTGTTGTTCAGCTGCTAAGTCCTGTCTGACTCTTTGCGACCCACCAGGCTTCCCTGTCCTTCACTAGCTCTCAGAGTTTGCTCAAATTCATCTCCATTTAGAATTTTATTTTGAATAAATTGGGACTCTTTTGAAAGTCTACACTCAGCTCAGGTGAATATTAAGACTATGACTCTGTTAGTAATTAAGAGTACTAACATGACAACTTGTTCTTTAAAATGTATGTGAAGACACAGTATTTCAGATAACTGAATCTGAACCATAATTATCTGTGAGTTATCAAAAGCTACTAGGACCTTTTAAAGAATTGTAAGACAGTTTCCTGATGATGAAAGAGCAAGACGTTCACACGTGAGGCAGGTTCCTAACATCCAGAAACTGGCAATGGCAGCCTTTATGTCTAATCCTTCGTCCCAGCCCACCTCCACTCCATTAACCAGCAGGAACATGCGAGTCACATCTTACCAAAACTTACAGTCTCTGCATTTGAGGACAAAGCAAGACAAAAGGTCCCAATCTCTAGAAAAGAAAGCTAAGCAACCTACCAACATACCAGCAGCATTGTTTTTCAGTTTCCAAAGCTTATAAGAATAATTTATGGTACACATGCCAAATGTATTTTATTAATTCTCTTTAAAGTTAATACTAGGGAAAATTAGATATAACTCCTTTTTACTGATGAACCATTTTCTAAAATATTTCAATGGTGTGAGTGCTGATAAATCCACCTGTGCAAAAATGGGCCCAGTTGTGAAGAGCACCCACTGCTACTCACTCAGGGCTTTTACATTGCCCTCCTTCCCTAAATGTGGGATCAAATTATTTTCATACAAGTTACCCCCTCACTCCCTCCTACACTCTCTTCTTCTACCACCAGCCCACCTCCTCCAGGCCCCTGGGTAAGCAAGAGTCAAGGAAGAACAGAGGGAGAGGAGATTTGTTACGTTTTGTGTCTGATTACCTAAATCTGGTCAGGTAAGCTAAAAGAACGGAGAAGGCAATGGCACCCCACTCCAGTACTCTTGTCTGGCAAATCCCATGGAGGAGCCTGGTGGGCTGCAGTCCATGGGGTCACTAGGAGTAGGAAACTACTGAGCCACTTCACTTTCACTTTTCACTTTCATGCATTGGAGAAGGAAATGGCAACCCACTCCAGTGTTCTTGTCTGGAGAATCCCAGGGACGGGGGGGCCTGGTGGGCTGCCGTCTCTGGGGTCGCACAGAGTCAGACACGACTGAAGTACTTAGCAGCAGCAACAAGCTAAAAGAAGTGTCACCCTGCATGTGTGGGTACTCTGCTCTGCAAAAAATTGTTATGTCCCCTCCTGCTCCCTAGGTGAAACAGAACACTGGAAATTTGGCAGGGAAACTGTGTTTGGCTCAAAATATTACACAAATGGAACAGGAAGTTCTGGGCATTAGGGATCCAGCAGTGAAACAAGACACATCAAGTCCCAGCTCACACAGAACTTCCACTTGGAGGGAGGCTGAGGTCAGGGAGGCAGAGAACAAACATGTGGACTCAGAGATACATGAGATAATCTTTCAGACTGTAATACATGCTATGAAGAAAAGTGAGGAGGGTTACAGATGGAGATGACTAGTGAGGGAGGGGGCTGGTCAGCAGAGGAGGTACCTTCTGAGCTGACAGCTGGACGACAGCAGGGCCAGCTAGGTGAAGGTGCAGCAGGGAAGAGAATCCTGGCAGGAGCGGCGGGGAGGGAAGACTGGCATCCTGAGGAGGGAGGCAGCTCCCGGTGAGCCTGGACCAGGAAGCAGGCCAGTGTGGACAGAGCTGAGGGAGGTGCAGGCACAGTGGTGGGAGGCGAGGGCTGGGGGGTGGGCAGAGCAGTCTCAGAGGCAGCTGAGCCGGATCTACAGCATGGGCTTTGTTCTCAGTGCAGTGGGACCCCATTTGAGGGTTTAGGCAGGGGTGGTAATGTTATCTGATTTGTGTGTTTTAAATATTGCTTGGGATGCCGCATGGAGAATTGTCAATTCTGAGGCCATCTGACACAGATGCCCAGAGATCTGAGCTCTACTTGTACATATCCTTAATCTGCTCATTAAAATACCCTTTCCGGGGGATGACTTGCTCTCCTTGCCCTCACCCTTGTTTCCTAAGAAACAAGGTTTATCAAATAAACTACTGTATCCTGAGAGTCCCTTGGATTACAAGATCAAACCAGTCAATCCTAAAGGAAACCAAACCTGAATATCCACTGGAAGGACTAATCCTGAAGCTGAAACTCCAATCCACTGGAAGGACTGATGCTGAAGCTGAAACTCCAATACTTTGGCCACCTGATGCGAAGAGCCAATTCATTGGAAAAGACCCTGATGCTGGGAAAGATCGAAGGCAGGAGGAGAAGGGGATGACAGAGGATGAGATGGTTGGCATCACTGATTCAAAGGACATGAATTTGAGCACGCTCCGAGAGATGGTGAAGGACAGGAAAGCCTGGTGTGCTGCAGTCCATGGGGTCACAAAGAATCGGGCATGGCTGGGTGGCTGAACAACAACTGTATTCAAGTTATCGTCTCAGGTTGTATTTTTTGAAGAATCCAAACTAGGACACCATATAAATCACCTCTAAACATCTCAGTACTTACATGAGCTCCCTTCCACAGGGCAGCAGAATTTCCCAGCCACTTTCCCAGGATCAATCCAGGAGTGAAAGTAGAGCGGGCAGAAAATGGGAGAGGGGAGCGAGAAAGCTTATCACATGCAGGAGGTGCTCCAAGTCACATCATGGCCAAGAAGACAGCCAGACCACGTCCGACTAGAACCACAGTCACATAGATAGGCACTTCCATAAGAAGGATGTATAAAATGTCTGTGACATTAATTATAATATGACTCAAAAATTTGACAGAATTTAGTTAAAAACTGAACATGCTGAGACAGGCACTGGCATGAAGCCCCAACCTAGTCAGATGTACATCCTGATTTATTGCAGATGGGCACCAAATCATTTTGCCAATTTGGATGTTCCCAATAAGGTTTCACAAATAGATCTGCTATCCAACAATCTCTGCCTTCAGTCAAAAGAGGCACAAATAAAAGAAATGCAACTTAATTCACATACACACACACCAAGGTTAAATCCAGTTACTTTAGATTTTATAAGAAGTTAATAATAATTCTATTATTTTGCTACTAAAGAACTTGTATTTAGCCATTTTATACTTATTTATAAAGGCAATCTTTCCCCAAAAAGAATAAAATATATAATTACCAGCTCTTTTACATATGGTCTCTATATCCCCAATTCTCATATACTGTCTTTATAATATCTTTATAATATGGATAATATGAAACTAAGTTCTATTCTCTTCTGTTCATGTTATGAAGTTTACTTCATTCTTCTGTACTCAAAGAAATCCTCTACTTGCGACATGAAAGTTTAAAACTATTGGCCAAATTCCAACAACATTAATGGTTAGTGAATTTTTAAGGAAATGAAAACAGGAACAGAGAATTATTTTATATTAAGTGGGAATCACCAAAAGTCTATATTCCATATATACATGTTGCTGAAAACTGTGGAAAAATTCTCTGTGAGAGCTCCATGAAACTATAGGTGATTTCTCCCAATGACAAATAGTTTAAAAGATTTTACTTCTAAGATTTGCTGTGTTCCAGCTTTTGTGTTGTGAAGAGAACTATTTCTATCAGATTAAAACTACTTCATATGTTCTAATAAGTAAACACTACTCTATAAACAAAGAATTACATTAGTACTAATCTTACTACTTCCTATCTATAAAGATAGGTATGATTAAACAATAAATAAAAACTCCCATAAATGCAATTCTAGAATACCTTTTTAGGACACAATATGATAAGTTTAGCCCCCCAGGCTTAAGTCTGTTGGTATAGTTTATTTTAGTACTACCTGGTTTTTTAGTGCAAGGAAAGTAAGGGTCGTGCAAAGTCACTGGCAGCTAAGGGAATATGCTAGGGAGACCTCATTGTCTAATTAATTCTTGCTGCTGCTTCTTCACTAATTATTCAAGACTTTGGTGACTTTTAAGTCATAACTTCCTAGATACCTAATCAAACCAATGCCCAAGTCTTTGACAAGACACCTCCTACGTAAAGTAGGTTACCCTTATGAAGCGTGCGTGGATGCTCAGTTGCTAAGCCATATCTGAATATTTTTGCAACCCCAAGGGCTATAGCCCACCAGGCTCCTATGTCCATGGGACTATCCTGGCATACTGGAGTGGGAATCTTCCAGACGCAGGAATTGAGTCCATGTTCCCCATAGCTCCTGCACTGACAGAGCAGATTCTTTATCACTGCACCACTTGGGAAGCCCACCTTAATAAAGATACATAATTCAAGAGTATAGTGGGTTAATTTTAAATTCAGAAAGGATGCTGGAGGTTCTTTAACCCTCCAAACCAACGTAATGGTACTCTGAGATGAAATCATTCACTTTCTGTTTATAGTGAAGTTGCGCAGTTGTGTCTGACTCTTTGCGATCCCATGGACTGTAGTCTACCAGGGATTTTCTCTGTCCATGGGATTTTCCAGGCAAGAGTACTGGAGTGGGTTGCCATTTCCTTCTCCAGGGGATCTTCCTGACCCAGGGATAGAACCCAGGTCTCCTGCATTGCAGGCAGAAGCCTTACCCTCTGAGCCACAAGAAGCTCTGTTTACATATTTCTAACGAAGAAGTATTTGCTAGCTCCCAAGGGGGTATCATTCCATTTTTGGATGGTTTTGGTTATTAAAAAGCTCTTTCTGATAATAAGTCAAAACTCTCCTCCCTGCCTCTTTCATCTATTGGCCCTAATTGTTTCTCCAACGACAACAGAACATATATCTCATTGCTCTGTTTAGTAATTGTCTCATGTATCTCTTTCAAAATCCTCTCTTCCCTCTATTCCATTAATTAACTTTGGGCCCCTGGAGCATGAATAAATTATTGTAATTGTTTTGGACATTGAGGGCATAGCACAAAGTAGATGCTCAAAAAATGTATGCTGAAAAAAGAGCAATCTCCATGTCCTTCTAAGGACATGTATATGAAGACATTCTTGATCAACAGGATTACCCACTGGCTCCCAGTCATATGTAATATCCATTATTAAGTATAGCAAATTAATTTTTCTATATTTATATAAAATTTTATGTCATTGGAGGAATATAGGAGAATGGATAAAACAGAAGTGAGAATATAACATATGTTTAAAATTGAACATCAGAATACCTACAATTTTTAAAATTTACCATATTTGAAACAAAACTTAAACCAGAGAATAAAAATTCAACTACAAGACCTTGAAAACACTCTCAATTTCCCACACGATCTTTACCACTTAGTTCCTCTTTGCTTAGAACCCAGTTTGAAGAGGATGAAACTACCCTTGAGGATAAAGCAAAAATCTAATTTGACAGTGCTGTCCTTTCTGTGCTTTGGACTTTCTTTGTTGGAGCTCCAGTCAATCCTCAAGAAATACATGTATAATTTATAATTTAGGTTTTTTAAAAAAGAACTGAATTTCCTGCTTCTTCAACTGGTATTTGTTGAAAACAGATGATGAGAATTGTAAACAGCAACTCTCTTGCAGGGGAAGATCTAATATCACAGATACTGACCACCCAATTAGCACATGGCACATTTAAGAACCTTTAAGGTACTTGCTATTGCTTCAAACTACAGTGTATATATGTTGACACATTACACTATGTCCAAACACAGGTAAGACTCTCAACTTAAACTCTTTATCTTTACTGTAAGGCAAACTATGACTTCTACTGGGACTTCCAATGAAAATATCTGCAAAGAAAGTGAATAGTTATTCTGGTAAAGGAGATATATAGCAGGATGTGAGAGTTTTAAAACAATATTATTTGAGGTTGAAGGTAAAAGAGAATCTCATAATATGATCAGATGTTTAGGAACAAGGTATGAATGCATTTTTCTTCCATTTCCACTCTTTTTTTTCTTCTTCCAAGATCAAATGATTCACCATCTGGTCTACCATAAAGGCTAAAGCTAGCAGTCATTTATTTCCCATAAATTTGTGAGAGTCTTAATAATCAAGAAACAACAGATAAATAATTGTAAGTCATGTGAATGACTATATGTCCTTTATAGATTAAACACAGCTTTACGTTTTTTGGTCCCTTCCACAAGACAGAAGGTATAGCAAGATACCAAAGGCTCAGCACACACATCAGTAATCTCTGCTACAAAGGCCTAATTACAATACATCAACCAGATCCGAACCTTCAAGTCCACATCAATAATTCAGCAGTATATGCAGTAAATTTAAGCAGACATGAAGTGATTGACATTCTAAGAAAATACCAGTGGCACGTATTTGAGCAACAGGTGTTCAGGTCACTACACTTGCAGCATGTACTCTCTTAATCAAGAGGAAGCACATTAGAAAAACAAAACAAAACCTACTAATGAAAACCAACTTGTCCAAATATTGAAAGGGTATGCATGACCTCAGTCACATGGTACATGCACATACTAATTGTTTATAATACTGTAAACATTTTACACTAAAATTTTTATGAGTTATAAGAGGTTGTTTTTTTCATAAAACATCAAAGCTACACTTCTTAGAATCTCTGGATTTTAAAATCACTAAATTATTACTGTTCTTTAGAATAAGTCAGGGTTACTCCCTGGTGACCCCATGA
The DNA here is from genome assembly GCF_029378745.1 of Bos indicus. Lineage (NCBI taxonomy): Eukaryota > Metazoa > Chordata > Mammalia > Artiodactyla > Bovidae > Bos > Bos indicus. Next base: position 8,022,907 of record NC_091772.1, on the reverse strand, counting down.
TAAAGAACCTGCCTGCCAATGCAGGAGACACAGGAGACACAGGTTCAATTCCTAAGTTGGGAAGCTCCACTGGAGGAAAAAATGGCAACCCACCCCAGTATTCTTGCCTATAAACTTTCATGGACAGAGGGTGGGCTCCAGTCCATGGGGTCACAGAGTTGGACACGACTGAGCAAACGACCATGCACGCATGTAGGCACCTAGTAGGGTCTAAGGGAATGTTCATTCAATGAAGACATTAATGATTCTACAATGAGCACAAACTGAAATAATCACATCAAGAAACAAAAATTAACTGGGATATGTCCATACAGTGAACATGGAGTCCTCAGAGGAACCTTTAGTAAGAAATCGAGGCACAGCTTTTATAAGGCCAGCTGGAAAAGAGGAAATCTGGGCAGGGAGCTGTAACTTTCAACCAGACTTGAGTGGCTCCTCAACCTCCTACCAAAGAGGCAGGCTCCTGTGGGTAGTCCTATGTCTGGAGCTCATGGGTATAGCTGGGGCAGGCTATTTACCTTCTCTGAGCCATTCAGCTCACCATCTGGCTCTGAGGATCACAGATGAGAGCATTTGGTAAACTATAGGCAAGTATATGTAACATCTTCATAACTGGTTCTACCACTAAAAAAAACCAGCTGCTATATTCATTTGTAGACCTACTGTAACAAGTTACTATAAACTCAGTGGGCTAAAACAATAATTTATCATGTCACAGCTCTGGAGGCAGACATCTGAAATCAAGATGCCAGCAGGCCCATGTTTCCCCATGGGCTCCAGGAAACAACCTTTCCTTGCTTTACCAGGCTTTGGTGCCTCCAGACATTCCTTCACTCGGGGATACATGACTCCTACCTCTGTCTCCATGTTACATGGTCTTCTTCTCTGTGTGTCCCTGTGTCTCAGATCTCCCTCTGACTTTACACCCATCCTAAAGCTGGGAGATACCATCTCATGATCCTTAATTTTATTTGCAAAGACCCTTTTTCCAAACAAGGTCACCCTCACAGGTTCCAGAGGACACACTGTTTTGAGGCTGCAACATTGAACCCACTATCCTTTTCCTTCCCTTCTGCTCCTATGTTCTTTGTTCCTAAACTACAAATGGAAAATGAAATGATTTCCAGAGCTTTCATTTAGTTTTGGCTAACTGGTTTGTATTTCAGGGAAAATAAAAATGGAAAATAACAAAAATGTTGTGGAGAAAATACCTTGCCAAGCAAGTATACACAGTGATTATTATGTTATTATCAACTACGTTTTGCTACTGGGATGCACAAGTTTGTTCCTCTAGAATGTGATATCTGTAGGAGTTAAGTGATGCATAGCCTGCTGATTTGAAGAGCAATTCTCTTACTTTTAGATTTAATAATTGCCATTCTGTTATGTATGGCATAAATGAGAAAATTAAAAACACACTTAAAAATTGAAGATAAATTGCATTTCAGAACTCTTAATCAGCTTGGAAGTTTGGAAGGATACCAGCGTTTAAACCAGCTCTGTAACATCAGAATGTACTCAGCTAACAATTAGAGCTAATATTCTTAATGTAAGGTTTCAACTCTTAAGCTGTTCTAAGTAAGCATCAAAACAAATTCTGCAGGTGAGAACGTCTATTTCTGGAGCTATTAAAATCAGCAGAATATTTGAATGTAAGCAGGGTGCAGGGAAACAGCTCACTATAACACATGGATAAATCACACGGTTTTATCTCTTGAGAGCTAAGTAAAAAATATGGAATGGCTGCTCCTGTCTGACAAAACAATTTTCAATAGTTTTGCATGCTTTCTGATCTTTCTGCTCTTGATCCTGTCTTTATGGACACAAAGGAATGTGGCAGCTGCTGTCTGTCCTCAGCCCACATACCTAGAGCCTCATCTCTTCCCTGGGATGCCTAATTTCCAGAATCTACCTCTCGACCTGAGAGCTTCCCCACAAGCTGCCAAAAGCCACATCACAAGGGGTCTGAGGATGTTCACACAATCTCCTGAATTCTCAGTGGATGACTGACAGGGATTGGGGTACAAATGCCCCAGCTCCCTTACTCCTTATGCCATGACTCAGAGTCTAAATCATTTTCCAGACTGTCCCTATGGATTCTGTCACTCACAGTCATAACTGTTTTGATAATGTATCCCTTTGGGTTATTAGGATAATGTATCCAGTCCCATCACTTCATGGCAAATAGATGGGGAAACAATGGAAACAGTGACAGAATTTATTTTCTTGGACTCTAAAATCACTGCAGATGGTGACTGTAGCCATGATATTAAAAGATGCTTGCTCCTTGGAAGAAAAGCTATGACCAACCTAGACAGCATATTCAAAATCAGAGACATTATTTTGCTGCCAAAGGTCCATCTAGTCAAAGCTATGGTTTTTCCGGTAGTCATGCATGGATGTGAGACTATGGATTTGGATGTGAGACCCCATGTTGCAGTCCATGGGGTCACAAAGAGTCAGACATGACTGAGCAACTGAAATGACTGATAGGTTCCTTTAGGCTGCCTTCCCTTTCCTCAATCCCTGGATCAGGTTCTATTATTCAATGGACATGAGATTGAGCAAACTCCAGGAGATAATGAAGGGTAGGGAAGCCTGTTGTGCTGCAGTCCACACAGTTACAAAGACTCATACACAATGGATCAACTGAAGAAGAACAACCACCTTCCAAACAAACTACTTACATTCAAACAGGTCTGAGAGTCTGCGTCTGAGGCAATCCACCCAAAAACAGGGAACAAGGAACATTACTACCTTTCAAAGATAAAAACCTCTTTGCTTTAAAATGACCTCAAAAGTGAATCTTTCTAAAACCACTGCCACATGGTACATATGGACATACCAACATTGAAAACGATAACTCATAATTGCAGAGTCCTGTGGCAGGCAGTGCTCATTAATGAAAAGGCATGTCCCGACTTGTTCTTCTTTCACCAGACTCCCAATTTCATTCAAGCCTTGAATGCCTATGTGCCTCTAGGTAATCCAACTCCTCCACAGGTCCAGGGAGCAAACCAGTTAATGTTACCGATCATGTTCATTTCATTTCCATTCTCTCAGACTGCTTAGGTATGGACAGGAGATGCACTTCTGGCTGATGGGACCTGAAAAGTAAAAGTTTAATGGGACGCTTCCAAGAATTTTTATCTTAATCTTTAAAAAGGATACAGGGAGGAGTCATTCTCTCCCCTGGCCTGTAAATATTGTGTAAGGAGTTGGCAAAGAAGCTAGAGTAGCTATATCACAAGCATGAACTGACCAGCCTGAAGACAAAAGACAACAGGCTAAGGGTGGCTGGGCAGCAAGATGAAAGTAAAGTTGGATTTTTTTATATCTTCCAACTATTGAATTGACTAATCCTGGAACAGCCATATCTCTGGACTTAGGATGTGAAATAACAAATCTCCTTTTGTTTAATCTCTTGATCTTCTGTTAATTACAGCCTAAAAATAATAAAAATGTTTTTTTTTCATTATGCAAAATGCTTTCACATAGAATATCTCACCCTTCTGGTAAGGGCAACCTATTAGTTCCTATATAGATCTCTCAGCCACAAATGCATTTAATGCTCTTTCCTGAGAAGTCACTGAAAATGGGAACTGAATAAATATAATTGGGTACAACTATTCTACATGACAGAAAAAGATAGAGGAGGGAAAATTAACAAAAAACCAGGAGATAATCTGTGCTCCAGTTACTGTTATATAAGATCCATTCTCATACACCTGCCTCGGAGGTTGGTGTAGGAGTCAAATGAGACCATACACACACAGGTTTTACCAAGAGCTTGTTATATTTCTTTGTAACTGCTGATTATTCCTTGCTACTGGATCAGAGAAGAGGGCTCAGTCAGCTTTAAGTAATGATCAACATCTGTTTTCTGGGCAATAGAAAAATCAACTGACTCTTGAAATAATCCACAAGCAAAGTGAAGGGGTGTTGGAATGAAAAAAAAAAAGGTATTTCAGGGAGAAGAAGCAGTGTAACAAAGGCAAATGGGTAAGAAAGAACAGGATGTGAGGGAGGAGCTATTAGCAAGTGAGGCTACAGAAATTACTAGGCTGACTGGTGAACAAAGAGGCTGAAAATGCAGATGGGGCTAGATTATGAACTTTGTAGTCCATGTTAAGAATTACAGACTTTATTCTGAGGGATAGTCGAGTTTATTAAAGGTCAGATTGTATCTTACATTAAGACTGAATAAGATTATATAAAATGTTCGTTCATATCATACTGATGGCTATTGAAGACGAAATTGAGAAAGGCAAGGCTAAAGGGAAGCTCACCGCCTTTCCCCAAAATCAAATCCTTTCTGTGCAAACCAGGCTGTTTATTGTACTCAGTCTTCCTAAAGACACTTTTTAATCAGCCATTTTTCCTGAATCATAATGATGGGATAATTGCCCCCTAAGTGGACATGGAAAATAATACTAAATTTAGGGGCACTCATTTATTTCAGAACAGAGTGTCATCAAACCTCACAAACTCAGTTGAACCACATTGGGACATTCTGGGATGTATCTAACAGATCATTAAGAATTGCTTTTTCAAAACATGTACTATTTCTTAGCTATTTTAATGAAAATCACAGAAAATGAAACTGCTGAAATTCATGATTTCACAATACACAGTGTGAGTCATTGTCCCTAGAGCATTCTTTCTATAGAAATGGCATGTTAGCATATTTTCCTATAATGTTAGTGTAATCCATTGATGTATATTTTATTTGTGGTTTTCAGGTTGTTCTCTAGAAGCCTTTTTTTTTTTTTTTAATGCCTATGCATTCAGACTTGGTTTTAAGCATATTCTGGAAAACTAGCTGATGTAAGTTGTCAATGTATATGAAAGGATGAGCTGAAAACTATAATCTGAAAGAAATATAAATCAGACTTGAAAGACTTCTTGTCTATGAAGAGAAAAACTTCAGCCCAAAACACTCAGGATAGTTGACAGTTTAATTTAAAACATATAGGCAAGACAAGATGGCTGCCTTGATTTACTAATGCTTTCTTTTTTTTTTTTTTAACTAAAAAAAAAAAAAGTTTAAGTGTGAATGAGCACAATGTACATGAAATTCTGAAAGACAACACTGGATCTTCATAAAGTCAGTATGCTATCAAAATAGTTATATCTTCTGCAGTGTCAGAATTTGTGTCATTTTTATCCATCCTATTTTAACCAATAAGTAAAAAGAAAGATAATAAGAAAGGGAACCAGGATTTAGAGACAGGTGAAAAAATGTATTTTCTATGCAATTTAAGTTCCAAAAGAGTCACGACAGAGTTGAGGGAAACACAAAAACACACTGATTTCACAGTCATTCTGGTGACTTTCATTGCACTTGTACAGTACTCTAAGCTATGCAAGATATCTGATTACAACCATCATGGCAGTAGAAATGTTACTTTTGTTTATTTTGTTTGTTTTTAGAACCAGCATCCTAACTTCAGTCTTACTCACCACCTTGTACTTAGAAATGAATTTTGTGGTAAATGTTTCTCCCATCCTCCTTAAGCCCCTTCAAACCCCAAAGATCATGATCACAAGAAGGGTAGATTTATTTAGCCTAGTAATTAACACTGGAGAAGGCAATGGTACTCCACTCCAGTACTCCTGCCTGGAAAATCTCATGGGCGGAGGAGCCTGGTGGGCTGCAGTCCATGGGGTCGTTAAGAGTCACACATGACTGAGCAACTTCACTTTCACTTTTCACTTTCATGCATTGGAGAAGGAAATGGCAACCCACTCCAGTGTTCTTGCCTGGAGAGTCCCAGGGATGGGGTAGCCTGGTGGGCCACTGTCCGTGGGGTCACACAGAGTTGGACACGACTGAAGCAACTTAGCAGCAGCAGCAGCAGTAATCAACATGGATTCAACATCTTTCTGTTGGATCCACTGAATGAAGCCAGCAGGAACAGGAGGAGAACATTACAGGCAAGTTGAAATTAATGTGACTACATGGTTTATTTGACATCTTTATTTATCACACTCTAGACATGGAAATAATCTAAAAAGTTATTTGAAGTGCTTTAACATCCAACTGTCCTAATTAATATGCCTAAATGCCATTAAAAATGCAGAATAGTGTATGGCATCTCTCTAAAATTGTTCATAACCTAAAAAAACACACAGCAATAATGTAAAATATGGCCAGGTACAAGCAACCATATGGCATTGAAGAAAGTTGTCAATTACACAGTCTGACAAGCTTGGACCTGAATCTTAACTTCATCATTTACTCATTGTGTATCTTTCAGCCCCTCACTCTTCCTCTCTGTGACTCACCTTCCACATCTATAACATGAAAATAATGCTTGAATTACAGTAAAGTTATGAAGAATAATGATAATGTATTGAATAGTACAGTACCTGCTACATGGTGGGTGCTAAATAAACACTAATGATCATCATTAGCATTAACATTGCTATTTTCAACATCTTAGAACTGAATGTGCTCAAATGACAATCAGCAAAAAGTGTTTAGACAGACCTAATTGTAAACAGACTATATTCCTGACTTGATGGACATGATTTTGAGCAAGCTCCAGGAGTTGGTGATGGACAAAGAAGGCTGGTGTGCTGCAGTCCATGAGGTCACAAAGAGTTGGACACGACTATGCAACTGAACCGAACTGAACTGATATTCTCAAAGTTCATCTAAGCAATCTTGGAGAGCTGACTGCAGGTTTTTCTATAGAAATATTATGATAGCTGGTGAATAAGTTGGCAAATAAGAACACGGTGTTTATTTAACATCATGCATGCAGTGCATGCAAGTGCAAGCCGCTCAGCCGCGTCCAGCTCTTTGTGACCCCATGGTTATAGTTCATGGAATTCTCCAGGCCAGAATACTGAAGTGGGTAGCCTTGCCCTTCTCCAGGATATCTTTACAACTCAGGTATCGAACCCTGGTCTCCCGCTTTGCATGTGGATTCTTTACCAGCTGAGCCACAAGGGAAGCCCAAACACCAGTACACCCAAACAACAGTACACCCAAACAACAGTATACCCAAAGACTATTAGTGTTTGTATTCGAAACCCAAATGGCCAGTTATTAAGGAGTTTCAATTAGAAAATCAATTTAAAATTTTAAATTGGGGTACCAAGACATCTTCTCTACCTGCATTCTTGATAAGAAAGGAAGAAAACAGGATTTTCCCAACTGCTGAAACTTTCATCCATAAAAATATGAGAACGGGGTTGTCCAAGCTGCAAGCTTTCACCTCTGTGAGAGTGAGGTGATTCTTGCAAGATGAAAAGAATCGAGAGAGAGAGAGAGAGAGAATGAGGCATGGGAAGAAGCAGGACAGGGTCTGTGTTATGAGAAGCAGTACTCAGCTCTCAGGATCAGGAGAAAGGGCTGGGGAAGCTAAAGAAAAAGTCAAGGACTTGAGGAGCATCAGTGAAGGTGATGAAGTAAGAGGAAAAGGAAGTATTCTGATCATGCCCTACCTTTCCCCTTTACTGCAATCCTTCAGGTGATCAAAGGAGCAGTGTGTCGAAGACTAGTGTCAGCAGAGGACAAGTACAGACACGCACCTAGGTACCATACCTCCTTCGTTTAGCCTGTCCTTCCTTCCCGCATCACTTCTGCCCTGCCACTGCTAGCCCACATTCAGGACTGGGACAAAAATGAGAGTGAAATTCCAATTTGCTAGTAAGTTCAATTAGAAAAGAAGACCTCCATTTAGCCAGTCAGCTTCTTTCTGTTCAAGAAGGATCCTAGGGCATCTCTAGAGCCCTTGACAAATTTTGAGGCTAAGATGGAGAAGGCGGTTAAGAATATGAACAATTTAAAGAGGTGGTTGAATTTGGACCAAATAATTATTTTGTAAATGACATTGGTGGGTCAGGAAAAGTGAACCCTTAAGGTGACAGTAACTTAGAGAGGAGTTCTGAAAGAATTTTACGATATTTGTTGAAATAAATTGGAGATAGGATTTCTAAACAGATTTCAGCCATAACCAGAGCCCTGGGTTATGACTTCTGACCCAATGCAATTATAAATACCATTTCTCTCAATTTTAAAGTGTCATGTTTTAAATAATAAATTATATAACCAAATCTATCCATAACCTGTACAACATATTCACCAACCTTAGAGGACTAAGGATATTTTAGAGTGATTAAGTTATTTGTATTTTATCAAGAAGATACCAAGGATTCTCATCACAGAGGCCTGTGAGAGAGGCTTCAATAAACCCCTAGAGGTGTATCTACCAGATTGAAGACCCTAACCTGTCTATATTGGCAGGATATGCTGCTTCCCATCCATACAATCCAACAGCATCACTGCATAATGGTGAAAAGAGGTATGTCAGAAGGGCTAAGCCATTCCAGTGTAAACAAAGAGAATCTTGACTGAAAGATCTCCCATGGAATAATTAGCTTTCAGAAAATGAGAACGGGCAGTATCTATGGAGAGTGGAGTGAAAGCCAAGGCCTGCACTGACAACAAGTACAGATTAGCAGAGGAGGACCATGGTGAGGTGAAAAAAGGAAACAAATATAAAGAGAATTATGACTAAGGGCACTGGGCACAGGCTGACGATTCTCCCCACCAATTAGATTACATTCATACGTAGTCTCCTATTCATCCAACGGGCATTTACGAAGTGTGCCAAAGCCTTTGACTGTGTGGATCACAATACACTGTTGAAAATTCTTCAAGAGATGGGAATACCAGACCACCTGACCTGCATCTTGAGAAATCTGTATGCAGGTCAGGAAGCAACGGTTAGAATTGGATATGGAACAGCAGACTGGTTCCAAATAGGAAAAGGAGTACGTCAAGGTTGTATATTGTCACCCTGCTTATTTAACTTCTATGCAGAGTACATCAAGAGAAACGCTGGGCTGGAAGAAGCACAAGCTGGAATCAAGATTGCCAGGAGAAATATCAATAACCTCAGGTATGCAGATGACCCCACTCTTATAGCAGAAGGTGAAGAAGAACTAAAGAGCCTCTAGATGAAAGTGAAAGAGGAGAGTGAAAAAGTTGGCTTAAAGCTCAACATTCAGAAAACTAAGATCATGGCAACTGGTCCCACCACTTCATGGCAAATAGATGGGGAAACGGGGGAAAGTGTCAGACTTTATTCTGGGGGGCTCCAAAATCACTGCAGATGGTGATTATAGCCATGAAATTAAAAGACGCTTATTCCTTGGAAGGAAAGTTATGACCAACCTAGACAGCATATTCAAAAGCAGAGACATTACTTTGTCAACAAAGGTCCGTCTAGTCGAGGCTATGGTTTTTCCAGTGGTCATGTATGGATGTGAGAGTTGGACTATAAAGAAAGCTGAGTGCAGAAGAATTGATGCTTTTGAACTGTGGTGTTGGAGAAGACACTTGAGAGTCCCTTGGACTGCAAGGAGATCCAACCATTCCATTCTAAAGGACATCAGTCCTGGGTATTCCCTGGAAGGACTGATATTGAAGCTGAAACTCCAATACTTTGGCCACCTCATGTGAAGAGCTCACTCATTTGAAAAGACCCTAATGCTGGGGACGATTGAGGGCGGGAGGAGAAGGGGACGGCAGAGGATGAGATGGTTGGATGACATCACCAAGTCAATGGACATGGGTTTGGGTGGACTCCAGGAGTTGGTGATGGACAGGGAGGCCTAGCGTGCTGCAGTTCATGGGGTCGCAAAAAGCCAGAAACGACTGAGCGACTGAACTGTACTGAACTGATTAATAATATAGTATTACTATATCTGCCTGCAATGCAGGAGACGCAGAATACATGGGTTTGATCCCTGGGTGGGGGAGACCCCCTGGAGTAGGGTATGGCGACCCACTCCAGTATTCTTGCCTGGAGAATCCCATGGACAGGGAGCAAAAGCCTGGTGGGCTACTGTCCATAGGGTCACAAAGAGTAGGACATGACTTAAGCGACTAAGCACGCACATTAGTATAGGGCCTGTGCTCAGTCACCCAGTCATGTCCAACTCTTTTCAACCCTATGCCCTGTCCATGGGATTCTCCCAGAAAGAATACTGGAATGGGCTGCCATTTCCTCCTCCAGCAGATCTCCCTGACACAGAGCTCAAACCCTCATCTCCTGTGTCTCCTGCATTTCAGGTAGATTCTTTATCACTGAGCCATCAGGGAACCCCAGTATATTGACTGGCATAGGGTAAACGAACTATAAATGTTACCTATTATTAAGAGCTTAATTCTCTATTCCCATTCACTGACTCCCCCCCAAAAAAGATGAATTTCCAAAGAATAAAGACATTGATAAGCAACCTAAGGTCAGAGAATATGCACCCAAGGGCATAAGCTTTAGAAACTATAGAAGATTTTTCTCCAGTGCATAGTTCATGCAAATTGAGGGTGACAATGAACTTGCTTAAGGTGACAAAGCATATGTTTGAAAAGATACATGGAAGAGATGGTATTATGAGAAAGAAAAGCATAAGCTGTTTGGCTTGAGTAGGGGGGAAGGGAAGTATGCAATCCACTTTTATAAATCTCTGCTTCATAGGGCATGATGGAAATCCTCTTTCGGACCTCTCTGATTATCTTCAGTAGAACCTAAATTGCAGTCTGTGTGTTTGTGAGTGTGTCTGGTGCTCCTGTCCTGCTTTTAAGGCTGGCCCTGGGTTGAAGAGGAAAGATACTTCTGGAGGAGAGAATGGAGAGAGGAAGGACTGATCACAACAAGATCCATGAATAAAACAAGACAAAGCAAAGCAAAAGCACATCATTACAGGTGGAAAATAGAGGAAAGGTGAAGGCATAATGGGAGCAGAAAAAGGGAGACTAGTCAGCTTTATATGGAGAGGTCAGGAAAGGCTGTGCATAGTAGGTGGTATTTGAACTAAGTCACAAAGAATAGTAGTTCACCAGGGAAGATGGTGGGATGGGAGCGAGGACCAAAGGATCCCCATGCAGAGGTGCAGGTAGACGGTGGCATCAATTCTGTCAAACAAAACTAGTTCAACTCATCTGGAGAAGTTGTAGAGGAAGCAAGACAGAACTCGAACAATATAGAATCTTGAGCTCTTTATATAAGGATAAAATCCAGCCAAGAATGGCAAATCACAGTAAAGGAACTTACTTCTCTTGAATTTTCTTTCTTTTTTGTTGTTTTTGTTGGATTTCAAAAGAAGGCAGTGTATATAAATTGACTTTTCAAGCCACCGACACTATCTTTTAAAAGAAGTTTCCTAGGACTTCCCTGGTGCTCCAGGGGTTAAGACGTTGCCTTCTGATACAGGAGGTGCAGGTTTGATACCTGGTTGGTGAGCTAAAATCCCATATGCCTTGAGGCCGAAAAAAAAAAGCATAAAACAGAAGCAATATTGTAACAAATTCCATAAAGACTTTAAAAATGATTCACATAAAAAAAATCCTTTAAAAAATCAGAATAAAATAAAAGAAGTCTCCTGTTTGTGTACTTCTTTGTTATTCTAGGTTCAGCAACCTACTTATAGATACTGATCTCTTCATTCCCCACAGTGTTGGATACCTAAGAGTTTCAGGAATAAACAGATCATCAACCAATGGAACTGTTATTTGATTTCCTAAATATATTCCATTAAAACCAATGGATCTTGACTCTAGAAAAGGCCTCCTCATCTCTGCTTTCTGGTAGAAATGGAAATTTTCTAGAATTGCAATAAACGTCTTTTTGGGTAAAACATTTTAGCAATTAACAATTCACATTGCTATGCTTTTCTTTGCTGTACTTAGTAGGTTTAGTCATTTCCCTTATCTCTAGTGAAGAAGATCAAATTGTCTTCTGTATCATATTCACATATTTAAAATCTCCCTAATTTTCATTTCCAGAGACTGAATAATTTTTTAACCTCTTTTCACATATACAATTTTCTGTTCTTTAATCCTTTCTCTGCTTTCGTAACCTCATGAATAATCCTGTCCTATCTTGTTCCACATTCTCATTCCTTAAGAAAGCTTTCCTGTGAAATCCAGACCTCACTGTATCTGGGCTTCCTCTCATAACTGCATAATTTCATATGAATTACCTCCTCTGAAGTGCTGATATGAACTCTTTAGTCTTATCTTCCTCACTTACTGAATGTTTCACAAGAGCAGGAACTAGGCTTTATATTTTTATATGTAGTGTCACTCCATTCTGGATTTTTTTTTTTCTCTTTTAGAGGGACAATTCTATAATATCAAAACCTCCTCTAACAGAAAAATGATATAATTATATCAACAAACATCTAAAACGTATTTGATAGCATTCATTAGCCATCTTAAATAAAATTCCAACAAAGGGATAATAGGATTCATCTTAAAGACTTTTTACCAAACTTCAACAGTAAACACTAAATACAGGGGAACATTAAAACCATTTTCATTCAAATAAAGAAAAAAATAGAGACTCTTGCCTCATTATTACTGTATTTCAACACTGCCTTTGAAGTTCTAGCTAATGATATAAGACACTCAAATTAAACAATTAACAATTAACAAAAACATTGGAAAGAAAAAAGATAAAATGTCTTTATTTCAAAATAGATAAACAAGAATTAATGAGATAATTCAATATGGTAGCTGTATTTGAATAAAAATACAAAAAAAATCAACAGCATTTTACTAAAGCAATAAATTATTAGTGGATATGGGAAAAATAAATACTATTCACACAACTATAAATATGTAAGAATGAATTTATATTAAAGTTATAATGCCTTCACAAACAAAACCTTAAAATCATATACAAAACAAAGAATTGAAAAATACATTGATTAATACAATGTCAATGTTTTGTGGTGACTATGTAAACTGGCAAATGACTTTGACTAGAAAGCCAAAAATGTTTGCAAAAAAGAATACTGAAAGAGTACTTCCCTTTAAGGGAAGTACTTAAAAGAATAGAGCACATAAGCATGTGTCTAGAAGATGCAACAGATAAAAAAGTTGCATTTCAAATCAATGGGATAGGATAGTTGATTTATTAAATGGTACTGACACTTGGCATTCATGTCGGGGGGAAAAAAAAAAGTTAAACCCCTATCTCATACAAAATACAAAATACATAAAGATATATTTTAAAAAAATAAATTTCAAAAAATAAAATAAGAGCATTAGAAAATAAAATATTTTAAGAACACTGAAGGGAGGAATATTTCTTAAGCAAATCAGGATAACTTAGATGCCTGCTTAAAGAGTTTGTAAAATTTGTACTTCACTTTCCACATATATTTCACATAGTTTTTCAGAATCAGTTCTGTAATCAAATGAATTTTATTTCCATTTTTTCACAATATTTTAAAATATTTCACTTGATGTTCTGTAACATTAATTCTGCATGATAAGCAGCAGGATTTTCTTTTTCAGCCCATCTATTGAATTTGGTAGAATTTTTATTTTTCTTTTAGTTTCAGAATATTTTTGGATACTCAGTCATTAAGTATCCATCTTCAATCTTTTCTTCAGAGCACCCCTTCCTCTTCTTGATATTTTTTCACTATTTCTGATTTAATGGTAGTCCATCCACTCTTCTGATGAATTAATTATCCTCAACTAGAATATTCATAAAAGATTTGTGAATAGCCTTTTTCTCTCTTGCCTGGATGTTTCTTTATCAAACATACTTGCCAGACAGATTCCATTTTTCAGGCAGTGGGAAATGCGCCATGGACATCACAGTTGCGCCTGTTCTCGGTTCTGCAGTCAGCATTTCATGGAAATCATTGAGGGCATCATTATAACCCAGGTCTTTTGGTAGATTCCTCCAATTCACAAAGTATGAAAACACTAAAGCAACTTTCCTCCGATTCTTCTGGGGTCAACAAGATTGGAAGGCCCCTCCAAGAATGACAAACAGCAAGATTTCTTCACCTATATTGGTGAAGGTAACATTAGCTGGTATAAAACATCAGTGGTTTAACACAACAGAATTTAATTTTGTGCTCAAGCAGTTGTCCAAAGTAATTCTTGTCAATCTACAGCTTTCCTCCATGTGGTGATACAGGGACCCATACTTCTTCAATCTTGTGGCTCTGACATTTCTTATGTCCTCAGAGGCTTCTACAGCCAGCCAGCAGACAGGAAAAGATACCATGGAGAAATCACACCTGTTTCCTGACAGCCTTGGTCTACACACATGATTTTCTTTTGCATTCCATTCTTGAAAACTAGATACAAAGCCCCACTGAGATGCAAGAGAGACCGGGGAATGTCATCTGGTAGAGTAGCTGCTTCTTGGCAATAATTCTTTACTATTTATGGGGAGCTCACATTTCAGTGAACTATATTAGATGTCTGTGTCATATTATCCTAGCTCTCAGAGAGAGTTAAGGCTTTTCCTCTGCCCTCTACGTTCCTCACAATATAACGAGGCAAGAAACTTATTTTTCATACAGGAAATGACAAAAGAGCAAGAAGTAAACACTTTATGACAAGGACAGTAAGGAAGAGATTCCTTTTAGCATTTAAGAGTTAGATGAGAAAGCCATGGATAAAAGGTTTCAGAAATTAAAATAAAAATGGTATATTATCTTAGGGAGAAGTTTTTAAGAAAACAGGGGAGAAGTTTAAAAGCATCACTGAGCTACCAGGGAAGCAAAAGCATCACATTGTCACGTAAAAACTAGAACAATGTAAAGGCGGCTTGCAGAGGAACATTAAGGAAGATAGAGACTGAGACACAAAGTAAATGACCAATCCATAGGAAAGTCGTAAAAACTCTTTGTTCAAATATTATTTCATTCAATTAGGAACAATCAAACATACAAAATCAAATACATTCAAGCAACTGGTATTTAGTGAGTTTTTAATCATTTGTTACTTCTGTAGCAATTATCTGCATTTTCTTTATTCTCCTAGAGGATTTCATTTTAAGGGCTCTCCTGGTGGCTCAGAGGGTAAAGAATCTGCCTGCAATGCAGGAGACCCATTTTAAAGAAGCTGTATGGGAAAAAAGACCCCACTTACAAGTTGTAAACTTACCTTAAACTTTAAAATTTCTCATCTGTGTGTCAAGCACTTAGGAGATCCAACACAATTATATTTCCTTCACTCAATGTGTTTAACTCAAGAATTCATAGAAACACTTGTGAGAATTAAAAAAAAAAAAAAGCAAGGGGTATTTTTTTTCTTTAGTAACTAATTACTATATACAGTATTTAAATCCTATCAATTAGAACCTGTTTAAACATTTGCCATGCATCTTCAAAGCACTCTGTCAAAACAGACATTTGCTCAGAGAATTTATGATTTCATTTCATATGGTAACTGAAAAGTCTCTAAGATAACTTTAAAGAAACAGAAAAAAGGAAAACCCTTGCAAAGGAAGGACGCTTCTCATTCACGCCCAATGATGAAAAGCTTACAGTCAACAAATAAGAGACCTCACAAGGACTCCACACAGCATTCATCACAGCCTCCCTCACCAGACCCAGACCCACTTCAAAACCTTCAAACCGAAAGAAACCCAGAGAGGGAAGTCTGCCAGCTCTTCTCGCCAAGTTGGCACAGCCCTAAAGGTTTGAATAGGCTTCTCGATGTATAAGATAAAGGCCGGCATTCGAAGCCTGTGAAGCCTCCCTGGGCATAAATGGGACCTGAGGTGAAATTCCATCAACCGCTGCTACTTGCACACGAAGTCGGGTATGCAGACGGCACAGCTTAGGGCTCTGGCTACGTGAACAGGTTTACTATGAAATAAGACTGAAAGAAGTCTTAAAGTAGGAGAGGGTTTTTCCCCTCAAGATGATCTTTTTCAACTTTGATGTTTGACCTCTGACTTCTATGTAATGGGAGGCGTGCAGATAATTGCAAGCTGGGTCTCCGGAAAGAGAAACTCCTCTCAGTGCGAGTACACTTCCGCTTATGAAAGCCCCAAGAACAGGCGCGGGGGCTGGAATCCCTCCTCGCCCGCTGCTTTATCCACCAGGAAACATCACTTCTGAGCTACTTTCTAGCTTCTGGGCACCTAGGTCTCCATTCGTTTCCAAATGAGTAACCAATTAGACTTCTTGACTGACTGTAGGTTTTCCTCATTCGCGGCTCCAATCCCTCCTACACTTGGGATCCCTCCACGGCTAGCCTTCCCCCAGCCCCAGCTGTGTGGTCATCCACACACCAGTATCTTCTTCCTTCACAGTGGGAGCTCCCTGATTCAGAATTCAGTGCTCTTTCTTGTCAATTGACAAACACAGAATGTTTCCTCACACACTGGAAAACAAAGAACAGCTCAGTTGTTACGTGATTTCTACAAATCACTCCCAAGGTTCGCCTTACACTTAATTTCTCTTTAAATATATCCTCCTGTTGCGAAGGAAAATCTGTCTGTTTGCTCTGGCTAATATCATGGGCCTTCACAGATTTCCTTCCCACTGCCTCTGTATTTTAAGTTCATTTTTATCTACCCTACTCCTGACCTCCCTGGGAATTCATGCCAGCTAGAACAGACTTTCCGTATCTTTATGTCTCATTAACTCTCCATCTCATTCCAACTGAAATCCTCATTTTTTTTTTCTCCCTCCAGACTGTATGTCTTAAATAATAACTAGGTTGACAGAAATTAACTCTTTATTGAATTGGGTAGTATAGTTTCATGGAACAAGTCAGGGTGGAGGTGCCATGGAAAGCTCTGTATAGAATGAAACTTTATAGTACCTCATGACTATTAAAATAGTGCGCCCTGGAAAAGATGATTAAATCAAACACCCAACACTATATACATTTCTTTTCAATGTCAGCATCATGGAGATCTATAATTTTATAATTTACTTGGAGATCCTTACACTGTAAAATATAAAAAACAGTTGGAGAGCCATTGGAGTAGGGCTTTTTCACAAACCAAGCTCAACAGACAGTATGTTTAAACATGTCAAGTGTGGTGTGAAGTTAATTATTTAACTTTTGAGGCAAAATATACTTCAGAAGATCTCTAAAGCCATTTTCAGGATTAAAAAAAAATCTAAAATGGCCATGAGTACTAGCTGGACTGGGAATTTTTTTTTCTAAAATTATATATAATGTATGTATGTGTACGTATGTAAATATGCACACATATGTATTTAAATATACAATTAAAGAATATATACATACAATTTTTCTTATTCAAAAAATAACCCTAATCTATCTTCAAGTTCACTTGTATCAACTCTTCATCACTCTAGAGTCTTCCCAGATAACCAAATGCATTACCGCTAAGGAAAAGCAGTTCTTAACTGTTAAGATTTGGCATTCTTTCCTTCTCTCATGCCAAATATCTCAAAGGATGGTGAGGAACAGAGCAGTCATGTAGGTAATCTTAAATTATCTTCTGATTTACCAAAAAACATTTACCAACCTGCAGTTCTGGCACCGGTCCCCCTTACAGCCTTACGACAGCATTCACACCCTGAGTCTGTTTTTTCCCAGAACTTGTCATGTAAAACCAGGTTATTAAAAGCTCACTTCTTTCATTGCAAAGTTTCTCTATGAAACTCACATAAAAATAACACACAATAAATAGGACAGAGTTTCTAAAACTTAAATTCCCCTTTGTGAAAAGAAACTTTCCTTTAAGAGGACTTCATGTATGGAATAGGAAACTTGGTATCTAGAAGTTCTTTGTGCCCTCCTGAAAAGAAAATCTCTTGATACAGAGTGGAGGGTCTCATGAAGATAAAGAAGTTATTCCATTTTTATCTCTCCTCCTTCTACATCTTCTTCCATAAACACAATCTAATAATGAGTTCTCCTGAGACAGGATAAAACTTGTCCTCCAAAGTCATTCCATCATTCCATCATTTCCATCCTAATCTTGTATGTGATCCAAATTATTCCCTTTTAATAGCATTAAAATATCCACAGAGAGGAGAATTAAAAATTAGCAACTTTTCCATCTCAAATTCTTGACGGAAAAGAGGTAAAAATACAAAAATAAGTAAATAACTGTTATCTTTTTAGTTTGATGATTTGTGAGATAAGCATCTAAATTTTTATGTATTTCTCCCTTAATTAACCACAAAATATTTATATTAGTTTTTATCAAGGAATTATACAATATATTCCAAACACCCAGGAGACATTTTTTTTCTTTTCAATATAGTTTCCTACTGGCAGTAAGCTTAGAGTACAGAGAAACTGCTTTTAATCTGACCATGTGTGCTGATCAAAAGCAATCCATGAGAGGTTCAAAAGGCTGCCATAAATCTAGAAAAATTAAGTACTACTGCTAAGATACTAGAAAGCAAGCAACTTTCTCAGGCAATCAATCTGTGCTCTAAAGTAATCATAAATAATTTTTTAAGATAGAAATGGACATTTCTTAACATGTCTAAATAGCTGTTTTCCCAATAAAGATTTTTAAAGGGCCTTTAAATATATCAGCTTGAAGTAAAATGTACAGTCTTAAAGTCTAAACATCTAAACATAATTATGTTATCTTTAGTTTTTTATTAGAGCACATGGATTAAAATATATAATTCACAGGAGTTAAACAAGAATCTAACTCACTGCAGAATCTTAAAAACAACATATTAATATTAAATAGTAGAAATTGCCAATATTTTTAGTACTTACCATGTGTCAGATATTATTTTAAACATTAATCCTCACAGAAATCTAACAGCTCAGAAATATATTTAACCTCAATAAAAATGAAAAACTGAAGCAAAGAGAAGTAACTTGCCAAATATCAAACAGGTGGTATGAAATGAAGCCTGGAAGCAAATATTGGCGGTCCATTTTCAGAGCCAACTTTTTAAAATATTATGTAATATATGCAGCATAATCACTGCTCATTGTGTAGTTTTTCTTTTATGAACACAACAGTTCAGTTCAGTTCAGTCGCTCAGTGGTGTTTGAATCTTTGTGACCCCCATGGACTGCAGCACACCAGGCTTCCCTGTCCATCACCAACTCCCGGAGTTTACTCAAACTCATGTCCATTGAGTCGGTGATGCCATCCAACCATCTCATCCTCTGTCGTCCCCTTCTCCTCCCACCTTCAATCTTTTCCAGCATCAGGGTCTTTACAAATGAGTCAGTTCTTCCCATCGGGTGGCCAAACTATTGGAGTTTCAGCTTCAACATCAGTCCTTCCAATGAATATTCAGGACTGATTTCCTTTAGGATGGACTGGTTGGATCGCCTTGCAGTCCAAGGGACTCTCAAGAGTTTTCTCCAACATCACAGTTTAAAAGCATCAATTCTTCTGTGCTCAGCTTTCTTTATAGTCCAACTCTCACATCCATGCATGACTACTAGAAAAACCATAGCTTTGACTAGACGGACCTTTGTTGGCAAAGTAATGTCTTTGCTTTTGAATATGCTGTCTAGGTTGGTCATAACTTTTCTTGCAAGGAGCAAGCATCTTTTAATTTCATGGCTGCAGTCACCATCTTCAGTGATTTTGGAGACCCCAAAATAAAGTCTCTCTGTTTCCCCATCTATTTGCCATGAAGTGATGGGACCGGATGCCATGATGTCAGTTTTGTGAATGTTGAGTTTTAAGCCATCTTTTTCACTCTCCTCTTTCACTTTCATCAACAGGCTCTTTAGTTCTTCCTCACTTTCTGCCATAAGGGTGTGTCATCTGCATATCTGAGGTTATTGATATTTCTCCCAGCAATCTTGATTCCAGCTTGTGCTTCTTCCAGCCCAGCATTTCTCATGATGTACTCTGCATAGAAGTTAAATAAGCAGGGTGACACTATACAACCTTGACATACTCCTCCCGATTTGGAACCAGTCTGTGTTCCCTGTCCAGTTCTAACTGTTGCTTCTTGACCTGCATACGGATTTCTCAAGACGCAGGTCAGGCGGTCTGGTATTCCCATCTCTTTATGCATTTTCCACAGTATGAACACATACTCTCTAACATATTGGAAGCTTCTAATGGGCATAGAAACCCCCTTTATTCACCATTATATATGCAGGCACTAGAAAAAATTCAATATACAATTTGCTAATAAAAGACATTACAATTTATTCCCTGCTGTGCTAAATATTTTAAATGCACATCATAGATAATGGTTGAATTGTCCTAATTTTAAAATTTTTAAAGTACATAATTAATAAAAGATGCACCAATCTTAATAAAAGCCACAACAAAGGGAAAGGGAAGGTAGTTACAGAAATTCCACTACTCTAACAGACTGTGTCTTTTAATTTTCCACATCCACTTTCATTTGTATAATTTGTTTTATAGTGTTGAAATTACAAGGCATAGTGAACAGTTTCATATTCTGTTTTATCTTTATTATTACATACAGGATTTTCCATAGTCAAAAAGATAAAGTTGAATGGCTGCATATAAGTCCATGGGGTGGAAGCGCATTAACTTATGTAACTAAACCCCTACTATTGTATATTTGGTTGTTGCTAATTTGTAGTCTTAACTATAATGCTACAAGGAAACAATGGATTGTCTCACAGCAACATGACTACATGGAGAGAGACAAGACAGGACAAGAACAGTCAAACATCAGTGGTAGATCTAGGAGATAGACATGTGAGGGTTTACCGTGAAATTGTTTCAACTTTTCTATGTGTTGGAAACTACTATAATAAAATATTGGAAAAAAAATCTTAATGAATGAAAAATTTATTTAATAAAATATCTATTTCACAAGGACACAAATTTTTGTCTGATTTATTTTGCTAGTGTCTAGACCAGTGACTGAAAACATAGAGGTGAATGCCTCATAATATTCTGTTGAATGTGAACAATTTGAGTACTATAATGATATAAGAAATATATAAGGAATCAGGATTATCTCCATTTCTCTGGGTTTGTAGTTGTCACTTGTTGTGGTTGTAGTTTTTTAGTTCTTTAGTGATTTTCTTCAATGACTTGTGTGAAGACTGCACTTTTTATCATGAATGTCCTTGAGGTTTCTGCTCCATTGACTACTGATTTGATAGAAATTTCCTTATATATTAGGAGCTAAAAAAAAAACAAGGAAAGGAAAGATAAGGGAAGGAAAGGAAAGCAAGAGAAAAAAAAAGACAAGACAAGAAAAAAGAAAAAAGTACTCTCTCATCTCTGCAGATTGGCTCCTCTTGGGGCTCTTCTTCAACACTTCCACTTACAACTCTGCCTTAGCCTTCACTTCCTTTCTCCATTGAGCCTAATGCTGAGCCAGAGGTGAAAGCCAAGCATCTCCTCAGGTCTTTCCCGAGAATACATAAAGCCCTGGGCATGCGCATGGCTTTCTAGAAATATAGGCTTTTCTGTATATGCAAAAGCCTTTCAAAGCATTTGTTTCCCTATGTATCTCATTCCCAAACCCTTCCTTCCCAGGGTTTTAGTTTGATACTTGTAGAATCTCCTGTCCCTTGTCCTAGGTGACCACAGCTCTTACATCTGTCTTTAAACACTTTTCACAAATGCTCCCCAAGTCCTGGGAAAGCTCTGAAGTGAAGCAAAGACAAGGCTTTTGGGTGACCATCAGGGAAGCAACAAACAGATCAATGCACACAACCATAATTCTCAGAGAACAGTCCACACTGCTCCCGCTTGCATCAGCAAGCTGTACTGGAAACATGGGCCACTGTCCTCATGACCACTGCTAACCTGGGAAGTGAGAGATGGTAAGCAAGTGGGTTGGTTAAATCCAACAATGTTCTCTCACAGACTTCAGATATTTCCTTTTCTTTAAGTGTTCCCCTGGTTGCTATTAGATTTGAGAGATCTGGAAAAAATGATCCTGAGAGTTGTTGCCAGCTTTACTGGCAAATTATTGCTTTTTTGGAGGAATGAAGATTTGGAATCCCCTGCTCTGCCATTTTTTGGCAGTGTCACTCACAGGCAGACCTTATTAGCAATTAATTCCTTTACATGTCATAGTTCTATTCAGACTTTATGTTTCTTCTTAAGTCAAGTTTAGGAATTTATATATATTTCCAGGAATTTGTCCTCTTTTATCTAAGTTGACTGGTATTTTGGCATGGGTTGTTCATAATATTCCCTTGTAATCTTTTTTAATTTCCTTAGGGTCAGTAAGGATGGACCTTCTTTCATTCTTGGTATTGATAATTTGTGTCTCCTACTTCTCCTAATTATCTAGCATATGATCAATGCTGGAAAATGTTCTATGTTGCTTGAGAAAAATGCATATTCTGCATTCATTTGAGTGGAGCATTTATATATACATAAATTAGGGTGAATTGGCTGAAAGTATTGTTCCAATTTTCTATGTCCAGGCTAATTTTCATCTCCTTATTCATCCAATTGTTGAGGATAAGATATAAAAATCTCCAATTATTATTATTGAATATACTATTTCTCCTTTCAATTATGTCAGTTTTTGCTTTATTCATTTTGAGACTGTTATTAGGTGTATGTACATTTATAATTGCTACTTCTTCCTGCTGTATTGACCCTTTCAACATGATAAATTATACTTCTTTGTCTCTAGCAATATTGGTTACCTGGTAGCAACTACGACTCTCTCAGGAAAACTGCATGCATATGTTTTGCCATCCTTTTACTTTCAGTATATTTGTATCTTTGAATGTCACATGTATCGCTCATAGAAAACATACAGCTGTATCTTGCTCTTTTTATGCAATATGATTACCTCTGCTTTTGATTGTGGCATTTAGAATATTTATGTTTAATGGAATTTTTGTATGATTAGATTTACAGGTGCAATTTTGCTTATTTGTACTCTATATGGTTTCTGTCTTTCCTCTGTTCCTCCCATATTACCTTCTTTTGCATTAAATATTTTCAGTTTCTTGCTTTAATTGTGCTCTTGATTTTTCACTTTTATAAAAAAGTTATTTTCCTCTTGGTTACTCCAGGGATTACAATATGAGTATTAATTTATCACAATATATTTCAGATCAATAGTAACCACCTTTTGGTAAAATGCATAAACTTTGCTATTATCCATCTTCATTTCGTACCCTCTCATTTGTGTTACTGTTGTCAGATATTGTCCATTTATATGTTATAAGCTAAATAGCATATACTTTAAAGAAGTTAATAGAAGAACTGTGAAAAAATGTATGCAATAGTCTTTTATTAGCATATAAAACCACATTTGTCACTTGGGTACTTTTGTGTTTGTTTCACATTACCTTCTAGTGTAGCTTTCCTTCAGCGTAAGGAACTAAGGAACTAAGTATTTCTTTCAAGCATTTTTTATTAGAAATGTCTGCAGTCTTTGTCTGGAAATGAATTTATTTCACCTTTATTTTTTAAGGAGTTTTGGTTAGTGTTGGATTTCACTACCTTCTGGCTACCACTGTCAGAATATAAGTTAGCCATTAATCATACTGATGAATTTTTCTATTGTGTCGATCTCTTTGTATTTGTTTTATAAATATTTCTTGGAGTTTCCTTGATGCATGGATTAATGTTTCTCATCAAATTTGAGACGATTTTCGCTGTTATTTCTTAAAATAATTTTTCTTTCCCTTTTTCTATTCCATTCCTGGGACTCCCATTACACACATGTTAGCATATTTATTCTTGTCCAACAGTTCTATGATGCTTTGCTCATTTTTGTTCCATCATTTCTCTCTGTTCTTCGGATTGGAAAATTTAACTGATCTATCTTCAGGCTCACCAATTCTTTCTTCTGACATCTTTAGTCTGCATTAGGCCCTGTTAGGGCTTTTCATTTCAGTTGTGTACTCTTTAAATCCAGAATGTTAAAATTTCTACCCAATTATTAAGCATCATTTGTTGGTTCATTATTGTCATACTTTCCTTTAATTATTTAAACATGTTTGCTTTGGTGGTTTAGTCGCTAAGTCGTGTCCGACTCTTGCAACCCCTATGGATTGTAGCCTACCAGGCTCCTCTGTCCATTGAATTCTCCGGGAAAGAATATTGGAGTGGGTAGCCATTCCCTTCTCTGGGGGATCTTCCCAACCCAGTTATTGAGCCTGGGTCTCTTGCATTGCAGGCAGATCCTTTCACCATCTGAGCCACCAGGGAAGCCTTGGTTGGCCAAGAGTGCATGAAAACCTTTGCACTTCTCCAGTCTCCACTCCACATGTATTCACCCTCAGTCAGAAATGTTTGTCTAAACTGCAACCACAACCCAGGCTTTGACCTTTCATCTTGCCAATATCTTCACTTCCACTGACAGCTCTTCTGGGTGTGATTGTCATTTACATCTAAGCCAAGTGAGTCTCTTTTGGCCACATCAGCCATGGCCTGCTCCATCCTGGCAGAATTTCCATACGAATCCTACTGGGAAGAAGGGAGTAGAAATAAGAATGTGAAGATTTCCAATATTCTTACTTGATATTCAACAGTCTTTGAAGTATAAATTCTTCTCAGATTGCTGTATTCCATAGTTTGATTTTCAGAGTTCTGAAATGGTTGTGTGTGTGTGTTTGGTCCAGCTTTAAAGGTGTTTTTTATTGGTTTTGGTTTGAGAATTTACCTACCTCCTCATTCTATTATAGCCTGAGGTCTGCTCTTTGATCACTGTTATTAGAGAGGAAATTCTCAAAGTGGGGTTCTCATATTGGCATACCAGCATCAAAAGAGAGCTTGTTAGAAATTGCATATTCTCAGGCTCCACCCCAGACCTATTGATATAAAAACTCTGTATTTGTAAAAAAAAAAAATCTGTATTTTAACAAGCTTTTCCAGCAATTCTGATGCACACCAAAGATTAGAATTACTGATACAAAGCTTACTTAATAAAAATAATAATTGCTGTTGGAGTTCTCTATTTCAAGGGGAAATAACCAAATATAAAAACACTTTAGGTGTCTTATCAAGGTCATTTTGCATTATTTGACAAAGGATTAAGGGCAGACATATCTTTGAACTGGGGTCCAAAGACTTGCATTAATATTTTTCTATTTTTAGGCTAAAAAATAGTGTCGCCTGACATGTACAAAGAAGTACTGGAAAGGATTTAAGAGCACCAAACTGAATGTTATCCAGAGGTACTACTGTGCTATATTCTAACTTCAGGAAAATGAAATTTAGTACTACAGCTTTTCCAAAAATGTAAACTTCCCACTATTACCGTTTTTCTTCACTAAAAAGACCTGACTGTACCAGGATAATGAAGATGTATTTTTGTACAACTGGTATGTATGTTCCTAAAATCTACATTATTTATGGACATGCATTCAAAAGGAATAAGGCCATTCTTCTTCCAACTGAAAGTATCTTTATAGTAACCATTTTGTAATTAATGATCTCCAAGTAATGTTTAGTGAAAAAACCAACTTTAGAGTATCTATAACATATAATATACTTATGCATTTTTAAACAAAGTAATATTACTTACTGTTCATAGATACATATGTATATAGAACTGTGACAAAAGAACAAATGCTTGCACATGAAATGCACGGTGATTGCTTCTCTATGGAGGAGAAATAAACTTGGGAAGACAAGCAAAAATGTTTTCAACTTTATAGTGTTTTATTTATTTTATTTAAGAATATGAGAGTTCAGTTCAGTTCAGTTGCTCGGTCGTGTCCAACTCTTAGTGACCCCACGGACTGCAGCATGCCAGGCCTCCCTGTCCATCACCAACACCCGGAGCTTGCTCAAACTCATGTCCATTGAGTGAGTGATGCCATCCAGCCATCTCATCCTCTGTCGTCCTCTTCTCCTCTTACCTTCAACCTGTCCCAGCATCAGGGTCTTTTCCAATGAGTCACTTCTTCGCATCACATGCCCAAACTATTGGAGTTTCAGCTTCAGCATCAGTCCTTCCAATGAATATTCAAGACTGATTTTCTGTAAGATGGACTGGTTTGGATCTCCATGCAGTTCAAGGGACTTTCAAGAGTATTCGCCAACAATTCTTCGGCATCAATTCTTCAGCACTCAGCTTTCATTATAGGTCCAACTCTCACATATATGCTTGACTACTGGAAAAACCATAGCTTTGACTAGACAGACCTCTTTTGGCCAAGTAATGTCTCTGAATTGAATATGCTGTCTCGGTTGGTCAAAACTTTCCTTCCAAAGAGCAAGCATCTTTTAATTTCATGGCTGCAGTCACCATCTGCAGTGATTTTGGAGCCCGCAAAATAAATTCTGTCACTGTTTCCATTTTTTCCCATCTATTTGCTGTGAAGTGATGGGACTGGATGCCATGATCTTAATTTTCTGAATGTTGAGCTTTAAGCCAACTTTTTCACTCTTCTCTTTCACTTTCATCAAGAGGCTCTTTAGTTCTTCTTCACTTTCTGCCATAAGGGTGGTGTCGTCTGCATATCTAAGGTTATTGATATTTCTCCCAGCAATTTTGATTACAGCTTGTGCTTCATCCACCCTAACATTTCTTATAATGTACTCTGCATATAAGTTAAATAAGCAGGGGGGCAATATACAGCCTTGACATACTCCTTTCCCAATTTAGAATCAGTCTGTGGTTTCATGTCGGTTCTAACTGTTGCTTCTTGACGTGCATACAGGTTTCTCAAGAGGCAGGTCAGGTGGTCTGGTATTTCCATCTCTTGAAGAATTTTCCACAGTTTTTTGTGATCCACACAGTCAAAGGCTTTGGCATAGTCAAGGAAGCAGAAACAAGATGTTTTTCTGTAACTGTCTTGCTTTTTTGATGATCCAAAGGATGTTGGCAATTTGATCTCTGGTTCCTCTGCCTTTTCTAAATCCAGCTTGAACATTTGGAAGTTCACCATTCATGTACTGTTGAAGCCTGGCTTGTAGTATTTTAGCATTACTTTGCTAGTGTGTGAGATGAGTGCAATTGTGCGTTAGTTTGAACATTCTTCGGCATTGCTTTTCTTTGTGACTGGAATGAAAACTGACCTTTTCCAGTTCTGTGGCCACTGCTGAGTTTTCCAAATTTGCTGGCATATTGAGTGCACCACTTTCACAGCATCATCTTTTGGGATTTGAAATAGCTCAACTGGAATGCCATCACCTCCACTGGCTTTTTCATAGTGATGCTTCCTAAGGCCCACTTGACTTCACATTTCCGGATGTCTGGCTTTAGGTGAGTGATCACCCCATTGTGGTTATCTGGGTCATGAAGATCTTTTTTATATAGTTCTGTGTATTCTTGCCACCTCTTCTTAATATCTTCTGCTTCTGTTAGGTCCATACCGTGTCTGTCCTGTATCGAGCCCATCTTTGCATGAAATGTTCCCTTGGTATGTCTAATTTTCTTGAAGTGATCTCTAGTCTTTCCCATTCCATTGTTTTCCTCTATTTCTTTGCATTGATCACTGAGGAAGGCTTTCTTATCTCTCCTTGCTTTTCTTTGGAACTCTGCATTTAGATAGGTATATTTTTATGTTTCTCCTTTGTCTTTCACTTCTCTTCTTTTCTCAGCTATGTGTAAGGTCTCCTTGGAAACCATTTTGCCTTTTTGCATTTCTTTTTCTTAGGGATGGTCTTGATCACTGCCTCCTGTACAATGTCATGAACCTCCTTTCACATTTCTTCAGGAACTCTATCAGATCTAATCCCTTGAATCTATTTGTCCCTTCCACTGTATAGTTTTAAGGGCTTTGACTTAGGTCACACTTGAATGGTCTAGTGGTTTTCCCTACTATCTTCAATTTATGTCTGACTTTGCCAATAAGGAGTTCATGATCTGAGCCATAGTCAGCTCCCCGTCTTGTTTTTGCTGACTGTATAGAGCTCTTCCATCTTTGGCTGCAAAGAATATAATCAATCTGATTTTGATATTGACCATCTGGTGATGTCCATGTGTAGAGTCTTCTATTATGTTGTTGGAAGAAGGTGTTTGCTATGACCAGTGCATTCTCTTGGCAAAACTCTATTATCCTGTGCCCTGCTTCATTCTGTACTCCAAGGCCAAATTTGCCTGTTACTCCAGGTATCTCTTGACTTCCTACTTTTGGATTCCAGTCCCCTATAATGAAAGGACATCATTTTTGGATATTAGTTCTAGAAGGTCTCGTATATCTTCATAGAACTGTTCAACTTCAGCTTCTTCAGCATTACTGGTCAGGGCATAGACTTGGATTACTGTGATATTGAATGGTTTGCCTTGGAAATGAGCAGAGATCATTCTGTCATTTTTGAGATTGCATCCAAGTACTGCATTTCAGACTATGTTGACTAAGTTGACTATGATGGCAACTCCATTTCTTCTAAGGGATTTCTTCCCCCAGTAGTAGATACAATGGTCATCTGAGTTAAACTCACCCATTCCAGTCCATTTTAGTTCACTGATTCCTAAAAGGTCGATGTTCACTCTTGCCATCTCCTGTTTGACCACTTCCATTTGCCTTGATTCATGGACCTGACATCCAGGTTCCTATGCAATATTGCTCTTTACAGCATCAGCCTTTACTTCCATCACCAGTCACATCCACACCCGGGTGTTGTTTTTGCTTTGGCTCCATCTCTTCATTCTTCTGGAATTATTTCTCCACTGATCTCCAGTAGCATACTGGGCACTTACTGACCTGGAGAGTTCATCTTTCAGTGTCTTATCTTTTTGCCTTTTCATGCTGTTCATGGGGTTCTCAAGGCAAGAATACTGAAGTAGTTTGCCATTCCCTTCACCAAAGGACCACATTTTGTCAAAACTCTCCACCATGACCTGTCCATCTTGAGTGGCCCTACATGGCATGGCTCATAGTTCCATTGAGTTAGAGAAGGCTGTGGTCCATGTGATCAGATTGATTAGTTTTCTGCAATTGTGGTTTTTTTTCCTTCTGCCCTCTGATGGAGAAGTATAAGGGGCTTATGGAAGCCTCCTGATGGGAGAGACTGACTGCAGGGGAAACTGGGTCTTGTTCTGATGGGCAGGGCCATCCTCAGTAAATCTTTAATCTAATTTTCTGTTGATGGGCAGGGCTGTGTTCCCTCCCTGTTCTTTGACTTGAAGCCAAACTATGGTGGAGGTAATGAAGATAACGGCACCTCCTTCAACATGTCCAGTCCACACACTGCCTCACTCAGTGCCCCCAACCCTGCATCAGGCCACTGCTGACCCACGCCTCCACCAGAGACTTCTGGACACTCACAGGCATATTTGGGTCAGTGTCTTTTGGGGTCACTGCTCCTTTCTCCTGGGTGCTGGTACACACAGGGTTTTGTTTATGCTCTCCAAGAGTCTGTTTCCCCAGTCCTGTGTAAATTCTGGTGGCTGTATGATGGGGTTAATGGTGACCTCCTCCAAGAGGGCTTATGCCATACCCAGGTCTACTGCACCCAGATCCCGTGCCCCTGCAGCAGTCCACTGCAGACCTGTACCTCCACAGGAGACACTCAAACACAGTTCTGGCTCAGTCTCTGTGGGGTCTCTGGGTCCTGGTGCGTACAAGGTTTGTTTGAGCCCTCCGAGCATTTCTGGAGGGTATGGGGTTTGGTTCTAAATGTGATTTCACCCCTCCTACCATCTTGCTGGGGCTTCTCCTTTGCCCTTGGATGTGGGTGTCTTTTTTTGGTGGGATCCAACATTCCCCTTTTGATGGTTGTTCAGTAGCAAGTTGTAATTTTGGAGTTCTCGCAGAAGATGAGTACAAGTTCTTCTACTCTGTCATCTTAGAGAAAACCCAAGTGTGATTTCCAAGAATATGAGAACGTCCTCACAAATTTTGAATACTAGCCGTACTGTTTGCTCAAGACAAAGTATCAACAGAAGGAAGAGTCTTGGGTTAAAGAATAGATATTGTAGCTTACTTGAACTGAGGGGTGATTCTCAGAAGGACAGATGAGTCTAGAAATTACTGATTCATCTGTTTCCAGAAAATAACTCTGAGGGTTAAAAGTTATTTCCAGAGAATGAGGGTTAGACACAGGGGTGAGACATGGGAATTTTATTCTCAAAGAATCAAATTTGTTACTCAGGGAAATCAGAAAAGTAGAGTTTGGAAACCCATGAATCTATGGCTATATCCTTAATCCTGTAACTAATTCCAGGTTAATTTAAATTAATGAATCATGGTGCAATGGTGAAAAGAGGGGGATGCAGAGTCTGAGAGTCTCCATTAAAATGCTGAGTCTGCCAATATTTTGACATCTTAACCTCTCTGAAGTTTTTCTCTTTCAAATAATAACAGGACCCATCTCACAGGACTACTGACAGAATTAAAGGAGATAGTGCATGTACCAACCTTACACAGAGCCTGACACAGAGCCAGCAACCCATAAAGGTTGGCTATCATTATCACTCCTTTGTTCATCCATCCAGCAGTTAGTTGGTATGTAGCTACTACATTTAAGACCCTCTGCTGCATTCTGACCATGCAGCAACTGAATAAGACAGAGTCCATGCCATTTTAGAATCTACAATGTATCAAGAATGGGAGACAGTTACCTAAGTACACTAACTTCAGTGAGATACACTAACAGTAGGGAGGGTGACAGTCCTGATGTGTCCAGTGCATGCAGAAGGGTCTGCTGAAGGATTACTTAAGTGGAGATCTGAAGGATGAGTAGGAGTTGATCTGATGAATAGATCAGGGGTTCAGGACTAATAGAGATGTAGAATCATTCCTGGTTTAATGAAATCCAACTAGTGAATTATGCTTTTTCCAATTATAGGAGAAATGGAACCTGGAGATTTATGGATGTCATTGTGGTATATGTACTACAGAGCTGACCCTGCTGGCACAGACATCGTATATAACCTATCTGTGAGTCTGAGGCATTGGGTATCCTCAGCCTCTGGAACGAGATGCAGATGTTGGTGAATACTTAGCTTAGTGGAGGGCTTTGTGCCCCTTGCAGCCATTTCTGAAAACTGGGAATTTTTGTTTCTATTGTTTGTTTTGGGGGGTTTTTTTAGCCAGAAATAACCCTGCATCAGAAGCAGAGGAAGAATTTTAGCTACAAGCTCCTGACAGATACATCATTTCTTGTTTACTGTCTTCTGGAGAATGCTCCAACATTGTGAATTTCTCAGTCCTCCTGCCTCATCCCCCCAGTTGTTCACAGCTGAGTCCACTGATGTTCTCCACATATAAGTTCTGTTCATCTCTGCTTCCAAAGCCAGTTTTGGACACTCAGATACTTAAGTGGCTTCTACCTTCTCTGAGCTGGAGCTTGACTTGTATTACTTTTTCAAGCTACTGTAGTCTGGATACCAACCTCAGCACTGACCCGTGGGCTCCACACTGTTGCCCAGATCTCTGCTGCTGCCATTCAGATAGAGGGCCAGGGGCCCCATAAGGATATGGGGTCTTCTCTGCCACCCTCCAAAGCACAGCATGCTCACCATCCTCTACCACACTTGTGCCTGATACGCTTCTGTTGCATTCCTCTGTCCCTGCTTTCACTTCCAGGCCCAGCTGCCTGCTGTACCTGCACAGTACCTGGCCACCAATTCTGTTCTGCGGGATTCCTTAGCTCTTCCCTGGTGCTAAGTAATTGCCGGAACAGGGAAATGCTGCAGTTCCTTGTTCTTCCTGTGCTTTGAGAGACAGCCTTAACACATGCCCTGCCCTAAAGGATGCCCTTAGCTTACTTTCTCCTGACCTAGTAAGGTTGCATGGGCTAGAATATATCATGCTCCAAGATATAAAAATTTCTGACTCTGGGTATTTAAATAATTGAAAGAAAGGATCCTTATGATCAGTACTACACAGGACGAAATGAACTACTATTAGGATAACCTTCTATCTATATTTACATGTAAAATCCTTTCGCTTATTTGGGGTTAAATAAGGTACCACTATCTTTATTAGCTTCCCACAAAAGAAACTCTCATCTGCCACACATTATTTGGACTCCTATTATCCAACAACTCAGGTTATTCTTCTTTATTTGGATATAACATTGCCACATCTTAAAATTACCCAGCATCTTTCAGTCTGAGACTATAATGATAATAATGACAACTATGGTAATAACCGTGTATCTAACATCTTGTATTTGAAAAACACTTCCAATGAGCAATTAGATATTCCACCTCTATAAAATAGTTACATATCATTATAGCCACCTTTTCAGAGGAGGAAACTAGGACATAAACTAATGAATTTATTTTAACTCATTAAAAAAATTTTAATGACTTTTGTCCAAAGACAGAGCTGCAGCAATAAGTGATCATGTAAAGCAAAAGGAAAGGACATTGTGGTTCACAGGTCCACATCTCCATGGATTTACTGCCATTCAGAACTGTCCAAGTTCATTCCCCCCCTATCCCCCACTGCTTATCTCCTGTTTAGAGGTAAATGATGGCAGCTCCAAATAACAAAAAAAGGATTATGAATAGTGCTGAAATTAAATACATTATAAAAGTGGCTTTCAAATAAATTGCCCTACTTTGTATTTCTGTGGAGCCAAAACATGTATAATAAAAAAAAGTTCTCCCACATAACTGAAGGGATACAATCAAGTGATCCCAGAACACAAGAGACTTGACCTGCAGTATTTTGCTTGGACTTTTATTTCCTGCTGTGCTCTTACAGGTTACATTCAGAGTCTCCTTGGGGATATCTAAAACAGGAGCTCAATAAACTTTTTGTTTGCATAGTTTTGAAAAGATTTTACCTTTAACACAAGTAAGTAAGCTACACAAGCATAATAATATATCTACAATACAATTAGGTGGATATATAGACATATCCTGGCAGCTGTGCAAAGTACTTCCTAATTCTAAACTATTTATTTTTAGATATGAATCTATGCTTCTAAGCATTTAGGTCCCATCTAGCCAGCTAAGCACAGTGAGAGCATCCATAAAAGTCCAGAATTCTTATGAAGGAACTTCCATTTCTGAAAAGAGAGAATCCATTTAAAAATATATATATATTTTGTAATTATTTTTCCTTATCTTTGAGCATGATTTACTTATCCAAATATTTCTTGACAGAATTATTTAAACTTCATATTTTTCCAAAATTTAACTATGAAACAAACAAGTAAAAGTAATGTAAAATAATATTCACCATTTATGAAACTATATTTTAAAATGCTATCCCCCAAATCAAAAACAAAGTGGAAACAAATGAACTTAAATGAGTATCCATTTGAGAGCATGAACACATAGAAACACTATCTTTAGAGACACATATTTAGATTAGATATTAAGGAGGAATCGACACATTGAAAAAGACATACCAACCAAGCAGCATATAAATATAATGTGTATCCCAATTCAAGCAAATATACTGCAAAAATAAAATCATAAATTGATAGGAATAATGTGAACATTGACTGGACATTTGATGATATAAGAAAGCTTTTCAGTTTTAAAAATGAAATTTTTATGATGTTGAAAAAAATTAAGAAAAATATACTTCCTATCTTTGAGAGGTACATATCAAAATATCTTCAGATTATATGATATGATTCTTATATCTGCTTCAAATTAATCTACATGCTTGAGTACATGGAGGTGTAGATGAAACAAGATTGGTTATTAGTTGAAAACTGATGAAGTTTCATGATGATAAAATTGAACTCGTAATACTATTTTAATCTAGATATGCACGTTTAAAATTTTCTATCTAAAAAACTTTAAAAAATAATAACAGAATTGATACATCATCTTTTGGTGGGGGGTGGGAAGTGGGTTCAAATTCCTTTTTTCTCCAGTTTACATTTTGCCAGCTTTTTCAGCAAGGATCTATGATTAATTTTTTCAATGCTTATCTAAAAATGTCCTTATTTTGCCTCACTATTGAATGGAAGTTCTCATGGGTAAAGAATTCCAGGCTAACACTAATTCCCCTCAGTTATTACTTCATTGTCTTTTAGTATCTATTTCTATTTATAATTTATCTGTCAATCTAATAATTGTTTCTTTATAGACAATTCTTTCTGATGTCTTTAAATCTTTACCTGTCTAGATGAATGGATAAAGAAGTTGTGGTACATATATACAATGGAATAGTACTCTGACATAAAAAGGAACAAATTTGAGTCAGTTGAACCGACATAAATGAACCCAGAGCCTGTTATACAGAGTGAAGTACGTCAAAAAGAGGAAAATAAATATTGTATATTAACAAATGCATATAGAATCTAGAAAAATGTTACTGAGGGACCTATTTGCAAGGCAGGAATAGAGGCACAGTCGTCGAGAACAGAGTCGTGGGCACAGCGGAGGAAGAGACGGTGGGACCGATTGAGAGAGCAGCACTGACACATGTACACTACCACATGTAAAACAGCGCTCTAGTAGGAAGTTGCTGTATAACACGGGGAGTCCAACCCAGCGCCCTGTGACAACGAGGTAGGTGGGATAGGGTAGGTGGGAGGGAGGTTGAAGAGGGCGAGGACAAATGCACAGTATGGCTGATTCGCGTCCTTATATGGCAGAAACCAACACAGCATTGTAAAGCAATCATCCTCAAATTAAAAATACATTTAAAAAAAGAAAAAGTCTTTACCTATTTTGTGTTCCAAAGCTTCACTATAATGTGTCCGCTTCTTGGTTTAGTTTTTCCTCAGTAGAAATCAATAATGTCCATTTTTGAGATAATTTATTTCTTTGGAAACGGTGAAAATTTTTCAGCTACCTTCCCTTCAAATATTGCCCTTTTTGCAATCATACTTTCTGTAATTTCCATTATTTATATGTCAAATGTTTGCCCTCTGTATACCTTGTTTCTGCCTTCCCTTTCATATTTACCATCTATTTATATCCCTGTGGTGCATTCTGGGTAATTCCTACAATGTTATCCTCCAGGTCACTAATTCTCTCTTCAGCTATGTCTAATATGATGTTATAAAATCTATTATTAGCATTTTTAACTTCAAAGTCCATATTTCTCAATCCTAGGATTAGGATTTGTTTCTTTTGACATCTGCCTTTTCTTGATCATATCTTATCACTTTTTTAGAGTTTGGATTCTCATTTTTATACATTTAATTGTGTTAAACACATTTATTAGTATTTTCAATTCTCTTTTTTGGTGCTATTTAGCTATCTTAAGTGTTTCAAAGTCTAATCCTAATATCTACTGTGACTCTTGCATATTTGAGATGGATTTTGGACAATTTTAGATTATGGAGAAATTGAGAAGATAGTACAGAAAGTTCCCATGTACTTCACATCCAGTTCCCCTCATTCTTAACATCTTAAGCAAGTGTGGTACATTTTAACAATTAATGAACCAACACTGACATACAATTATTAACTACGGTCCATGGTTTATTCATAGTTCCTTAGTTTTATCTAGTATCTTCTTCTGTTCCAAGATATCATCCAGTAGAGTACATTAGAGTCAGCTGTCATGTCTTCTTAAGCTCCTCCTAGGTGTGAGAGTTTCTCAGATTTTCCTTTTTTTTAATGATATCAAAATATGATAGGTTCAAGGTATA
Organism: Bos indicus; assembly: GCF_029378745.1. Taxonomy (NCBI): domain Eukaryota; kingdom Metazoa; phylum Chordata; class Mammalia; order Artiodactyla; family Bovidae; genus Bos; species Bos indicus. Next base: position 7,987,769 of record NC_091772.1, on the reverse strand, counting down.
TTGATCCAATATTTTGTTGAATGCCCCTCTATTGGAATTTGTCTGATATTTTACTCATAATTAGATTGATGGTATTGATTTTGAGAGAAAATAAGAGGTAATGCAGCATTCTCAATATATCATATCAAAGGTATAGCCTATCAATATGATTTATCGCTGTTAGTTGTGAATTTCATTACCAGGCTGAGGTAGTGTTTATCGGGTTTATTCACTATAAAGTCGGGGTTCTTGTGTTTGGGATTGTCACATACATAGGTAGTGCAGATTTCAGCACCAATCACAATGAAGCTTCAAGATAAAGATAGAAACTTTTTAGAGTCCTTCTTGCAGTTACCTTGAGTCAATAGAGAATTTTTTTTGTTTTCAAATCCACCCTTCTGTTGAGATTGTAACAGTCTCAGGAACTTGGCTTTAGTCAGTTTAAGGACCTAAGCTCTAACCTCCTACGTTATGCAATCCTGTCTGCTCCCCAAGTGAGAACTCGCCTCATGGCCCCCAGTGTCCAATGCCTCCCACCACCCAAACTACCACAAGGCACCTACAGTCTACACGACAGTTCTGGCTCACTTTGCTGTTCCAGGACTCTCTTATTATGGCAACCAAAGATATAATTTCTTTCTTGCAAGGTGACTGACATACTTCAATTCATTTTTTTTATCCCTAACTTATATGAGTTTGTTGCAAGGAGATTTTCTGATTTTCTCAGTCTACCATATCTTTATTTTTTTATTTTATTTTATTTTATTTTTAAACTTTACAATATTGTATTAGTTTTGCCCAACATCGAAAATCTCAAGTCTTTCCCTCAGTCTAGTTGGGTCTCTCTACCTCAATAACACATGTGAAAAATTCCTTCTCATGTTGTCTGTTCTGTAATGATATTACTATTTTATTCAACATTTTCTGTTTCAACAGTTTATATCACTAATAAGCAAAACAGCTATCTCAATGAACACATAAAATCTTTGAGTTGTGTGAAGAAATATTAAACAAAGATAAGATTTATCATTTTAACTTGAGTGTAATTTAATTTAACTTAAGTAATTTAACTGGAAATTGAACCTCAACCATGAAAACTTAAGAGTAAATGGTTTTACTTTTCTTCAATGTGTTCAGATGGAATACACTGATTATACAAAGGCTTTATGGAATATCCACAAGATAATGAAAGGAAGCATATGTCAGAGAAAAGAACCAATTATATCTAATAGTGCACAAAATTATGAACTTAAAGAGTGATTACTGTAAAGAAACATAAAATAAAAGATGTAGCTCCAGTGCCTACACTGCTGGTTCAAAGTAACCTACTGTCTTTATGTCTTAATATTTTAAATTACAAGTATATTACAAAATTGGTTCATTGTTTTCAATGAAAATCATAAATCAAGTAACATGTTAAGAGATTATTGCCCATGATCTTCATTGGTCCATCACTTTTCAACCATGAATTAAAGAGCTAAAGAGCTAAGCCAACCTAAGTAAAAACTTTTCCTAAGGCATGTTGATTCTATTTATCAATGAATGATAAATCTTATTAACTCACACCTTAGCACATTAAAGTTTTGTCAACAGGTTTGAACAAGAAAAATCAATGTCAATAATATTTCTGATTAAAGATATAACTGGTTAAATACCTGGAGCATGACAATCATGAATAAAAAAATAGCCTTTCCCTCTTTCCATGTAATACCAATATTATGTGCTTCATTTCCACATCTATATAAATATATATTATTCTCCTTATTTTGCAGAATTAAAAAAAAATCATAGTGCTTAAAGAAAATGATACTATCTTAGCTACAGAAACTTTTTAGAAATAAAAGGTAATACAATGCTTAAAATATTATTACATAAATATGCATATGTTCATCATGTTGTCTGCTAGAAGTATTTTTTAAAGTTTTATCTTTTCATTTAGAGAACATCTAATGATAAAGATGTTATATTTCCAGAGCAAACTAATCAAAACTGAAATATTTAAGCATGTTAAAAATCCAGGATGGAAGATAGGAACACCTCAAAGTTTAAATGAATACCTACTGCCTATGGTAGAAGTTGCCAAGGTTGTAAAAATCAGTTTAAAAAACACCTCTTTTTTTTTTTTTTTTAAGAAGATGATGCCCTAATATCTGAGAAGAGAAGTGTATGCCTTACAAATATCTGAGAAAAGAAGAGAAGCTGAAGGAAAGGGAGAAAAGGAAAGATACACCCATCTGAATGCAGAGTTCCAAAGAATAGCAAGGAGAGATAAGAAAGCCTTCCTCAGAGATCAATGTAAAAAAATAGAGGAAAACAATAGAATGGGAAAGACTAGAGATTGCTTCAAGAAAATTAGAGATACCAAGGGAATATTTCATGCAAAGATGGGCACAATAAAGGACAGACATGGTACAGACTTAACAGAAGCAGAAGATACTAAGAAGAGGTGGCAAGAATACACAGAAGAACTGTACAAAAAAAGATCTTCACTTTCCAGATAACCACCATGGGGTGATCACTCACCTAGAGCCAGACATCCTGGAATGCAAAATCAAGTGGGCCTTAGGAAGCATCACTACAAACAAAGCTAGTGGAGATGATGGAATTCCAGTTGAGCTATTTCAAGTTCTAAGAGATGATACTGTGAAAGTGGTACACTCAATATGCCAGCAAATTTGGAAAACTCAGCAGTGGCCACAGGACTGGAAAACGTCAGTTTTCATTCCAATCCCTAAGAAAGGCAATGCCAAAGAACATTCAAACTAGCGCACAATTGCACTCATCTCACACGCTAGCAAAGTAATGCTCAAAATACTCCAAGCCAGGCTTCAAGAGAACATGAACTGTGAACTTCCAGATGTTCAAGCTGGTTTTAGAAAAGGCAGAGGAACCAGAATCAAATTGCCAACATCAGTTGGATCATAGAAAAACAAGAGTTACAGAAAAACATCTACTTCTGCCAAAACTTTTTGACTGTGTGGATCACAACAAACTGTGAAAAATTCTTAAAGGGATGGGAATACCAGACCACTTGACCTGCCTTCTGAGAAATCTGTATGCGGGTCAAGAAGCAACAGTTAAAACTGGACATGGAACAACAGACTGATTCCAAATTGGGAAAGGTGTACGTCAGGTTGTATCGCCCTGCTTATTTAACTTATATGCAGAGTACATTGTGCAAAATGCCAGGCTGGATGAAGCACAAGTTGGAATCAAGATTGCCAGGAAAAATATCAATAATCTCAGATATGCAGATGACACCACCCTTATGGCAGAAAGTGAAGAAGAACTAAAGAGCCTTTTGATGAAAGTGGAAGAGGAGAGTAAAAAAGTTGACTTAAAACTCATTCAGAAAACTAAGATCATGGCATCCAGTTCTGTCACTTCATGGCAAATAGATGGGAAAACAATGGAAACAGGACAGACTTTACTTTGGGGGGCTCCAAAATCACTGCAAATGATGACTGCAGCCATGAAATTAAAAGATGCTTGCTCCTTGGAAGAAGTTATGACCGATCTAGGCAGCATATTCAAAACCAGAGACATTACTTTTCCAACAAAGGTCCATCTAGTTAAAGCTATGGTTTTTCCAGTGGTCATGTATGGATGTGAGAGTTGGACTATAAAGAAAGCTAAGTGCAGTAGAATTGATGCTTTTGAACTGTGGTGTTGCAGAGGACTCTTGAGAGTCCCTTGGACTGCAGGGAGATCCAACCAGTCCATCCTACAGGAAATCAGTCCTGAATATTCACTGAAAGGACTAACGATGAAGCTGAAACTCCAATACTTTGGCCACCTGATGCAAAGAACTGACTCATTGGAAAAGACCCTCATGCTGGGAAAAATTGAAGGCAGGAGGAGAAGGGGATGACAGAGGATGATATGGGTGGATGGCATTCCTGACTGGATGGACATAAATTTGAGCAAGCTCTGGGTGTTGGTGATGGACAGGGAAGCCTGGCATGCTACAGTCATGGGGTCACAAAGAGTGGGACACGACGGAGTGACTGAACAGAACTGATGCCCTAGTAGGGGATTGTATCCTTCCAGGTTCAATAGCTTGGCCAGAATGAAGGGGCATTTAATGTGTTTGTTGCTAGACTGAGATACAGGTGAGGTAGTCAGAGTAGAAGGCAAGGCAAGGAGGAGCTTGTGTTGGTGTGACCACCAGATTTTACCCAGCTTGCTGTGATGGACCTTTGCTGCCAAAAACACTAGTACCAGAGCTCTTTCCTTCAGTTCTGACACTGTTCACTCCATTTTATGTGGCATGTCTGAATAGTCAGAGGAAACTGTTTAACCATTGTCTGAATATCTTGACTGTAGAACAGTGAGGAGAACCACTGAAGCACAGTAAGATATCTATATGATATATGTACATCAAAAAGTGAAAAATACAACTGAGTGGGTTATTTCTTTCCTCTCTTAGAAAACGATAACACATCCTCCAAGATTGCTCCCGTAATATCACCTTTTGTAGGAAGCCTTCCCTAATCACACTGACATGTTGGCTTCATCTTTTCTGTTTCTATTTTCCTGTATTAAGAACCTTTCTGGTTCTTATAATATTAATGTGTAAATAAATACTTATATTAATAATTCAGACTGCACTTGGCTATAAGAATCATTCCTACCTCATTGTCAAGACTAGTATACAACAGGTGATCAATACATGCTGCTGACTGAGAAAGAGAAAAAGGGAAGAAGGAAAAAAGGAAGAGGGAAGGAGGAAAGAAAGAAGGAAGAGAAGAAGGAGGGAGGGGCAATGGTAGGCTGGCTCAGTATGTAGCTGCATGTTGTCAGACCTGGCCTGGCTCCTGGTCCCTCCACCACCTGGCCCCCTCCTTCTGAACCACCTGATGGGCCCTAGCAGCTCACCCACCTGCAGTGACCACAATCAATTTCCCTGACACAGTCAGATCTTAAGCCTTCTCTTCCATATTTCAGCATCGAATCCCTTTCTCAAGCTCTACTCCTGAGACTGGGTCCCCACTTGACCAATACAGCGAAATCTGCTGAATTTCTTTCACTGTGCTGGGATCCCTCCGTCTGCTGAGCAGCAGCTGGCAGGCTAACTCACTGCCCAACACGCTGGACTGACTCTCATGAGGGGCCACCTCCGACACCATAGCTGCCTTAACTGGACTTGGTCCCTCACTGCAGACCACTCTCCGAGATCTACCCCCAGCACGCCTAAGGCCCAGCCAGATCTCAAGATATAACAAGAGTGAATCACGTAATCTCCGCAGGGACTCCATTCTGTAGGTGGAGGGTGAATAAGAGGTGTTCCACTCTTCCTGTGAATGTTGAGAAGGTATTTATGAAAGCACTCCCACTTAGACACACTTGAAAAGCCCTTTCAATGTGTTGCTTTTTCATGCTAGGAATCCTTGGCTGAAGCTCAGGGTTTTTGTGAAAAATCTATTTTTCAGGATATCTGTTCTGCTTTTTTTAAGAAAAAGTATGATACTTGAAGCCCATTCTATTGATATTAATATATCATTTTAATTCAAAAGATCCATGCAAGGAAAATTCTTGGAACACCTGAAAGAACATGGTGAATGATAACTGCTCAGACAACTCAGTCAAACAGGGGCCATGACTGGTCATAGGTAAAGGGCTCTATGTTTATTGCCAAATCAATAATCAATACTATTACCGTATGGGAAAACTAGATTTCCGGTGGAAATTTCTGTATGAGGCAGGGAACTCAAGTTGGTGCTCTGTGACAACCTAGAGGGGTAGGATGGGGTGGGAGGTGGGAGGGAGATTCAAGAGGGAGGGGACATATGTATACTGATGGCTGATTCATGTTGATATACGGCAGAAATCAATACAATATTGTAAAGCAAACATCCTGCAAATAAAAAAAAATAAATTAAAAAAATAATCAATACTGACACACAGTAGTTACTAAATTAGTATTTCGTAGTTGAAAGTGAAAGTGTTAGTCACTCAGTCACGTCCAATTCTTTGTGACCCATGGAATATAGCACACTAGGTTCCTCTGCCCATGGAATTCTTCAGGCAAGAATATTGGAGTAGGTAGCTATTTCCTTTTCCAGGGGTTCTTCCCAACCCAGGGATTGAACCTGTGTCTCCCACCTTGCAGGAAGACTCTTCACTGACTGAACTGACTGAACCACTTGGGGATTCCAATTAGTTGTTACTAAGTTAGTTCCAGAAAAACATATATTTCTGCTTTATTGACTATGCCAAAGCCTTTGTGTGGATCACAATAAACTGTGGACAATTCTGAAAGAGATGGGAATACCAGACCACCTGACCTGCCTCTTGAGAAATCTGTATGCAGGTCAGGAAGCAACAGTTAGAACTGGACATGGAACAACAGACTGGTTCCAAATAGGAAAAGGAGTATGTCAAGGCTCCTGCTTATATTGTCACCCTGCTTATTTAACTTATATGCAGAATACATCATGAGAAACACTGGGCTGGAAGAAGCACAAGCTGGAATCAAGTTTGCCGGGAGAAATATCAATAACCTCACATATGCAGATGACATCACCCTTATGGCAGAAAGTGAAGAGGAACTAAAAAGCCTCTTGATGAAGGTGAAAGAGGAGAGTGAAAAAATTGGCTTAAAACTCAACATTCAGAAAACGAAGATCATGGCATCTGGTCCCATCACTTCATGGGAAATAGATGGGGAAACAGTGGAAACAGTGGCTGACTATTTTTTTGGGCTCCAAAATCACTGCAGATGGTGATTGCAGCCATGAAATTAAAAGACGCTTGCTCCTTGGAAGAAAAGTTATCACCAACCTAGACAGCACATTCAAAAGCAGAGACATTACTTTGCCAAAAAAGGTCCATCTAGTCAAGGCTATGGTTTTTCCTGTGGCCATGTATGGATGTGAGAGTTAGACTGTGAAGAAAGCTGACCGCAGAAGAATTGATGCTTTTGAACTGTGGTGTTGGAGAAGACTCTTGAGAGTCCCTTGGACTGCAAGGAGATCCAACCAGTCCATCCTGAAGGAGATCAGCCCTGGGTGTTCTTTGGAAGAACTGATGCTAAAGCTGAAACTCCAGTACTTTGGCCACCTCATGCGAAGAATTGACTCATTGGAAAAGACTCTGATGCTGGGAGGGATTGGGGGCAGGAGGAGAAGTGGATGACAGAGGATGAGATGGCTGGATGGCATCACTGACTCGACGGACATGAGTCTGAGTGAACTCCCGGAGTTGGTGATGGACAGGGAGGCCTGGCGTGCTGCGATTCATGGGGTCGAAAGGGTCGGACATGACTGAGCAACTGAACTGAACTGAACTGAACTGAAGTTAGTATTTGTTGAATGAATGAATGAACATGTGCTCCTATGTGTGTTTGTATATAGAAACATGATGGTGGAGTGGAGATACACTGATAGCATCTACTGTATGACATCAAATAGTTTCATGATTTTGCTCCTTTTGAGATGCATTTGGCACCTCACCCTGTTAAAATCTGAGTCAGTTCAGCCACTGTGTCATGTCCAACTCTTTGAGGCCCCATGGACTGCAGCACGCCAGGCCTCCCTGTCCATCACCAACTCAGGAGCTTACTCAAGCTCATGCCTATTGAGGCCCTCTATCGAGGGGTACAAGAAGAGCAAGAAGCCTTTGGAGGTAGAGAATAGCATTATATATGCTGTGTTCTCATTCTAGAAAAGCAGCTTTCCCACGCATTCCATCTGGGGCTGAGAGTTTATTTAGCGGTAGTTGCCTATGCCTAGAGTTTTTAAAATTAACCTGTCACAGAAGTACCTCAAGGATAAGGTCTAGAATCACAGTATTGATACAAATATATGCTATGTCTATACATATGTATATATGTGTGTGTATAATTTAAAAAGCAGTCCTACAAATTTATGCATATAAAAAGTCAACCTTAAATTGCTACTCTGTCAGAAAATGTCATTTTAAATGTCTAACATTATGCCTCAGGCTTCAGTACTCAGGAGCTTTTGACAGCCTAAAAAGGAAGCAAATCCCATAAACCAGGTCTTGTTTGGGTTCTATCAGCCGATTCCAGTCCTATGTTAATTACTGTGACAATGAAAAGGAAAGATATTATCTAAACTAAGAAATTGTAATTTTTGTTCTAGTCTGTTACATAACGTTTTGAAAGGAAATCAAGGAAGTATCCTTTTAATTCCGCTTTTTTCTTTATAATTCTGCTTCTTGACATAATTTAAGACTGGCTCCAAAGGTCTTTTTTTATTATATATTCCTAAAGTACAACATCATAGGACTTTGTGTATGTAAAACATGCTCATTACAGGTGAGTGAATGGGTATTTAAAATGCAATGTGCTCTCAGACTACACATCAAATACACAAAAAAGGTATATGAATGTGGATGACAGTGCACAGGTACTGTAAGACAGTGCTACTGTATCCACTTTCAAATTATCAACTGAGCTTAAGCCTTGTAAAAATAAGCCAGGGAAAGCATCATCTGTATCTCAGCTGCATGTTTCCCTTTCCTCTCCTTAATTCTTCCAGATGTAAACACTCACCTACTTGTGCACAGAAAAGGCAAATCTAAAGATCAAAGATATATTAAAAATCACAGATCAATAACAATATGAGTCCTGAATGGGAATCAAGAACCCTGTCTTTTCACTGGACCTTTGCACTTTATATGCTGTGTGACCTTGAAGAAGTCACCAAATCTCCCTAAGTCACATTTCTCTCAAGCATTGCTGCTGCTAAGTCATTTCAGTTGTGTCTGACTCTGTGTGACCCCATAGACCGCAGCCCACCAGGCTCCCCCGTCCCTGAGACTCTCCAGGCAAGAACACTGGAGTGGGTTGCCATTTCCTTCTCCAATGCATGAAAGGGAAAAGTGAAAGTGAAGTTGCTCAGTCGTGTCCGACTCTTCACGACCCCATGGACTGGGGAGCCCACCAGGCTCCTCCATCCACGGGATTTGCCAGGCAAGAGTACTGGAGTGGGGTGCCACTGCCTTCTCCCTCTCAAGCATTAGAACAAGAATAAACACAGATCTCACCTGTGCACTGTATCTGAGACAGCTCTAGGTATTTACTACACCATTTCATTCTTCTCAGGCTTCCTTGTAGTTAGGTTAGGGGTCACCTGTCTGAATTCTGACCCATGAAACAAGCAGAATTGACACAAGCCATTCACGAACTGCTCTGTAAATACAACCCACAAGATCCACCAGCTCTCTCTTCCTGTTTTGTGACTGGAGTCACGTATCACGTGGAGTAGGTGCAAGATAGGAAACCAACGCGAGACTCTGTGTTACCACCTGCAGCAGAGCCTGAGTAGGATAGCCACCAAGCTTCTGAGACTATGATGTGAGCAAGAAACGAGCCTTACTGTTTTAAGCCATTAGAACAGTTTAATATAGCCTACCCTGACTAACAAAAGCACTAAATAAGAAAATAAAATTTACCTCTTTTATATATCAATGTGCTATACTGCTATGCAGGTTAATACTGTGAGCAATGATGGTAAACTTGTAAAAAATTAATAGGACTTCTAAGATTTTTTGACACTGTACCATTTCAAAGACAATATAAAGGCTTCCTGAAAGATAGAGTCCAGTCACTATAGACCAGCCACTTATTACTTAAATATCATTATATATTTATATGCCCTTAATATTTCTAGGAAATAGATACAAAGATGATCCATTTTACCAAGTATTTTAGCTGATGTGACTAGGTAGTTGAAAGCCTATCACTTATGGTCACTACAATGACGCTAAGTTACATGAAGTTTCTAAAGATAAGTGACCTCTGGCAAAAGATGAAAATGCACACCTACATGAAATTATTCTCTCACTTTAAAACCAAAACTGAGAGGATGATTGTAACCATATTTGCAATCTCCTTTTAGGAGATGTCTTGCTAATAAGCATTCAAAAAAGAATAGCAAAATGCTAAGATTATGGGCAATACAATTTTGTATAGACTGAGTTTGCCTAAATTTCAAATACAACTCACACAGAATTGGAGGGAAGCTCTCCTGAAAACCTGAGAAAATGGTACTTAAGGTACCCTTATTATTTTTTATATGGTGCCAAATTTTCTTGATCAAATTGTTTAGTCAATCAAAGAACTATTTCCTTTAGAGATTTTTGAAGGGATATTAATTCAAGTCAACAAAAGGAATCATTGATTAAATCCAAGAGTATTGTATCAGTTCAAGTGTTCCTTATTGGATGATTATTAGCTGTTGCTGTACAAATATCACTGGCAGGATTAATAAGATCTCTCATAGAATCAAAAGGCCAAAAATAAGTTCAAAGAAGGCTAAAAATATTCCTTAAATTTAATTTTTAAATGCAGCCTTCCAAAAATCAAACATGTATTTTAGAGCAATCTTGACATCTCCAGAAGTGCATAAATGAATTTAAACCTGTCAATGACCTACTTTAATGAAAGAAATTACAGCCATCTTAAATACTTATAATTTATCTTTATAATGATACTGAGCTGCTAATTTTAGAACTTAGAAATGAGAAATTATGGCAAATAAATGCATTTAGCAAAATCAACCATCTAGAGGACTCAAGTATATTCTTCGGGTAAAGAAAAACTGAGTTTGCCTATCCCTGAATGTCTTGCCATTGCTGAAAATTTACAATATTTTCCAATATTTACAATATTTCTTCCCACACAGGCTGGAGGAATTGCAAGGAAATACAGGCTAACTCACTAGAGTTAACTCTGTACACACCAGTCGTGTACATGTAGACTGAGACAAAGCAGTTCGACAAGGGTGCTTGAACTAGCTGCCTGCCTTCTCACAATGGCAGAGAGTAGTCATTGCCTGCCAAAACCTCCACCCTCTCCTTCCTCCACAGAAAAGAGAACACTGCTTTTTTTTTTTTTTTTTTTTGGATGAGCATATTGCTTCCTGGAATAAAACTATCTTATCCACGAATAAACATTTGATCAATTCAAGGATAATCTGGGGCTTTAGTAAAGCTGCTCTAAGAAAACTGGCTTGATTTTGAAGGGCCATCTTTTTTTATTGTTGCCTTACCCCTTACTGACCCCTATATTTTTGATGGCTAAAGTCCAGTAGCCTTCATGGACCCTGAGTTCCACACAGTAGGAAGAAGACCATAAAAGTCAGAGCTTGAGTGCTTGACGACAGGATGGGATTATCACACAGTTGGTCTAGCCTACATCTAGGCTACTTTTAGAGGAGACAGAAATATATTTCTATCTCTTTTAAGTCACTATTATTGTGGGGGTTTCTGCTAAGGGCCGCTAAAATGATTTTAACTTATATAATTAGTTAATTCATTTTTCTTTAGCCAAGGACTATAATAGTCTGGATTTGTACATGTAGACTCAACTTTAACATTTTTATCCTATTTAACGGTAGTAGCCCAATTTGTTAAAATACTAATATGTAAGAAAATCAGCATTATGAATGAATTATTTTAATGCTTCTTTCATATAAGAAACCTAGAGATTAAAGTTTACCAAAAAACCAGTAAATTCTTAAGGAAATTTTCCCTTCTCGTTCCCAAAGAATACCAAAAAAGAAGTAGGACAATGAGAAACCTTGCATATATTTTCTAAAGAAATTTGAGGAAGAAGAAAAAAATTTTGCTACAGAATGTGCATTGACATGATAATATGAAGAGCACTTTCTAGTTTAAACTGTTTTCTATCATTTCTATTTCCAACATTCTGTTTTTAAAACTCTATTGATTCAAATATGAGAACAATGGTTAAAATTTTAATTTTCTAATACAATTTACACTGAAAACTCCTGGTGATGATTAATAAAGGATTATATTTCTTAAAAGTTGAGGATCAAGTAAACAAGTTCCAACTTGTTTGTTGAAAACTTGTTTGTTGAAAATATATATATTTTTATATATATAAAAAAATATATAAAGCTCTATATAATCATGTCTACTTCAACCATGTACATGAAAAGAAGGAGCAAGAGGAAGAAAGAGAGAAAATAAACCTTTTTATGTCCATCTGGGCCCTAAATGAAAAGGACCCCATTCTAATGTATATGTTTTTCCTCCCTTGCCATGTAATATAGACTGGGGCTAGGAATGCTTTCAGCTTTCAACCTAGAAATAAAAATAATATTTTATTTTTATTCCAAGAATTTAGTATCAGGAAAGAATTCCTAGTATAGGAATCTCTCTCTTCCTCATCTCACTTTGATCTCTTTCTCCTCTAAAAAGGAAGAAAGAAAAAGCAAAATGTCAATACTAATTTATTTTTTTTTTTATTTTTCACAGTAAGTTGCTAATATATGAAGCCCTCAGGCTACAAACATTTTCTTATTTGTTATGACGAAGAAAGAAAAACCACAAGTTTCCAGATGCATTGTTTTAGAATTCACACTACAAGTGACTCTAAAAAAGTGACTCTATCTTGCAACGACTATGGAAAACAGTATGGAAGTTCCTCAAAATAACTAAAAATAGAGTTGCCATATGATCCAGCAATTCTGCTCCTGGGCATATATCTGGACAAAATTATAATTCAAAAAGATACACGCACCTTACCTTCACAGCAGCACTGTTTACAATGGCCAAGAAATGGAAACAACCCTAATGTTTATTGAAAGAGGAATGGGTAAGTAAGGTGTGGCATATATACACAAAGGAATATCACTCGGCCATAAAAAGAATGAAATACTGTCACTGGCAGCAACACGGATGGACCTCGAGATTAGCACACTCAGTGAAGGAAGTCAGAAACACAAACACCATATGACCTCACTATACGTGGAAACTGAAATGTGACACAAACGAACTTATCTGCAAAACAGAAAGAGACTCACAGAAACAGAGAACAGGCTTGTGGTTGACAACACAGACTGAAAGTGGGAGGGTGGACGGGGAGTTTAGGATTAGCATTTGCAAATATTCTGTTGCTGTTGTTTGGTCACTCAGTTGTGTCCGACTCTTTGTGACCCCATGAACTGTAGTCTGCCAGGCTCCTCTGTCCGTGGGATTTCCCAGGCAAGAATACTGGAGCGGGCTGCCATATCTTTCTCTAGGGGGTCTTTTCGACCCAGAGATTGAACCACATCTGCCACATCTCCTTCATTGCAGGTGGATTCTTTTATCACTGAGCCACCAGGAAAGCCCATGAACTATTATACATAGAATGAATAAACAAGATCCCACTGTTTAGTACAGGGAACTACATTCAGTATCCTGTGATTAAACATAATGGAAAAGAATATATATAGGAATACACACACACACACAGAGGGCACAGCAATCCACTCCAGTATTCTTGCCTGGAGAATCCCATGGACAGAGCAGCCTGGCAGGCTGCAGTCCTTGGGGTAACATAGAGTTGTATGCTCCTGAAGCGACTTAGCATGCACACATATATATACACATGTACAAGTGAATCACTCTGTGATACAGAAGAAATTAACGCATTTTAAATCAACTATACTTCAATAAAGTAATTCTTTCAAAGTGAATCTATTATCTAATATATGTGTATTCATCTCAATAGCTTACTGCTACTATAGCTTAAGCCAAGGTAGAAACACAAAGCTTCATGAGAAGAACAACAGTATTCTGTATATTTTGAAGTCAGTTAAAATAACATTCAGATAAACCCAAGATATTTCAGTTATGAATTATTCTCTGGAAGATTATAATTTGCATGGTTGATGAATACAGCAAAATTAATTTTGTTAAAGTATCATGGAACTTACTAAACATCTTATGGTTGGTGTAGTAATAAAATATATTTTAAGTGATATTGAGGACTTACCACCTCCACCTCCAAGAAGGCTGGCATTTGCTGTTTAAAAGAAAACAAACAAAAGATGTTAAATAATATATTAAAATATGTTTATGCCAGAGTATGCCAAGAAAAACCTGGTAATGATCATGCCATACATACACACACACATATATCAAAATATGTACTTTTATATAAAAATACATTCTTTGTTTTATGATGTATTAAAATGTAAATATTCACTATTTTTATCTCCTTTTTCACTTCAAATGACTATTTTTACAATGTTCTTACTTCTAATAAAATAAAATACATATTATGATCATTTTATTATCATTCTGTATCTAAACTTCTGTTTTCTCCATTTTATCAAGTAGAGATATAACAATGTTACTTAAGCAATTTCAATCATTTCAAAGGATAATGTAACAAAAAAGAATAATGATAATTTTAATTAAATTAAATGCCATCAAATAAAGCTATCTCAAGTTACTATGCTATAAGAATGAACTTAAAAAAAAAAAAGAAGAATGAACTTAAATAGCAACATATTTATTCTTTTTTGCATTAAATTTTTGTTTGTGGGAAAGAAACACATTTTAAATATTTTTGGAAAACAATGACTTGTCATTTCATACCCATTTATCTATTAATCTAGCCCACACAATTATATAAGTCAAATAATAAGCAAAATATAAAACAATTCCATTTAGATTTTAAGAGATCAATTTTTCAGAAAGTTCCATGGCAATTTTTTGCTGAACTATTAAGCAACCTTACACCTACGATAATCTAGTCACTACAAAAGTCAGAAAACAGAACTCTTGGAGCAACATAAAGTATGTAGTAACCAAGCTGTCTTTCTCCATGGAGAAATCTGAGCTACCAGAAGATTATAGAAATCATTTAATAAGGAATACTAGGAATCTTTAACTTGAATTTTAGTGTGATATCCACAGACCATGCACTGGCCTAGTAAGAGAAGCAAATATCAGAGTGTTAATGATTCCATCAATAAAAAAATGGAACATTTTAAGAATAAATGCCTATATCCATATGTGATGGTTTGTTTATTGCAACACTAAAGAGAACATTATAAAAATGCATGGAGAACAAACACCTTTGAAGGTTTTCTCAGTATGTCAATATTAGAGCATCAAATCTTATCTCATATGATCTTCCAAGTACAGGGCCATCTATTAATAATAATAGCTGCTCTTGGCTTTCCCTCACTCTTTCATCACAAAAATGGACTGAGGGGCAATCCCATTAGTCAAACAAAACTCACTTCAGATATTACAAGTCATGCACCACTGTGTCAACTCAGAGCCCTCAAATTCTTCTGACTTTACAATGAAAACGTGTAATATTTACCTAGATGGTATTCAGTTCAGTTCAGTCAGTTCAGTCGCTCAGTCATGTCTGATTCTTTGCAACCCCATGAATCAAAGCACGCCAGGCCTCCCTGTCCATCACCAACTCCCGGAGTTCACTCAGACTCACGTCCATCGAGTCAGTGATGCCATCCAGCCATCTCATCCTCTGTCATCCACTTCTCCTCCTGCCCCCAATCCCTCCCAGCATCAGAGTCTTATCCAATGAGTCAACTCTTCACATGAGGTGGCCAAAGTACTGGAGTTTCAGCTTTAGCATCAGTCCTTCCAAAGAAATCCCAGGGCTGATCTCCTTCAGGATGGACTGGCTGGATCTCCTTGCAGTCCAAGGGACTCTCAAGAGTCTTCTCCAACACCACAGTTCAAAAGCATCAATATTCGGTGCTCAGCTTTCTTCACAGTTCAACTTTCACATGCATACATGACCACAGGAAAAACCATAGCCTTGACTAGATGGAACTTTGTTGGCAAAGTAATGTCTCTGATTTTGAATATGCTATCTAGGTTGGTCATAACTTTCCTTCCAAGGAGTAAGCGTCTTTTAATTTCATCGCTGCAGTCACCATCTGCAGTGATTTGGGAGCCCAGAAAAATAAAGTCAGCCACTGTTTCCACTGTTTCCCCATCTATTTCCCATGAAGTGATGGGACCAGATGCCATGATCTTCGTTTTCTGAATGTTGAGCTTTAAGCCAACTTTTTCACTCTCCTCTTTCACCTTCATCAAGAGGCTTTTTAGTTCCTCTTCACTTTCTGCCATAAGGGTGGTGTCATCTGCATATGTGAGGTTATTGATATTTTTCCCGGCAATCTTGATTCCAGCTTGTGCTTCTTCCAGCCCAGCGTTTCTCATGATGTACTCTGCATAGAAGTTAAATAAGCAGGGTGACAATATACAGCCTTGACGTACTCCTTTTCCTATTTGGAACCAGTCTGTTTTTCCATGTCCAGTTCTAACTGTTGCTTCTTGACCTGCATACAAATTTCTCAAGAGGCAGGTCTGGTGGTTTGGTATTCTCATCTCTTTCAGGATTTTCCACAGTTTATTGTGATCCACACAGTCAAAGGCTTTGGCATAGTCAATAAAGCAGAAATAGATGTTTTTCTGGAACTCTATTTCTTTTTCCATGATCCAGCAGATGTTGGCAATTTTGTCTCTGGCTCCTCTGCCTTTTCTAAAACCAGCTTGAATATCTGGAAGTTCACAGTTCACGATTGCTGAAGCCTGGCTTGGGGAATTTTGAGCATTACTTTACTAGCGTGTGAGATGACTGCAATTGTGTGGTAGTTTCAGCATTCTTTGGCATTGCCTTTCTTTAGGATTGGAATGAAAATTGACCTTTTCCAATCCTGTGGCCACTGTTGAGTTTTCCAAATTTGTTGGCATATTGAGTGCAGCACTTCCACAGCATCATCTTTCAGGATTTGAAATAGCTCAACTGGAATTCCATCACCTCCACTAGCTTTGTTCATAGTGATGCTTTCTAAGGCCCACTTGACTTCACATTCCAACATGTCTGTCTCTAGGTCAGTGATCACACCATTGTGATTTTGTACAGTTCTTCTGTGTATCCTTGCCACCTCTTCTTAATATCTTCTGCTTCTGTTAGGTCCATACCATTTCTGTCCTTTATCGAGCCCATCTTTGCATGAAATGTTCCCTTGGTATCTCTAATTTTCTTGAAAAGATCTCTAGTCTTTCCCATTCTGTTGTTTTCCTCTATTTCTTTGCATTGATCGCTGAGGAAGGCTTTCTTATCTCTTCTTGCTATTCTTTGGAACTCTGCATTCAGATGCTTCTATCTTTCCTTTTCTCCTTTGCTTTTCACTTCTCTTCTTTTCACAGCTATTTGTAAGGCCTCCCCAGACAGCCACTTTGCTTTTTTTGCATTTCTTTTCCATGGGAATGGTCTTGATCCCTGTCTCCTGTATAATGTCATGAACCTCAGTCCATAGTTCATCAGGCACTCTATCTATCAGATCTAGGCCCTTAAATCTATTTCTCACTTCCACTGTATAATCATAAGGGATTTGATTTAGGTCATACCTGAATGGTCTAGTGGTTTTCCCTACTTTCTTCAATTTCAGTCTAAATTTGGCAATAAGGAGTTCATGATCTGAGCCTCAGTCAGCTCCTGGTCTTGTTTTTGTTGACTGTATAGAGCTTCGCCATCTTTGGCTGCAAAGAATATAATCAATCTGATTTCGGTGTTGACCATCTGGTGATGTCCATGTGTAGAGTCTTCTCTTGTGTTGTTGGAAAAGGGTGTTTGCTATGACCAGTGCATTTTCTTGGCCAAACTCTATTAGTCTTTGCCCTGCTTCATTCTGTATTCCAAGGTCAAATTTGCCTGTTATTCCAGCTGTTTCTTGACTTCCTACTTTTGCATTCCAGTCCCCTATAATGAAAAGGACATCTTGTTTGGGTGTTAGTTCTAAAAGGTCTTGTAGGTCTTCATAGAAGCATTCAACTTCAGCTTCTTCAGCATTACTGGTTGGGGCATAGACTTGGAATACTGTGATATTGAATGGTTTGCCTTGGAAACGAACAGAGATCATTCTGTCGTTTTTGAGATTGCATCCAAGTACTGCATTTCAAACTCTTTTGTTGACCAAGATGGCCACTCCATTTCTTCTAAGGGATTCCTGCCCACAGTAGTAGATATAATGGTCATCTGAGTTAAATTCACCCATTTTCGTCCATTTTAGTTCACAGATGGTATCCAGGACTTAATATTTTCCCAAAATCAAACTGTGTTGATGTGGCAACTTGTTGAAGAGGCATGAGGAAAGATGTTACCAATTCTTTTTTTATTAATTTTTTTAATTGGAGGCTAATTACTTTAAAATATTAGAGTGGTTTTGCCATACATTGACATGAATCTGCCACAGGTGTACATGTGCTCCCCATCCTGAACCCCCCTCCCACCACCCTCCCCATCCCAGCCTTCAGGGTCATCCCAGTGCACCAGCCCTTAGCACCCTGTCTCATGCATCAAACCTGGACTGGTGATCTATTTCACATATGATAATATACATGTTTCAATGCTATTCTCTCAAATCATTACAAATCATTATCTTGGGTCCATACCCTTTAGTGGATGGGGGAAATTTCATGATGTCTATTGATAAACCCAAACACTTTCTTAAAAATCTTAACTACATATATTTTTAAAACTGCATGGCATTTCACACTTCTGCTGATTTTTTATTTTTAAATCTGACTGAGAACTCCTTCCTTGTCTATAGCTCTTCCAGATCCCTGAAACTCCATCTGTTGTCCTCCAATTTATACATATTCATTCATAAAAAGAAACTTATTTCCAACAACAAACAACAATAGTAATGAAGAGTAGCTTTACACTCAAATTGTCATGCCCAGAATCACAATAACACAATAAAACCTATTTTTCCCCAATGCTTTGCTTAATAAAGGTAGAGTTTGCCTGTTTGGATAGCACAGACCAAGTCCCATCTGTTTAATCAGGCACTTGTCCAATAGATGTGGGTGGATGAGTGGGAGTAGGTGTAGGAACTGGAATTCCAGGTTTGGAGGACCATCAAGTCCATTTATCTCAGATGTGTGCTCATGTCTAGATGAGCATTTCTGGTTATACTTTTAATATCAACATAAATATTTCATAAAATTGTGGCATTTACAAAGTACACAATCATTTTTAAGATAATTTCATGTGCATTACCATTCATGTAATAGAATCTTAATCTAAGCTGCTTAAATATATTCAAATCAAATTCAAAGCAATTCTAATAACTATAATCCCGATAATGATTTATCTAAAGAATCCATCAAATTTAAGTCTATTTTATCAACTTCTGTTCTCTAAAAATTAAAAAATAAATGTTTTTTCTTCAGAAAAAGTGACATGCATGCATGCTCAGTCACTTCAGTCATGTCCAACTCTTGTAACCCTATGGACTATAGTCCACAAGGCTCCTCTGTCCATGAGATTCTCCAGGCAAGAATACTGGAGTGGGTTGCCATGCCCTCCTGTAGAGACTCTTCCTGACCCAGGGATCAAAACCACATCTCCTGCGTTACAGGTATATTCTTTGCCGCTGAGCCACAGGGCAAAAGTGGCAAAAGTGACATAACTGTAGGCAAGTAAAATGAATCTTTAGTATGATTTCTATTATTGTATCTTTACAAAGCACCCTAAATGTAATATAACTGATTTTCAACATTTATCGATCAGATGGATTAAGAGCATTTCTTCCATTTCACAGAAGTGAAAATGACTTGTGTGTGTCTGAAATTAACAGTCGTTTAATTTTTATTTAATTATTTCCAATAAATTGAGGTATATTCCAATTAGATAGGAAGCTCTTAAAGATAAGATTTGAGTTTAATAGTTTGGTCTACATTTAATAAGCTCTCAATATGTATTTTCTAATAGATAATTGGCAGATTTGATCCCTTTTCTTTATTGACATAGAAGACAGGTTTTGTTTACTAAAGTGTCTAGAAAGAGAAAACTTTGGTCCTTTTTCTTTTTGTAAAATCAAAGACTGTTAAAGGAAACTCCTATACTTTATTTAGAAATAGTGATTTATAATGTAGGAAACTGAAACTACCATAAAATTATTAACCAACTATACTTCAATATAAATTAAAAAAATTTTAAAAAGAACGTATGAAATATGTTTATATATTTATGTCCCTATATAAGTCCCTTGTTGCAGGGAATTTGGGATGTGCCTCTTGTTATTCCTTGAGTTTCACAGGGAAGAAAACGAAAAAAGGAACTAAGAAAGCTTGAAGTTGATAAGCATGATGCTACTGCATCCAGAATATTTAATGCTTCTCTGAGCATGCCAGTACCATGGCTTAGCTGGTCAAAGCACCTGTCTATTGAACAGAAGATCCTGGGTTCAAATCCCAGCAGTGCCTGGAACAGTATGTTACTGAGCTTCCTAGGTGTACAGTGGTAAAGAATCCACTTGCCAATGCAGCAGATGAAAGAGACACAGGTTTGATCCTTTGCCGGGAGATCCCCTGGAGTAGGAAATGGCAACCTCATTTCTCTAAGCATGCTTTCTAAGTAACCAGCACTAACTTCTTTCATATTTTCCTAAATAAAATGCCCCTGTTACCAGAAGAGGTAGAGGAAAAAATCAACCTACAGTAATTGTCTCAAATATCAATTCAATGAAAAACTAAAATAAACTATTACAAATTAATGAATCTATTATAGTTTTTCCTCCCACAATAACAACTAAGTGAAATGAATAGTTTCACTACTTAGAAAGTAAAAACAGCACTGAACATAAATTGAGTAAGAGTTACCAAAATCTAAATTCAAGTGACAAATATGAATAATTTATTTATAATACCCTAAACAAATGATTATTTTTTGAAGTTTATGAGAAACTGCTTTCTTCCATTTAAACTCGGCTTTGATTTTTTTTAATTAAAATTATCAAATTATACACAAGTATAAATATTCATTATAAAACTATCAAAAACAAAAAATAAGTACAAAGAAGGAATCTTTTTCATAGGATAATTAGCCTACATGAAAAATAATCATGCTAATTGACATTAGCATTACTCTTTTTGGTTTTCTAAAGATATAAACGGAATATTACACTACAGTCAGTTGTAGTATCCGACTGTTTGCCACCCCACGGATTGCAGCACCCTATACTGCAACACGACAGTAGTCTTCCTTTACAAAAATTCCCAAATGACCCTCTTCTACATGCGTGTGTCTTTTTAAGAATATAATTACAATTAAATTGTGGATCAAACAATTACTATATATGTAGTCATATCACTGGAGGTCCCTAGATGCAAAATAGGCCATGACATTATTAAAAATCCAAGACAAAGCTTTAATTTATTAGATACTTACAACACCATTCCTCCTAAGATGTCAAAATCCTTTGCAGTCTATGTAAGGTAATAAAAAGGATACTGAACTAAGAACTGACAGCCAGATAACCTCTATTTTAACTCTAGTTCAGTAACTAGCAGGTGAATAGCAGGTGAATCGAGCAAATCATAGTCAAAACTATCTTACTTTTCTTCTTCCATTTGGAAATTTAGAATCAATCAGGGATGGCAAACAGGTTTTATTTTATTTTTTTTTTTAATTTGATTTTATTTTTAAACTTTACAATATTGTATTAGTTTTGCCAAATATCGAAATGAATCCGCCACAGGTATACCCGTGTTCCCTATCCTGAACCCTCCTCCCTCCTCCCTCCCCTACCCTCCCTCTGGGTCATCCCAGTGCACCAGCCCCAAGCATCCAGTACCATGCATCGAACCTGGACTGGCAACTCATTTCATACATGATATTATACATGTTTCAATGCCATTCTCCCAAATCTTCCCACCCTTTCCCTCTCCCATAGAGTCCATAAGACTGTTCTATACATCGGTGTCTCTTTTGCTGTCTCGTACACCGGGTTATTGTTACCATCTTTCTAAATTCCATATATATGCGTTAGTATACTGTATTGGTGTTTTTCTTTCTGGCTTACTTCACTCTGTATAATAGGTTCCAGTTTCATCCACCTCATTAGAATTGATTCAAATGTATTCTTTTTAATGGCTGAGTAATACTCCATTGTGTATATGTACCACAGCTTTCTTATCCATTCATCTGCTGATGGGCATCTAGGTTGCTTCCATGTCCTGGCTATTATAAACAGTGCTGCGATGAACATTGGGGTACACGTGTCTCTTTCCCTTCTGGTTTCCTCAGTGTGTATGAAAGCATTTCCTATAAAGTCAGGAACAAGACAAGGGTGCCCACTTTCACCATTACTGTTCAACATAGTTTTGGAAGTTTTGGCCACAGCAATCAGAGCAGAAAAAGAAATAAAAGGAATCCAAATTAGAAAAGAAGAAGTAAAACTCTCACTGTTTGCAGATGACATGATCCTTTACATAGAAAACCCTAAAGACTCCACCAAAAAATTACTAGAACTAATCAATGATTATAGCAAAGTTGCAGGATATAAAATCAACACACAGAAATCCCTTGCATTCCTATACACTAATAATGAGAAAACTGAAAGAGAAATTAAGGAAACAATTCCATTCACCATTGCAACTGAAAGAATAAAATACTTAGGAATATATCTACCTAAAGAAACTAAAGACCTATATATAGAAAACTATAAAATACTGGTGAAAGAAATCAAAGAGGACACCAATAGATGGCAAACAGGTTTTAAACAATTCAGATTCATCAGTTACGAGAGACTATCTGCACCTCTGATTGGAGAAGGATTCTGAGGCTAACCCCAGGCTCTGCTGAAAAGAGAGCCATGATTAATTAATAACGCTGGTCATGGTCAGAGGAGGATAGGAAGAATTAAAAGACAGCACACATGCCATAAATTGAGCATCTCTGGATCTGAGAACCTCTTTTAGATTTGACAGTTTTGATGTAATCAGATTTGATTCAATAATCTTGAAAAACAAAACTGCTAACGTAATATGTACCATCATTGTACCTTAACATGGATAACAGCTCCTGTGTTTCCAAGTCTGAAATAATTCAGTCTGTGAAACAGTCCATAGCTGGGTGAAGCAACCCATGTCCACTGTGAGTCAAACTGGCCTGATAAGAGTTTGGAACATTTTTTTTTTTTTTTAATTTCACTTGCCCAGTAATTTCTATTATCTGTACTTAGTAATTGTTTATTTTCCCACTCCATTTCTACCTCCACCCAAGACTATCTGTCAAATAAGCAACAGCCTGAGAGACTAGTCTTTAAACATTGATTAAATCTATTTGTTCAGGGTTTTTGTTTGCCTTTCATCATTGTAAAGAAAATTATAGTTGCTTTCATCCTGACAGGATCCTGACCACCTAGTTTAGCTTATTTATTCTGCTTTCTTATTACAACAGAGCACACGGGATGT
This sequence comes from Bos indicus, assembly GCF_029378745.1. Classification (NCBI taxonomy): domain Eukaryota; kingdom Metazoa; phylum Chordata; class Mammalia; order Artiodactyla; family Bovidae; genus Bos; species Bos indicus. Next base: position 7,964,774 of record NC_091772.1, on the reverse strand, counting down.
CAAAACGATTGTTGGCAAAAAACTTCCCCAGGGGCTCTACTTAAAACACCACTTCATTCACAACATGTTATCCTAAAAAATACAAAAGCCAAAATATCACGCTTTAGAATGGTACACATCACAGTCCCTTGATTTTGAAACTCAAAGCAGGACGGGATAAAAACACCTGTTAAGATGAAAATCCTAAGCACGTGCATGACTCTAGAACCATTGGATACAGGGGGCAACCAACTCAACTGACAGCTGTGGAAATACAATCTACACAGACAAATATAGCTATCAATTTGGCAACAGCTCTCTGTTAACGTTCTTCCAGATTTACACCTTCTAAACAAAATCAAGATGGCCACAAGTTTGGGGCAATGGTATAATTTCCTTCCTTGAAGCTCACAGGGAGAGAAAATTAATAGGCTTAACTATTTCACATGTAGAAACCAGTCATAAACACATAATGGATAATTTACATGTCATACAATGCAGAATTCAAAACTATTCAATATTCCAAGGTCTGTATGAGTTGGATAAGCTGTAACCCACCTTGAAGCCAAAAACAGAATACAATAAGTCCTACTATGGATAAATAGGTGGAAGGTCATCAGGAATTGAAAAAGTTACTTGAGAGTATTAACAAATGAAACAAAATGGAATTATTCTTGATGAACTATAAGAGAGGAGCTAGAGCCGTCCTGTTTTGCCAATATGATGTTACCAGCTATCACTCTGGGTGCTCGGGGACTTCTAGGAATAATGCAGCATGGGAATAAAACTACTTATTTTGTCCAACTCCTTCATTTTACAAAACTGGAAAGATACAGAGGATCAGAGATGTTAGGTAACTTGTCTAGGATCAGGCCTAGGAGAAGAACCTAGGATCTACTATACAATATTGCCAATTTCAAATCGGAAATATATATACACATACATATGTATATATGATTGTTGTTTGTTTGTTCCTCTGAAATCACATTCAAAGACGGTAACAGAATGCAATGTGCATGCTGCCGCTGCTGCGGCCACTAAGTCGCTTCAGTCGTGTCCGACTCTGTGCGACCCCAGAGACGGCAGCCCACCAGGCTGCCACATCATTGGCGGTTTCTACAGCTTCACAGCTCAATACAGAAATAAGAGAAATCAGTGCACGCTTCTATTACTGTGCACCGTCATCCTTCTTGACACTGTGCTCTGAATCAGTTGTAATTTTGAGAATGATAACACTGGCTCAGTTACAAAAATGCGATTACTCGAGTAACACAACCTGGGCTTTCCAAAGAGTGAACGAGCATGTCAAAATAGGGGCTGGGGGAAAGAGTTCAAACGTACATTAGCGTTGTAGTTGTAATGATACCAGACACTTGAACAGAAGTTTTTAACTTGCCTTTCACAAGGAAGATTTTGAATGCAAATGAAGTCTCAATTTGAAAAACAGAAGATGCACTTATTTGAGGGAATATGATACACTTTATCCTAATGATAATATAAGCCTGAACATGCACTCTCATTTATACACTTCTCAGAAAGACTAATTTGTTTTAATAAAACCAGACAGTGCCTTTTTTACAAAAAATTGTTTTACATAGTTTATTTCCTCTTTCTTATAATATTATGGAATCTTTTTTTCTCCCTGGTAATGAAACAGCAAATGAGTTTTTTCAAAAGGTTTATCCTGTGTACGAGACAGCAAAAGAGACACTGATGTATAGAACAGTCTTATGGACCCTGTGGGAGAGGGAGAGGGTGGGAAGATTTGGGAGAATAACATTGAAACATGTAAAATATCATGTAAGAAACGAGTTGCCAGTCCAGGTTCGATGCACAATACTGGATGCTTGGGGCTGGTGCACTGGGACAACCCAGAGGGACGGTATGGGGAGGGAGGAGGGTTCAGGATGGGGAACACATGTATACCTGTGGCGGATTCATTTTGATATTTGGCAAAACTAATACAATTATGTAAAGTTTAAAAATAAAATAAAATTTAAAAAAATAAATAAATAAAAACCAAGGAATTAAAAAAAAAGGTTTATTTTAGCTTATATTTTAATTTAAACCAATAAGACAAAAAAATAACTTTGTCATAGTAAATAAATTGAAAGCTTGAGACAAAGAACCTCAAATTTAAAGGATTTGGGGTTAAAGGAAAGGAATAGGATTGCTGCCTTGAGAACACTTATGAAGCTATAATATCCATGAAGGTAAATGCCGTATTTGTTGGTATTGACGGTACCATACACAGTTCTTAGTAAAGAGTAGGGACTGAATAATTACCTCTTAAAAACACAACTAAGAGAATGAATGTAAGACAGGGGAATGAGAGGGGGGGAGAGGGGAAAGTTATATTTTGGGGACAGATGAGAGAGTTACAATAACACATACTGACTCCTTCACAATTTCACAGCAAAGTGAGGCTGGAAGCCACACAGATTGAGGCCCAATTCCAGACTGTATCACTGTCCTTGAGAAAGTTCTTAAAACCCAATTGATTATCTGATCACTTGTATTAATCAGCCAGTTGGTAAAATAATGGTCATGGTACAGATTAGCTGAGAGGTTTAAGAGTGATAAACTATATGAATGCACTTATGGCCCCTGGAATACGCTGAGGCTCAGTAATGTCAGTTCCCTATCCAAGACCCTGATTATAGAGCTGCTTCTGGAAGATACACTAGAGGTTAACATAAAAACCCCCACTAACAGTGGGGATTTACTAAAGGCATTCAGACTAATCCTCACTTTGCAGGGACCAGGGCCATGTTCATCACAGAGAACTACTGTCCTCTACCGTCAACCCAGTTCTGGGCTATGCCCTCATCAGAGTTTTGGGAATAAAGAAGAACTTGTGCACAGAAGAGACTGAGGAAGAAGGGTATCTCCAAATTATAAATATATTTAAGTCTGCCTTTGGGTTTAGGTCAATTTAATAAATCTATATGTCCGTAAAGAAAATGGATGGCATTATTTTGCATATTATAACACTTTAGTCTTCTGGATTATTTTGACAATTTGGTTTTAGAATAATGTTACTTTATGGCAGATAATTTTTATTCACTCTTCAAGACCCACTCTATACAGCTGCCCCTGTTTTCTGCACAAAGTGATTTAACTATACAAATGGCATCAATGGGTCCTCTGGCTCTGGTAAATTCACTCAATAGGGAGCCCTGTTAGTAGCTGGTGGGAGAGCTGAGAATGAGTTGTAGGTATTCGTTTTCCTGGTTGTCTTCCTGTAAGCTTATCTTGACCTGACAATGTCCCTTGAACAAAGGTCATTTAGTTCATAACATGACTTCCTCTCCTTTTGGGTTCTGATATGTCTCGCTCTACTTACCTCTTTGAGCTTAGAGTTGTAACAGCTGTGCTGTTGGTAGCCTTTGCTTCCTTAACAACTCCTTGAATTTCTCCTATACCATATTAATCTCCAACCCTTGTACTTATTCCTCTTATTACAAACCTGTCCAGTATCCTAATTTGACTGTGCCAAGGTTCCTGTTGGAAATTTGATTGAACAGATTTGGTTTATACAAATTGGTCACAACTGATCAGATCAGATCAGTAGCTCAGTCATGTCCAACTCTTTACGACCCCATGGTCGCAGCACGCAGGCCTCCCTGTCCATCACCAACTCCCGGAGTTCACTCAGACTCATGTCCATCGAGTCAGTGATGCCATCCAGCCATCTCATCCTCTGTCGTCCCCTTCTCCTCTTGCCCCCAATCCCTCCCAGCATCAGAGTCTTTTCCAATGAATCAACTCTTCGCATGAGGTGGCCAAAGTACTGGAGTTTCAGCTTTAGCATCATTCCTTCCAAAGGACACCCAGGGCTGATCTCCTTCAGAATGGACTGGTTGGATCTCCTTGCAGTCCAAGGGACTCTCAAGAGTCTTCTCCAACACCACAGTTCAAAAGCATCAGTTCTTCGGTGCTCAGCCTTCTTCACAGTCCAACTCTCACATCCATACTTGACCACAGGAAAAACCATAGCCTTGACTAGACGAACCTTTCTTGGCAAAGTGATGTCTCTGCTTTTGAATATGCTATCTAGGTTGGTCATAACTTTCCTTCCAAGGAGTAAGCGTCTTTTAATTTCATGGCTGTAGTCACCACCTGCAGTGATTTTGGAGCCCAGAAAAATAAAGTCTGACACTGTTTCCACTGTTTCCCCATCTATTTCCCATGAAGTGATGGGACCGGATGCCATGATCTTCATTTTCTGAATGTTGAGCTTTAAGCCAACTTTTTCACTCTCCACTTTCACCTTCATCAAGAGGCTTTTTAGTTCCTCTTCACTTTCTGCCATAAGGGTGGTGTCATCTGCATATCTGAGGTTATTGATATTTCTCCCAGAACTCTTGATTTCAGCTTGTGTTTCTTCCAGTCCAGCGTTTCTCATGGTGTACTCTGCATATAAGTTAAATAAACAGAGTGACAATAGACAGCCTTGACATACTCCTTTTCCTATTTGGAACCAGTCTGTCGTTCCATGTCCAGAACTGAAGGTTACCCTAAATCACACATCTCTTCCCAGACTAACTTTCTTAGTGAGAGTGGTTTAGGGAATAATCTATATAGAATTTTCCTTATTAATTAAAAACATAAAACATATTTTAAAAAAACATAAAGGAATTTCCCTGGTGGTCCAGGAGTTAAGACTCCATGCTTCCACTGCAAGGGGCATAGGTTTGATCCCTGATCAGGGAACTAAGATCCTGCATGCCACAGTTCAGTTCAGTCCAGTCGCTCAGTTGTGTCCCATTTTTGCGACCCCATGGACTGCAACACACCAGGCCTCCCTGTCCATCACTAACTCCTGGAGTTTACTCAAACTCATGTCCATTGAGTCAGTGATGCCATCCAACCATCTCATCCTCTGTCATCCTCTTCTCCTCTCGCCTTCAAGCTTTCCCAGCATTAAAATGAAAGTGAAGTCATTCAGTTGTGTCTGACTCTGCAACCCCGTGGACTGTAGCCTACCAGGCTTCTCCATCCATGGGATTCTCCAGGCAAGAATACTGGAGTGGGTTACCATTTCTTTCTCCAGGGGATCTTCCCGACCCAGGGATTGAACCCAGATCTCCTGCATTGGAGGCAGATGCTTTAACCTCTGAGCCACCAGGGAAGCCTTAGGGTCTTTTCAAATGAGTCACTTCTTTGCATCAGGTGGCCAAAGTATTGGAGTTTCAGCTTCAGCATCAATCCTTCCAGTGAATATTCAAGACTGATTTCCTTTAGGATGGACTGGTTGGATCTCCTTGCAGTCCAAGGGACTCTCAAGAGTCTTCTCCAACACCACAGTTCAAAAGCATCAATTCTTCAGTGCTCAGCTTTCTTTATAGTCCAACTCTCACATCCATACATGACTACTGGAAAAACCATAGCCTTGACTCAATGGACCTTTGTTGGCATGCCACACGGTGTTGCCAAAAAGCTTTTATAAAAAGAAGTGCTCATTTGAACACATGGTAGTTTAGTCGTTAAGTCACATTTGACTCTCTTGTGACTCTATGGACTGTAGCCCGCCAGGCATCTCTGTCCACAGGATTTCCCAGGCAAGAATACTGGAGTGGGTTGCTATTTCCTTCTCCAGGGGATCATCCCAACCCAAGAAAAAAACCCAGGTCTCCTGCACTGCAGGCAGATTCTTTACCAACTGAGCTACAAGAGAAGTCCGTTTGAACATGTGAAGTAACACATTTTGTAAACAATCTCAACTCCTGTTATGTTCTATTCTTTTCCACACTTTTATCCATGTTAATATAAATATATACACATAATTGAATCTTCCTTGGATTATTGTTTAAAAAACAATGCATTCTACTATAAAAATCATTGCATTATAAAATTGGGCTATATAAAATTATTGCACTATAAAAATTATTGTGCAATCTAATTTTCTAATGTATCAATATATCAAGGTCTGTAACAATAAAGGAGTGCATCAAGGCTATATATTGTCATCCTGCTTATTTAATTTATATGCAGAGTACATCATGCAAAATGCTGGGCTGGATGAAGCACAAGCTGGAATCAAGATTGCTGGGAGAAATATCAATAACCTCAGATATGCAGATGACACCACCCTTTTGGCAGAAACTGAAGAAGAACTAAAGAGCCTCTTGATGAAAGTTAAAGAGGAGAGTGAAAATGTTGGCTTAAAACTCAACATTCAAAAAACAAAGATCATGGCATCCAGTCCCATGGCAAATAGATGGGAAAAAAATGGCAAGAGTGACAGATTTTATTTTTGTCTCATAAATCCCTGCAGATCATGGTGACTGCAGCAATCAAACTAAAAGACACTTGCTCCTTGGAAAAAAAAGCTATGACCTACCTAGACAAAAGCAGAGACATTACTTTGCCGACAAAGGTCCATCTAGTCAAAGCTATAGTTTTTCAAGTAGTCACGTATGGATGTGAGAGTTGGACTATAAAGAATTGTAAAGTAATTAGCCTCCAATTAAAATAAATAAATTTATATTAAAAAATAAAAAATAATAAAATGATAATGCCATCTGAAAGAAAAAAAAAAGAAAGAAAGCTGAGTGCCAAAGAATTGATGCTTTTGAACTGTGGTGTTGGAGAAGACTTTTGAGAGTCCCTTGGACTGCAAGGAGATCCAACCAGTCCATCCTAAAGGAAATCAGTCCTGAATATTCATTGGAAAGATTGATGCTGAAGCTGAAACTCCAATACTCTGGCCACCTGATACAAAAAACAGACTGACTGGGAAAGACTCTGATGCTGGGAAAGACTGAAGGCAGGAGGAGAAGGGGACAACAGAGGATGAGATGGTTGGATGGCATCACTGGCTCGATGGACATGAGTTAGAGCAAGCTCCAGGAGTTGGTGGTGGACAGGGAAGCCTGGCATGCTGCAGGGCATGGGGTTGCAAAGAATGGGACATGACTGAGCAACTGAACTGAACTGATCTAAAAAAATAATTTATGATATACTATAATTTTCACAAATTTGAGTAAAGCCACTTGGTCTTATCACTTCATGGGAAATAGATGGGGGAAGAGTGGAAACAGTGTCAGACTTTATTTTTTGGGGGCTCCAAAATCACTGCAGATGGTGATTGCAGCCATGAAATTAAAAGACACTTACTCCTTGGAAGGAAAGTTATGACCAACCTAGATAGCATATTGAAAAGCAGAGACATTACTTTGCCAACAAACGTCTGTCTAGTCAAGGCTATGGTTTTTCCAGTGGTCATGTATCGATGTGAGAGTTGGACTGTGAAGAAAGTTGAGTGCCGAAGAATTGATGCTTTTGAACTGTGGTGTTGGAGAAGACTCTTGAGAGTCCCTTGGACTGCAAGGAGATCCAACCAGTCCATTCTGAAGGAGATCAGTCCTAGGAGTTCTTTGGAAGGAATGATGCTAAAGCTGAAACTCCAGTACTTTGGCCACCTCATGCGAAGAGCTGACTCATTGGAAAAGACTCTGATGCTGGGAGGGATTGGGGGGCAGGAGGAAAAGGGGACAACAGAGGATGAGATGGCTGGATGGCATCACCGACTCGATGGACGTGAGTTTGAGTGAACTCTGGGAGTTTGTGATGGACAGGAAGGCCTGGTATGCTGTGATTCATGGGGTCGCAAAGAGTTGGACACGACTGAACGACTGTACTGAACTGAACTGAACTCCCTTATTGACAGGCACTAAGGTTTTTTCCAGTCCTGCATTATAGAAAAATCTCTAGTAAAAATCTTTATATGTGTGTGTATTACTACATATTGATGCATCTATCCTATGGAACAATTCCTCCAAAGCATTTATGGATAACAGAAGATATGCATTTTTCAAACTTAAGAGTTAAATAATTATTAAAACTTGCATATTAAAATAAGTCAAAAATAACAAAAATATAACATTCACAAGTATACCCTGGGAAGCATATAAAACCTTAATAATCAGAAGCAAAATGTCTTGACATGAAGATGAGGTTCACTGGACTGTTTCTGATTTAAATGTAAAATACATCAGTGAAAATTTCTCACTTACACTTGAAAAGATTTTCAGTCTGAATTTCTGATTGATTTCAAATATATAAATTTTAAAATGGCCTGTTTTTAATGTAAAAATAATAAATCCATCTCAACTGATGGTGAGCCTCTTTAAGCACTTTCTTTTCAGGTTTACTAGACACAAACCATGATAGGTCTTGAACTTCAAAGCAAACTAAAAACTTGGCTAGAAAAGATTAGAAAGTTTCCTCCACTTTCTAATTAAATTATTTCCAGATTTAAAGCATACTTAGGAATTTTAAAGATAAAAAAATTCAATAGATATTAACTCATTATAAAGGGATGGAAGGGAAATTTATCAAAAACACAAAGAAATGTAAGAATTTCAAGGCTAAGTGCAACTATTTCTTTTCTAAACTTTGTAGTATATGAGAATTTTCTCCAGCAAGGCCAATTCTACTTACATTATATTAAAGAAAATTCAATAGAGCTGTGCTTTCATTTACCAATCTAAACATATCATGTTAAAGCAACATTCTTCCTCCAGTTTGGTGAAGTCCTATTACACAGCTAAAGCGTGCAGGTGACAGAGGAGCTGAGCCAGCTTCTCATTGATCCTCACGTAATACCTCGATCATCAAGCAGCTCTGAGCTAACTACTTGCACCAAATGTGGCCTTGGGACATGATCAGCTATGAAAATTTTAAAATGAGCTATTGTATGATTCACTTCTATAAGGAAGTCATGCTCTGAATCACCAAGCCAGTGGACAAGCTGACACACATTTTAGTAACCTTACCAAGATAGAAAATATATGCCCATTATCACAACCAACTTAAATAACATATAAATAGATCATGATGACCATTTTCTAAGCATCTATTATTTATTAGGAACTGTTTGAGAGTCAACCTGTATGGTATCTGTCATCTTTTAAACATTCCTGCAAAATGGAATTTTACTTTTCCTATGACATATGAGGAAATGAAGACTATAATGACACTAAATTGCCACAAAGTTTTGACTTAGTAAGTTAGTATTCAACCTAATATATGAACCTCTTAATTAAACATCTAACCAATTATCTTTATAGCAAGCCAGAATCTCTCTTAAGGAATCATTTCATTTCTCCCATATTATTTCAAAATACATGGATATTTAATACCCTTGATAAACAATGAATTTAAATAACACCAATGTCAAGGTTGTATCACGAGTTTTTTAATCTAATTAGTGACCAGAATGGACAGTATTTACATACATGATACAACTTAAAGTTACAAAAAATTAAATATCTTTACCTATACTTTCTCTATGTCACTTACTAGCACTAGTACAATATTCAGTAATTTAGATCACATAAAACCTGAAGGGAAAATTCACATTTAATGTCCTGATAACACTAAAAAGTGGCATTCAAAACCATGAAAATTCTCAGTATTTTAGGCAACATGAACAAAAATATATACATTGCCATTAATGAGGGTATATATTTCTTAATTAACAAAGATTTTTGACTTGAGCTCAATTAAATTTATCAAAACAGTAGTAATATATTAACCATTTGGCTTTCACCAAGTAAATGCAAACTGGCTAGCCTAAGATTTTATATGCTTATAGTGAAAGACATAAAGTGAAAATAAACATATGCTTTTATTTGTCCTAAAGTTTCTGTCACTAGCACTCTTCATCTTAGAATTTAGGATTATCAATTAAAGAATAATTTTGATAACTTGAGGTAAAAAAATTATGATTTTTCTCCTTCCTAAATTAAACTACATATCTTAATAACTCTATTTCAGATTATGGTTGTCTTCTATCAATGTGCAATAAAATTGTTGCTCAAGGACATAAAAAATATATTATTATGTTTATGCAAACTACAAGCATCAAAAAACTCTTCCGAAACACAGAAGAATATAACGTTATCAACATCGACTTAATCATTTACCAAAAGATCCCCTTTTTTCAGTAGACAGGAGACAAGTTATAATTTGCATGCTCTGTATATCAAAAAATACCAATTACTTTTGTTATAACAGTTCCATCAGGCCAGCTGTGGATTCTATAATAGAGATTAGTTTTATTCTGGTGCATTGAAAAGCATTGATATTAATCTCAGACAAAAGTATTATCATTGGTAAGATGTTGATTACTGAATACAGAGGCTTTTAAAAATTATTATTACCTAACAAATCTCACAGGAGAACCAAAAAATACTTATTGAAAATAGTTATAGTTCTAATGTTATGCTGAGATATACAAATACCAGGAACAGAATAGAAGCAGCAACAGTTAAACACAGAATATGCATGTGGTATTCCAGAGGCAATGGATTTGGGGTCTACCAGAAAAGTATTTAACATTAATCCAAATTGCATGAGTAACGGGTTATATAATTTTGGGCAGGTCACCTAGACCTCTGTGCCTCATTTAACACTTTAAATATAAGTTATAATTTATAACTTATCTTTAACAACCATTTGTTAAGCAGACACTATGCGTGAATGCTCTGGGATAAGAGTTGAGAATAAATAGAAGGTAAAATAGACACACTAAATAATTACAGATAATTAAATAAGTCTATAAATTATAACTATTATAATATACTTAATGCACTTAATATTTAAATATTAGAATCTATTAGAATGATGCTAAAGTAAGAAAAACATTGTTTTACAAGTTGATGGTACTTTATGATATTGTGTGTGTTTGCGTGTGCTCAGTCATGTCCAATTCTTTGTGACCCCAAGGCCTGTACACCACCAGGCTCCTCTGTCCATGGGATTCTCCAGGCAAGAATACTGGAGTGAGTTGCCATTCTCTTCTCCAGGGGATCTTCCTGACACAGATATCGAACCCACGTCTCTCAAGTCTCCTGCATTGGCAGGTAGGTTCTTTACCACGAGAGCCACCTGGAAAACCCCATTTTATGATATTATATTTTCCAAAATTTTGTCTTCTTAGACTTCCAGTTCAGACAAGATGGCATATATTTGTTTCTTCCTGTTCCATTCCTCTTTCCTTCATGCTCCCTAATTAAAACTATAAACAAGGAAAATAAATACAAGAGGCAACCAAAGAAAACCTCTGAAAGGTGTAAGGAGGAAGGTGAACTGGTCAGAGACTCCCAGATAGGAAGAATAATCTAGGTGCAAGGTATCTTACTTCCTGCCACCCAAAGGAAGAAGGCAATCCAGGCCCAGCATCTCTTGACAGAACCTAGTAACAGAAGGCAGGGCAGGCAGATTCTCTCTTCCCTGGATCAATAGAGGCCTCACTGACAATAAGCCTTCAATAAAAGTCCTCTCCTCCTCCTGGCCTGAGACTCTCCCGCTACAGCAAGAGACACTGGATGGTTGGGGGCACCAGTAAAGAGGATCCCTCCGCAGGATCCAGGAAGGCTTCCCATCCCCCACGAGCAGAGGACATCTGCCACAACAAGCTCCGGCTCAGGAAGTGCTTTTCTTCCCCACTAAGCCAGAGAATCTTCCTCCCACTTAAACATCCAGGGAGAAGTTGGGCAGAGGAAAGCTGGCCAGAGGAATGCCCACCAAAAGAAGCAGGCAGGCCCCAAAGCACTCTACTCTGTCGGGCCAGAGACTTCCCTTTCCACATTTAAAGCACAAGGAAATTCCTTCTGCTTAGGCAGAACCAGTAGGGACCCCTGGGAGCCCCACCTATTCCCGTTACATCAAACCAAAAGCATAACATCATAAAGGCCATGAAAACTAAGTTGTCACTGGAACTAGAGCCTACTATGGTAGTCCAAGACCTGTGAATTAAACCTAAATAGAGTCGGTTTCTATTAAAATTAAAGGTATAAGTAGGAGCTTGAGTCTCCTAAAATGAACACAGCCTCAGAAATCCATGGCACAGAAAAATAGATCTAAGAGCCTGGAAAGGAAGAGAGTAAGGTCAATGGATTATCCAGAGAAGGAACGACTGAAAACTTCACAGATGTGATGAAAAATATAAACCAATAGATTCACAAGGTGAATCCCAAATAAGATAAACCCAAAGAAGTCCATGCAAAGACACATCATAATTAAACTTCTAAGAACTAAAGACACACACAAAAAAATCTTGAAAGCAGTCAGAGAGAAATAAAAAACACAACCTATAACCTTTAGAGGGATGTCAGTTCAAATGGCAGGTTAGCTGGTGGACTCCCCAGGGAGTATCTCAGCTAAAAAGAGTTACCTCACCTACGTCATGATCCCTTCCTCGGTGGCTCACATCTCATAACCTGAGGGTATAAAAGCCTGGTCCCATGTCCAATAATTGATCCACATGAGAATATTAAGGCCCAGCCCTTGCCCCAACTCAAGACAACTCTGAAGGGTACCGCAGCTCCCTAGATGCTCAACTCAGGGCCCTTCTGAAAACATACCATAGTTCACCTTCTTCCCTATTCAGTTTTGCTTGCTTCCCCTTTTGCTGCAAATTTTGTGTTGGTTTTTTTCTTTTTTTTAAATCCCTAGAATGCTCCCTGATAAATATCCTGCTCGTTAATCTCTGTCTGAGTCTGCTTCCTGGAGAACCCAACCTGTGACAGGAGACACGGAGGCGGGTGACAGCGGAATGGAGCAGACCGTGTTCAGGAGGCATTTATCACCAAAAGGAGTGGGCCTCGGATGCCTCTCGGCCCTTAGCTTTAGGCCTTAGTGTTCAACTCCAGGGCAGCCAGAAAAGTATCCCCCAACATTTTATTATATTAGTCTGGTTTGAAACTTCAATAATGGATATTAAGTGCAGCTTTAAATTAAAATTCAAATCATTCCATTTTTACATTATACATCAAACCTCCAACAAATACAATTCAAATAAATAAAATTTAGCATTAATGATAATGGTGCTAGATTATGAAGTCAATGTTAGAGCAAAGGAGAGACAGTGTAAAATATTCTGAAATTTCTTTATTAAAAATGTTTTAAATACCCTGGAAAAAAATAGACCTATACAAATTTGTGAAGTGGAAGCAAAGAAGCAAATTCCTGAACACAAAACTACAGTATTCTTATAGTTCTAAATAATGTAAATATCAAGAGCCTAATGTTTCCTGTGTAAATCCTTACATCATAACTTTAAAATTTCAAAGTCTATTAACAGTTTGTAGTAGTGAAAGTCACTCAGTCGTGCCCGACTCTTTGCAACCCCATGGACTCTACAGTTCATGGAATTCCCCAGGCCAGAATCCTGGAGTGGGTAGCCTTTCCCTTCTCTAGGGGATCTTCCCAACCCAGGGATTGAACCCAGGTCTCCTGAATTGCTGGCAGATTCTTTACCAGCTGAGCCACTACCTGCTTAAAGCTCAACATTCAGAAAACTAAGATCATGGCATCCGGTCCCATCACTTCATGGGAAATAGATGGGGAAACAGTGGAAACAGTTCAGACTTTATTTTGGAGGGCTCCAAAATCACTGCAGATGGTGACTGCAGCCATGAAATTAAAGAACACTTACTCCTTGGAAGGAAAGTTATGACCAACCTAGATAGCATATTCAAAAGCAGAGACATTACTTTGCCAACAAAGGTTCGTCTAGTCAAGGCTATAGTTTTTCCTGTGGTCATGTATGGATGTGAGAGTTGGACTGTGAAGAAGGCTGAGTGCCAAAGAATTGATGCTTTTGAACTGTGGTGTTGGAGAAGACTCTTGAGAGTCACTTGGACTGCAAGGAGATCCAGCCAGTCCATTCTGAAGGAGATCAGCCCTGGGATTTCTTTGGAAGGAATGATGCTAAAGCTGAAACTCCAGTACTTTGGCCACCTCATGCAAAGAGTTGACTCATTGGAAAAGACTCTGATGCTGGGAGGGATTGGGGGCAGGAGGAGAAGGGGACGACAGAGGATGAGATGGCTGGATGGCATCACTGACTCGATGGACATGAGTCTGAGTGAACTCCGGGAGTTGGTGATGGACAGGGAGGCCTGGCGTGCTGCGATTCATGGTGTCGCAAAGAGTCGGACACGACTGAGCGACTGAACTGAACTGAACTGAGCTGCTGTGATGGCCAAAAGAATTTGTCAAAATCATCTCACAGACCACTCGCTTTCTTATAGAACTCACTGCTCTCTGGGTATAGAGTTATCGCAATCCATTCCTTAATTGATCCCAACTTTTTAAATGTTTTGAGTAAACTCCCTAGAATGTCCAGGCTTCCTGTTCAACATGTGACAATGCCCTTTCCCCGTGCGTCTGAATCCTGGTAACTTAGTGAACGCTATCTGCCAGGTGCTTTCAGCAGCCAAATTTGGTCCAGCCCTAAAAATCCCCCTCCGTCTTCTTCGTTCTTGGACATGATGAGTCACTGAAGAAAATGACTATTCTGACTATAACGCTCATGGCTTATCAGTCACCTCTACCTCCCCCATGGTACTTGAGGGACCGACAGTCTCAATGATTGTTCAGCCTGAGCAAAGTGACTCAACCGACATTCTGCCACTGACACAATGGACAGACACAGCCAGTGACATCTGATTTTATATGTTAATGAAGAACAAAAGCAGTGTGGATTAACTAAATAAACAGGAACAGACAATCTAATATGGTCTAATCTACTCATCCTTCTTACTAATAAATGCTTACTTTATTAAGAAAAAACTCATTCAACGTTCTTCTTATCCATACCTTACTTATCTTTAGCAGAATCATAGTATGACCAAGAAACAACTAAAAAATAGGGTCATGAAAGAAAAAAGGTAATGAATGAAGGTCCCTATATGATCTACAGACTGATTTGTTGGTCTGGAATCAAGTCTAGGTAGCAACGAGGTTTCATAATACTGGGGAAACATTAATACTTAGTGTTAAAAGAATTTGAACCAACAATATGTTTTATTTCCATTTCTAGGAACTAGATGGAATAAACATAGCCTCAAAATTTTGTTCTGTAAAGTAAAAGTAAAAGAAAACACCATTTTTAAAATAGAGGTTGTTGTTATTGTTGTTTAGCCGCTAAGTCATGACTGACTCTTTTGCAACCCCATGGACTGTAGCCTTCCTGGCTCCTCTGTCCATGGGATTTCCCAGAGAAGAATACTGTAGTGAGTTGCCATTTTCTTCTCCAGGGGATCTTCCTGATTCAGGGTTCAAACGACATCACCTGCATTGGCAGGTGGATTCTTTATCACTGAGCCACCTGGGAAGCCCTTTTAAAATAGGGGAGCAAACTCCAAAAGGATATCACAGACACATTCAGCAGTTGGTTCAATCTGGCTATACTAAAGTTGTTACTTATAACTTTTAAAACCTTTTTTAAAACTTTGGCTTAAATAGTGACATGGTTTTTCTTTCATTCAATTTGATCATCAAATTCCAAACTTCAGGGAGGAAACCTTTTAATCTAAGACCACAAACTACCTCTCCAGCCTCACCCTCCCAGCCTCCTAGCCCCTTAGATCTTCCAGACCGACTGTGTGCATGTGTGTGTACACACACACTCTCACACTCACACTTATGCACACATATACACAAACAACTAAGTCTCCTGTCAAGCAGAGTCAATCCACCAGAACCACCAATTACAAGGCCCCCTCATCACCTCACAACTTAGGATAAGCCACCCTTCTGTCTTCATTCCCTGGGCAAATGGCTATTGACCCTCTGGGATCCACTTCCAGTGTCATTTCTTTGTGACACATTAGCTGATTCCTTCACAAACAGATACTCCTCTTCTGAAGGTCCATGGCATGGAAACAAGTTTTTCTGCAGCATTTCTACCATGAACTTACAATTCGCTGCTTTTTTGGGTTCTACTCCATTATACTATGAACTTGCCAAAGGCAAGGATTATGATTTATTCATATCTTTTTACCCAGTGCTCCCATCAATAAAATAGGTTATCTCTCAGTTTAGGGTTGTGAGGATTAAGAAAGAAAATTAACTAAAGCACTAAGCAGCACATATAAAGTGCTCAACATATGTGAGAAACTGCTTCTTAATTATCAAAAATGATGCCTATTTTGTAGCAAGTGTTCTATAAGTATTTGGGAAATTAATAAAATAGGGACAAACAAATGATTGTTTTTAAAATGCATTCAAACAGACCTTAATAAAAATCAATCAAAAAATATGAATGTGATAATCCTGCCCATTACAAAATTAAATGCTCCTTATAAGGAGTGAAAGGAACGCTTATTCCAAACAGTAATCAGTTATTGAATGATTACATACAGAGAAAAATCAAAGTATTACAATAAATGAGAATTACAAAGAAATTTATTAAACCAAAAATTAAGATTTACTGAAACCCTCCTAAATCTTAAGATTTTCTCAGATGGTACTTAAGGGATTGCTTTTAACAACTAAACAAAGACCAGCAGTTGTCTGTCCTACAAACTCTGAATCATTTAAATCATGCTGAATATCAGAGCAAACAGAAAGAAAAGAATGCTAATCTTTTTTCTCCTGAGCAAATACAGTTTATTCTTAAAGCCTTGGTGGCCACTTTGCATATATTTTTCACAATTACTATAATAATTTAATCATTTTAGAAAAGATTTTTCATGTTTTTCCCCAATAATGTTGCACCCTAAGTTAGTTTCCTGCTTCAAATAACTATATGGGAATCTCAGAGATACTCCTGAGGTCAGTCAGTGATTTATGACTTTCTAATTTTTTTTAATGTTCTATTATAATACTTGAATTCAAAAATTAATGAAACACAAATTAGTAAAAATAAGCATGAACTTTTATTTTGCAACTCGAATTCACTGCCACGAGTCTTGGTAACAGTACCATCAATTAATAGAAGCAGCAAAGATATTTCTTAGAGAGATCATTTCAAATGTCAGTTGTGTCCCAGAAACCCTTTAACAAAATGGAAGCCCATTAAATTTCACTTACGCGCCACACAGCAAATCTTTAAACAAGAAACAGCTTATAATACTGTCACTCAGCATGTCAAAATCCATCAGCTCTATGAAATAACTTGTAGTTTTGAGCTTAGTATTTATAATCTTTATAAATAAAAATATAAAAGAAAAGTGCAGATTGGTAAAGTTATGTGACACTCCAAGTTTTTTTTTAAAGGGGAAACATATCAAGCCAATCAACTAACTTCTAAAGTAAAAGTATATTTCATAGATAGACGCACAATACTCACAAACACATATATAAATTGGGTTACACATCAAAATATTTATATATAAATACATTTCAGATATGGACATGTATATACGTATATAATCTACTTAGATTTCTAATATACAAACATATGTACTCTCCTGTCACAAGTCAGTTCTTTTGTCTATTTGTCATTCCTATGACCTAGAATTACCATATCATTTATCTTCTTTTGAATGATACAATTTCTCAGAAATTCCTTTTGTTGCATAGACAAGACATTTAAACTCTCTGAGCCCCAGAACAATCATTTCAGATGAATATAAAGAAAAAGCCTTAATTTCAGAAACATCTAAAGAAAATGGAAAATGTTATTAAAAGATAGCCTTTACAAATTTCTTATCTGGAAATTCAGAGCTCTTGGGTTAAAAATCTTCTTTTGAGAATGTCAGTAATTATTAAAATAGGTGCTGGGGTATGGAATATGTATATATATATGCACACACATATAATTCTTTTAAATAGTCTTACATTATATTTGTAATATTTCTTATCATTATTAACCTAAATTAATTAACCCAGATAATTTATAAAGTATGTAAAATGACCTAAGATTAAGAGATTCTTAAGAAAAGAACATACAGCAAAACCAAAAATTTATCTCTGATTCTGTTACATGCTATTTTCTTAAATGAACTGAAAATATGTCTCAAATAAACTTAAGAAACTCAAAATGTGGCTATTCTTCTCCCACAAGAATAAAATACTGTAATTATTACTATAGTATTTCTAAATAATAAAGCAATAAATGAATTTAATGAATTTGCTTAGGCATTCATTAAGCTTTAAAGTAAAGAAAGGGCTGGTTCTTCTTTCTAGTGAGGTCATGTGTAATTCACAAAGCTTATCATACAAGAGACAATAAATATTAATTGATGACCAAAACAATAAATGAAAGGATGAATAGATGGATGAAAAACGGGGACTCTAACAAATGTCAGCTATTCAGAACAGAACTTCAGACCACTCCTATACACAGTCTTGTTAAGGCTGCAACTTTTTGTAATAGCAGTGTGGTATTGCTGAAGGACACTGGACTCAGAATTACAAACAAGGGCGAGTCATATCTCTGTGTTTCATTAGCTATGTGACCACAGAGTGTCTCTCAATCTGAGTCTCAATTTCTTCCTCTATAAACTTAATATAATAATTCCTGCCCCATCTATTTCACAAGATAACTCATTAATATGGTTGTTCAGTATACAATTCTCTCAACTGGCCTGTATATGAAAATTTTCATAATAAAACATTGGAAAAAACTTAAAAATCTTCCAAAGGAAGAGATTCAATGGGTTTTGACTTCAGTTGTTGAAAATATAAACGCATACCTTCTGATTGGGTTCAGAGAAATAAAAACAATTAACATATACCCACTACCCACATAGCTATTTTTTTGAAGATATTTGAAAAAGTTAAAAATTTTATTTCCATCATTTATAAGCAGGATAACACGACTGGATGACATACATAATTTCTAATAACAAAATTACAAAATGATGAATGCATTTCATGCTCTCTGTTAATTCCCTTTGAAAAGCACTTACATGTTCACTCATTCTTACAATATTGACTTTACCATGTTTGGAGCAGCTAAGTATACAGCTCATTTTTTAAAATAACTGGTTTCTGACAACCAGTCACCATCACAAAAAAGGTCAACCAAGTTGGAACCCTTGCTTTTACGTAAATTGATACGGTTCATCAGAAAAAGCAACATTTTAAGTACTTTGTCACCAGGAAACCCACAGACCTCAAAGTAATTTAAAAGCTTTTCTTGGTCATTCCTCATCTCATTAAAAAATATTCTAAGAATCAAAATATGCTAAAAATCTTTATTGTATAAAATTAACTATATTAATGGAATCCTGCAGTTTGTAAATCCTAACATATTATAATAACTGGAAGGTTAAAGAATAAGAGAGAAAACCCCTTTGGACTGTGGATTTCCAGCTCTTCCTCTAGGGTACCTCACCATTTCAGATAAGCTCTGGATTTCAAAGTTAGTAAAGTTTTATTCATCCTTGGCTTTTAAACAGATATAAATAGGAATTTATTTTTATATATATAGAATATATGTATATAAATATATATATATATAGGAATTCGAGTATTTTCCTCCTCTCTTGTCAATGAGAGTTACTATGCACACACACTGAACAATCACCTTTTCCCAAATTGCACCTCCAACCAGGGTCTCGTAGAAGGTTTCCCTGATTCACAGTAACAAGAATTCCTGGGTCTCTTCATTGAATATATTTTTGATCTCAAAGGGAATGAGGGAAATTATGACAAATGTGATTGCTCTGTATGGGGGGGGATAAGTGTGTGCACATGTGTGAATATGATACACAACTAACATGACGAATATAAATGAATAAAGAACTTCACTGACAGAGATAGAGGTTCTCCGATTAGCAGAGTTAGGGGGAAAAGGGAATACTTCTTTGCTACGTCCTAGCAAGTTCAAAAGTACATCTTGAAAATTTTCTAGACACTTACAGAATGTCTCCACTGCACCAGTCCCAAAGATGGAAAGCACAGGCTAAACACAGACAGCTCAGATAAAATTCAATCTAGTATATAAAAGTGTCCTAAAACTAAAGCCTACTGTGCTAATGAAACACTGCTAAAAGTTGTCATCATTCAGGACCAAAACTAACAAACAAAAATCAGAAAGTAGTTGATCAAAAACCTCATTTACTTAAATTTTAATCCTCTCACAACTGAAATCATTCACAACACTTTGCTGAATTAGACATAGGAAGGAAAGGTCCCTGAAATTTCCACCATCTGACCCTGTAATGATATATTTAACAAACTCCTCATAATCACTCATATTTGACAGATAGCATCAAATAAATAACATTGTCTGACACTGTGGCCATATAACACCAGGGGAAGCAAACTGGAAAGTTAAGGTAAAGGTTTATTACGGTGACAAGCATAATAGTAGCAAAATAAAACAAATAGAAAACAGAGAGAAAAACTGAACACCACAGAATCTGATGATAGCAGGTGTGATGGAAACTCATAAATAATGACCCTGAATCATAAAGAAATGTATTTTATATTCAGCATTATTTGCTTAAGAATGACGGGGATGATACAGTTTAGAAAGATTTCCACTCAAAATAGTCAACATTTTTAAATGTTTCCTTTTAATATCGTCTGGATATTATGAGCTAATGGATATAAGTGTAGATATCTCTAACTGTAAACTGAATTCTAAATTTTGTTATATTTGGTTAAGAAGGCTGCTTCCCCAAATCTTTCAGTGATTCTTCAAAATTAGCTGAAGATATTTCTTTAGGCTTATGTGTCTTCAATCATGAATGATGAGTTCCTTTTGAAGTATGTGAATTGCTTTTAGTAAGATTTGCAATCTTTCTGAAAAAATTATAAAGCAGCCTAGAAGAAATAATGTGCTATGCCATATTAATGCATTCCTAACTTCAGTAGATTAAGTGAAGATGATTATAAAAGTGAAATGTGTAACCTTATTCACTCCTGGGATCTATTATTGAAAGATTAAAAATGAAACTAAAGCCTTTCAAGATTCATGAAAGGCTGTTATTTGAAGGCGATTTTTAAAGCTAAATTGTATAAAATATATACGGATACCAAAGAAGTCCTTATTAATATGCTATTATCTGAAAGACAATATACCTGAGCCATAATTTTGATTATGATCTTAGGAAAGCGAGATAATTCTTCAATTCATGTATTTTAAGAGTCACCACAAATTTGTTCTATTGTTTAACTAAACTTCACAGTAATTGTTTGTATTAGCCAGTGTTTCTCAAAGATTGAGACATTTGATGATTTTTACATGGTACAAATGTAAAAGAGAGATCATTTGGAGATCATTTTGTATTTCAATAGATCTATATTTATTTTTAATATAAATTTATTTATTTTAATTGTAGGTTAATTAATTTACAATATTATATTTATTATTAGGGGTTAAAAAGAAGTATAGCTTTAGAAAGGATACCTAGAGATGAAATGCATGAGCTCATGGGTAATATTACTTTAAAAGAAATTAACTTAAAAGTAGCATCAACATATATACACCACCATGTGTAAAATAGATAGCTGGTGAGAAGTTATTATATAAAACAGGGAGGGTGGGATGGGAGAATGGGAGGGAGATTCAGTTCAGTTCAGTCGCTCAGTCATGTCGGACTCTTTGCGACCCCATGAACTGCAGCATGCCAGGCCTCCCTGTCCATCATAATCTCCCGGAGTTCACTCAGACTTACGTCCATCGAGTCGGTGATGCCATTCAGCCATCTCATCCTCTGTCGTCCCCTTCTCCTCCTGCCCCCAATCCCTCCCAGCATCAGAGTCTTTTCCAATGAGTCAACTCTTCACATGAGGTGGCCAAAGTACTGGAGTTTCAGCTTTAGAATCATTCCTTCCAAAGAAATCCCAGGGCTGATCTCCTTCAGAATGAACGGGTTGGGTCTCCTCGCAGTCCAAGGGACTCTCAAGAGTCTTCAAAAGCATCAATTCTTCTGCGCTCAGCCTTCTTCACAGTCCAACTCTCACATCCATACATGACCACAGGAAAAACCATAGCCTGGAATAGATGGACCTTTGTTGGCAAAGTAATGTCTCTGCTTTTGAATATGCTATCTAGGTTGGTCATAACTTTCCTTCCAAGGAGTAAGCGTCTTTTAATTTCATGACTGCAGTCACCATATGCAGTGATTTTGGAGACCCCCAAAATAAAGTCTGACACTGTTTCCCCTGTTTCCCCATCTATTTCTATATGAAGTGATGGGACCGGATGCCATGATCTTCGTTTTCTGAATGTTGAGCTTTAAGCCAACTTTTTCACTTTCCACTTTCACTTTCATCAAGAGGCTTTTTAGTTCCTCTTCACTTTCTGCCATAAGGGTGGTGTCATCTGCATATCTGAGGTAATTGATATTTCTCCCAGCAATCTTGAATCCAGCTTGTGTTTCTTCCAGTCCAGCATTTCTCATGATGTACTCTGCATGTAAGTTAAATAAGCAGGGTGACAATACACAACCTTGACGTAGTCCTTTTCCTATTTGGAACCAGTCTGTTGTTCCATGTCCAGTTCTAACTGTTGCTTCCTGACGTGCATACAGATTTCTCAAGATGTAGGTCAGGTGGTCTGGTATTCGCATTTCTTACAGAATTTTCCACAGTCTATTGTGATGCACACAGTCAAAGGCTTTTGCATAGTCAATAACGCAGAAATAGATGTTTTTCTGGAACTCTCTTGCTTTTTCCATGATCCAGCAGATGTTGGCAATTTGATCTCTGGTTCCCCTGCCTTTTCTAAAACCAGCTTGAACATCAGGAACACATATTGCTGAAGCCTGGCTTGGAGAATTTTGAGCATTACTTTACTATATATGTATAATTATGGCTGATTTGCATTATTGTACAGCAGAAACCAACACAACATTATAAAGCATTTTTCATCCAACTAAAAAAATTTTTTTTTTAAATCGGCTAATAAATGAAAAGCAAAAAAAAAGAAAAGAAGTTAACTTTTAAAAAGTAAATGCACTTAAAGTTATTTTAGAGAAAAAGTACTATATGAGTATTATTTAGAATAATATTAAATAAATATTTTAAATATTAAATAAATATAGTTTATAGTTAAGACGAAAATCATGATGTTGGTCTTAAAATGAGTGAAGTTAAGAAAAACAGGATATATTCTGTTCACTTAGAAAGCATTCTCTACTGTGTGGCACTTCATTTATACTTGCTTTCAACTACTACATCTGTTATTTAAAATATTATCTATCGCTCTTTTCTCCCATCTAATTTATAAAGTCAGTTACCACTGGTCAGGTTGAATACTTTGCACAAATACAGCCTTCATCACGTCTAGTAAGTTTTGCCCTAAATATCTTTTCCAGAAACAGTTGCATCACATAACTAATTGACTATAAAGCAATTGTGTTGTTAAAATAACTGGTTGATTTCAGTTTGGTTTCAGCTGGTTGACACTTGTTTGGTTTTATATCTCCATTGATGCAGTACCCCCATTTTTATATTATCTAAGTCTTGTGCCTCACAATGTTCTATACAGTGACGAGTAAGCATGGTGCTCCTAAATAGTGATTATAATAAAGCATGTCTCAGAGCTGGGCTCAGCTGCTGAAGGGCCCAGCTGGTGCTGACTCACTAGAGGGAGGAGCTGGGTCCCAGGGTCTCTGACTGCAGGGTGCCCGGGGTTCAGGCTGGTCCTGGACCCCTGGGAGGCAGGATTGGTTTCTTTCAAGACTGGCTACAGAGTGCGAGGTGTCCTGAAGCTGGTGTCGGCCTGCTGATTGTTAAGGCCAGATCTCAAGGTAGCTGGCTGAGGCTCCCAAGGTGTCCTAGAGCTGGTGTGTTGACCTGCTAGTGGGTGGGCTGGGTCCTGACAAGGCAATGCTATGAAGCATACAGTGTTCCAGGGTCCTGTGTCCACTGCCTGGTTGTGAAGCTGGTCATATAAGATAAAGGGGAAGAATGCAGGTTGCTAACATCTCTGATATCCAAAACAGCAACAGTGTCATGTACTCAAAGCATTTGATCAACTTCCCATCATTGAAGCATTTGCTTATGCCTCAGTTTCCCTGGGCTAGGAATGTGAAGATAGATAACAACAGAATTCCAATGTCACTGCTTATACAGTGAGATGAGACGAACTGGAACAATGACATGTAAGGTAAGCACGGGAAAAGCCACTTTAAAGTGACTTAGCCAAACAGCCTGAAGCTGCGGATTATGAGGAAATGACAGCAGTGATCAAAGATAGATGGCACCATCTCAAGAAAGGACCCTAATCCCATGGGGCTAAGCAGGCACGAGCACCAGACAGGAACAGTAGCCCCTAAACCACTGACAAACTACAGGCTTCCTCACGGCTGAATTTCAAGTTACAGGAAGTCTTTGGTGATCTAATATCCACAGAAATGCAAAAACACCATCAGCACCAACATTCATGCCAGTAGATGACTATGACTTTCATGTTAGAAAAGAAAAACCTCCATCTGCACTTGAGCATGACATTCCTTAAAAAAAACTCCCCACCCCTCAGAGTTAGGTTGTATCTTTCACTTCTTATCCTGAGGAACTAGATAAGGTAATAGAAATCAATAGTTGATAAATGATATCTATCAGTATACACTGTGCGGTAGATTGCAGCAACCGAAAGTGAGGAGTGCCATCTCAGGAAAATCTAACCATTGGTGGTTCAAAAACTGGCCGCATACCCAGAGGACAAGGACACATCAAAGAAAGAGGAAGAGGACTCCAAATAGGTAGGTGGCAGTTTTAAAAAGCAAGGGGATTTACATGTGAGTCTTGTCTGGGGTGGCTGCAAGACATCAGCCAGCCAGAATCTTAAAAGTTTATACCAAGGCCCTAACTGGGTTCAGACATGTATTCAACTCATATGGTCTCAAAAACACTTTACTCTCAGGTCTGAGTCCTTTAAATGGCTATGGCTATAGGAAAGGTTTCAGAACACACATTCCAGGGGAAGGGGGAAGGAAAGACAAGCTGGACTTCGGATCACACAGGTCTAGCTCTTGGGTCAAAGAGTGATCACATCTTCTCGATGACCTCCCCCAACCACTATGAGAAGAAAATGTCAATCAGCTCACTGCTTTGTGATGACCTAAAGGGGTGGAATTGGGGAGGTGGGGTGGGAGAGAGGTGCAAGAGGGATAGATACATATCAAGAGGGTATACATATAGCTGATTCACAAAGTTGTACAGCAGAAACTAACACAACATTGTAAAGCAATTATACTCCAATTTTTAAAAATAAATTTTAAAAAATGTCAGTATGTGAGAGGCACACAAAGAGATAAGCATAGTCATTTACAAGGCAAAATGGCAGAACTCATCACTTTCAAATGAAATAAACGTGAAAAATCTTTATTAGGACCAAAGACAAGACAATTCAGTTTACAGAAGGAGTCAAAATAAGATCGCTTTGAATAACAAGTTTCCCAGTACTACAAATGTACTCATTTAGAACTGCATATGCACGACTGAGCAACTTTCATTCTCACATATTGCACAACGGGAATTGAACCTACATTTCACAAATAAATTCTGAGATAATGCTATTCTAGACCCAGGCTTGTCACTGATGAGCTGAATCACATCAGATAAGCCACTTATCTGAACTGTAGCTTCCTCATCTATTATAAAAAAAAAAAAAAAAAAAAGTACCCTTGCTGGTATAACAGAAACATTGCAAGGATTCAGTGAAATTAATTTATTTTATTTTGTATAATTAAAAGTCTTATAAGAATGATACAAGGTGACAGTGCTATCTATTACTGTTGTTGTTATTATTATTATTGGTTGTATGAAAAGCTCAAGATTACACATCATCTACTAGAAACACTAACACATCATTAAGAACACTACCCTCAGATGTTAAGAATTTTCTATGTTATATATCCTCAAAATAAACATATAAGAAAACAAGAAATTTTTTTTTTTTATTTAGCACATTACAAATTAGAATGTAACTGGCCATGTGCAGTTATACTAAGGGGGAAAATCGATTTCTTAATAAGCATAAAATATAAAGAAAAAACAAAGCATGATATAAATTATTACTTTCTATTCTCCAAATTTCCATTTTTCCATTCCATTAGCAGAAAAAGGATCAGATGTTTCTGGATCAGAAATACCTGGGTTCAAAACCTGACTCCCAATTCTAACTCTAACTTGCCTTAGCTGTGGGATCTTCTAGAGATTACCAAACTTTTCTGAGGGTGAGTTTTACCCCCTAAAACACACTGAGAGAATCTCTACTCTCCATTATTATTATAGGAATCAAATGTGCCAGTGGCCATCATCATTCAAGGCACATGACAGACACTTGGAAATGTCAGTTTCCTTCATATACAAAACTGGAAGCCTTCAAAGATCATGAGGCAGTGCTGTGGATGTTCCCGCATGCCCCTTTGGCCTTACTCCTTCATTGCACACGACCCTATTTCTATAGCCAATACTGGCACTGCATTGCCTGCAGACTTTGACCTCAGACCTTTTCCTTGCTGCCCATGCAGAATCAATGTGCCCTGTGAAAATCTCTCAACCAAATATGAGTGAAGTAGGAATCTAAACACCCTGGTTTCTCTGTCCATCGATGTGATAACCCAAAGGCACAGGTTAGGGTTAGCTGCACTTGCTCCCAGCGTTCCTCAGTGGAATTAAGCTCGAGAAACCAGTGTACCTTCCTTCACAAGCACACTCTGTATCTCTCCCACGTCTCACTTCACCATGCTTCTCTACGAGTATGTCCCGGGATCATCTTCCAAATAAACTCCTTCACTCAAATCCTTTTCTCAGGGTATGTTCTGGGGGACCAGCCCAAATTAAGTCATATTTTCATTACCCCATTTTTCTCCTGAAAAGTCCTTGTCGACTCCTCGCTTTGGGGACATGAAACGTTTACATGACTTTTCTAGCTATCATGTCCACTTACCATGAGAAAGACTTCATGCTCTCACCAAGCTGCCCCTTTACTCCTGTTTCTGCATCTCTAATTCTATTCTTAACCCATTTGGCATTCTATTCCATTCTCTATCTCCATTTTCTCCATACATTTTTATAACAATCTCAATAGTAATTTTCTTCAAATCTTTCTCAAACTTAAACATTTCGGTACTCATTGTTAGCCTAAGTATAATTATAGAGTATATATTCTTATTTAAATACATATTAACTTAAAATGGTATAAACAACTGTGGTTCATAACACTGAGGCAAGTATAAAGTCAACAGAAAGGCACAAATTTTGTTCAAAGTACAAAGTTACAAAGACCAAAATTATAAAGCCAAAGAAGTCCCAGTCAGTGTTCAGTTCAGTTCAGTCGCTCAGTCGTGTCCGACTCTTTGGACCACATGAATTGCAGCACACCAGGCCTCCCTGTCCATCACCAACTCCTGGAGTTCACCCAAACTCATGTCCATCGAGTCGGTAATGCCATCCAGCCATCTCATCCTCTGTCGGTCCCTTTTCCTCCTGCCCCCAATCCCTCCCAGCATCAGAGTCTTTTCCAGTGAGTCAACTCTTCGCATGAGGTGGCCAAAGTATTGGAGTTTGAGCTTCAGCATCAGTCCTTCCAAAGAACACCCAGGACTGGTTTCCTTTTGGATGGGCTGGTTGGATCTCCTTGCAGTCCAAGGGACTCTCAAGAGTCTTCCCCAATACCACAGTTCAAAAGCATCAATTCTTCGGCGCTCAGCTTTCTTCACAGTCCAACTCTCACATCCATACATGACCACTGGAAAAACCATAGCCTTGACTAGACAAACCTTTGTTGGCAAAGTAATGTCTCTGCTTTTGAATATGCTATCTAGGTTGGTCATAACTTTCCTTCCAAGGAATAAGCGTCTTTTAATTTCATCGCTGCAGTCACCATCTGCAGTGATTTGGGAGCCCCAAAAACTAAAGTCTGACACTGTTTCCACTGTTTCCCAATCTATTTGCCATGAAGTGATGGGACCAGATGCCATGATCTTCGTTTTCTGAATGTTGAGCTTTAAGCCAACTTTTTCACCTTCCACTTTCACTTTCATCAAGAGGCTTTTTAGTTCCTCCTCACTTTCTGCCATAAGGGTGGTGTCATCTGCATATCTGAGGTTATTGATATTTCTCCTGGTAATCTTGATTTCAGCTTGTGCTTCTTCCAGCCAGCGTTTCTCCTGATGTACTCTGCATATAAGTTAAATAAGCAGGGTGATAATATACAGCCTTGACATACTCCTTTTCCTAATTGGAACCAGTCTGTTGTTCCATGTCCAGTTCTAACTGTTGCTTCCTGACCTGCATATAGGTTTCTCAAGAGGCAGTGGTCTGGTATTCCCAGCTCTTTCAGAATTTTCCACAGTTTACTGTGATCCACACAGTCAAAGGCTTTGGCATAGTCCATAAAGCAGAAATAGATGTTTTTCTGGAACTCTCTTGCTTTTTCAATGATCCAGTGGATGTTGCCAATTTGATCTCTGGTTCCTCTGCATTTTCTAAAACCAGCTTGAACATCTGAAAGTTCACAAGACCTTTTAGAACTAACACCCCCCAAAAAAGATGTCCTTTTCATTATAGGGGACTGGAATGCAAAAGTAGGAAGTCAAGAAACACTTGGAGTAACAAGCAAATTTTGTCTTGGAGTACAGAATCAAGCAGGGCAAGGGCTAATAGACTTTTGCCAAGAGAATGCACTGGTCATAGCAAACAACCTCTTCCAACAATACAAGAGAAGACTACACATGGACATCACCAGGAGGTCAACACCAAAATCAAATTGATTATATTCTTTGCAGCCAAAGATGGAGACGCTCTATACAGTCAGCAAAAACAAGACCGGGAGCTGACAGTGGCTCAGATCATGAACTCCTTATTGCCAAATTCAGACTAAAATTGAAGAAAGTAGGGAAAACCACTAGGCCATTCAGGTATGACCTAAATCAAATCCCTTATGATTATACAGTGGAAGTGAGAAATAGATTTAAGGGCCTAGATCTGATAGAGTGCCTGAAGAACTATGGACGGAGGTTCGTGACATTGCACAGGATACAGGGATCAAGACCATTCCCATGGAAAAGAAATGCAAAAAAGCAAAATGGCTGTCTGAGGAGGCCTTACAAATAGCTGTGAAAAGAAGAGAAGTGAAAAGCAAAGGAGCAAAGGAAAGATAGAAGCATCTGAATACAGAGTTCCAAAGAATAGCAAGGAGAGATAAGAAAGCCTTCCTCAGCAATTAGTGCAAAGAAATAGAGGAAAACAATAGAATGGGACAGACTTGCGATCTCTTCAAGAAAATTAGAGATATCAAGGAAACATTTCATGCAAAGATGGGCTCGATAAAGGACAGAAATGGTATGGACCTAACAGAAGCAGAAGATATTAATGAGAAGTGGCAATAATACACAGAAAGTGAAAGTGAAGTCGTTCAGTCATGTCTGACTCTTCGTGACCCCATGGACTGCAGCCCACCAGGCTCCTCCGTCCATGGGGTTTTCCAGGCAATAGTAACGGAGTGGGGTGCCATTGCCTTCTCTGAATAATACACAGAAGAACTGTACAAAAAAGATTCTCATTAGCCAGATAATCACGATGGTGTGATCACTCACCTACAGCCGGACATACTGGAATGTGAAGTCAAGTGGGCCTTAGAAAGCATCATTACGAACAAAGCTAGTGGAGGTGATGGAATTCCAGTTGAGCTATTTCAAATCCTGAAATTCGATGCTGTGAAAGTGCTGCACTCAATATGCCAGCAAATTTGGAAGACTCAGCAGTGGCCACAGGATTGGAAAAGGTCAGTTTTCATTGCAATCCCAAAGAAAGGCAATGCCAAAGAATGCTCAAACTACCGCACAATTGCACTCATCTCACGCGCTAGTAAAGTAATGCTCAAAATTCTCCAAGCCAGGCTTCAGCAATACGTGAACCGTGAACTTCCAGTTAATGTTAATTCCATGCAATTTTTGCTTCGGTTAATTACGATCTCTGAAGGTGTGGTTCTGGTGCAAGTTCCTAGAAGTTTGGTGTGCCTGTCCTCCTGTGTGATGTGGGATAAGGATCTCACCCTCTGCTTCATCCTAATTAACATGAACACATTTGTTCAGTGTGTGCACTCTGCCGTCATTAACATTCATTTCCTAAAACAGCCTAATTTACATACAAAATTTGCTTCTGTTCTATTCTCATCATCCCAATGAGTACTTCTTTGCACCAGCATACTTATAAACACAAAAACAAACACACACAGTCACTGTGCTGGACTCAATTACAAGATGATTTGGACTATACTTCTTAATAAGGTCATAGAAATAAAAGCACAATTTTTTAAATTACGTTTAGAAACAGAGAGTTACATTAGACAGCACCTGTTACATATTGTCATTTTTTATTTATCCTTTTTGTAATAAATTTTGTTAATGGCTTCTCATTATGCGTCTAGAAGGAAGCCCAATTTCTTAGCATGGAATTTAAGATCTTCCACAATATACCTCCAGTCTTTGCAAACCTCCTAAGCCATGCACAAGTACAACAGAGAATTTATCTGTGAAGGCTTCCTTCTTGAGTCTATACTTCTACTTTCACAGCTCCTTTAAATCTGCAGTGATCCTCCACAAACTCAGATATGGCAGAGGAGCTAAAAAGAGTATCTGTAGGCTTTGAAATCTAACAGACCTGGATTCTAGTTGCTGGTTTTGTCACCTATTAACTATGTGCTTTGGAAAAGCTGTTTAATCTCTCACTGAAACTCCAGTCAGAAAAACGGGCATATGAAAACTACCCCAAATCAGAGGCCTGGAAACCTGGCTCACATGGCTTTCTGCAGAGCGTCCTCCTTCTTCTGAGGTGACCAGAATGGACCAGTTGGCCCTGGGATCCAGAGCCAGGACTGGGATGGTGCCTGGCTTGAGGACTTTTCCTTTTACAGGATACTTCCCTGGAGCCCTCAGGGAGCATACTGCAGTCAGTAGAGTGTGATCTGGGTGCTGCTCAACCCCCTTTCTGAACTTCTGAAAATCATGACCCTATGAATGAAGACTTTACCGGAAAAACATAACACAGGAGCCAGGAACATGGAGATGGGTCAAAAAATATATTGCGGAGAGAATAAGATGGTGGAGGAGTAAGTGGATGTGGAGTACATCTCTCTCCATGGATACAACAGGAATACATCTTCAGACACAGAAGTGCTTGCGGAACACCAGCTGAGAGCAGACAGGAGTACCTGACCAGCAGAAAAGAACATAGAGGACCATGCAAAACTCAGTAGGATGAAGGAACTAGTGGGGGAAACAGGAGTGTGAGTAGGACCGGACCTGCCCTCAGCGGGTGGGAGAACTGAAGCAAGGGTCCGATCCCCACATCGGGGCCACTGTCTGAGTCACAGGAGAAACATTTAAGGCTGAGAGTGAAACAGCTGATCTGTGGCAGCCTAAATGGAATGAGAGTCAGACAGTCCTTGCCGCAGCCATACACACCCCAGGCAGGGATGAGGGTCCCCTGGAATGCACAGCGGCTGGGAGCTGGAGTTTGGGGATTGTGGAGCAATCCCAGGGTGAGGGCTGCTTTTGACTATGCAGAGATGAATTGAGGGGAAGTGAGGGAGGAGATTGTGATGAGAAATGCCTGAGGAGGAAAGCCAAGCAGCCATGGAAGCAAGGCAATACTGCTGAGTCATGCGTAGGGGGTGGAGCCATCACCATAGCCTCTCTCTCTCCACAAGCCAGCATCGGCAGCTAAACAGTAGAGAGGCTGGCCCATCAAATGCCTGACGCACTGAACTACAGAGCAGGACCCCACCCAGAGTGCCCCTTTAAGTTACTGATGCGCTGATCTACAGAGTGGGACCCCAGCCAGGGGGGCTCCTCTATGTGCCTGATGCGCCCAACAACAGAGAAGGACCCCAAGCAAGGGAGCCTCTAAGTGCCCGAACTGGCAGAGCTTTGGAGAAAGACTGGCGAAAGGGGCCTTCTGATCTCCAGCTACAAGAGGCTCAACAAAAGACTCGGATAGGGCCATAACTCTTGCAGGGGAGGCGGTCTGTGTCCCTGCACACTTGGCACCGCCAGGGTCCCTGCAAGCCAAGCAGCTGCACCACCTTCACACTCAACTCTCACGGAGGCAGAGCTGCCCCAGCAAAAAAAGTCTTGTGCCTATGCACACAGGGTCGCTTGGGTTGTGTCCAGCTCTTTGCAACCCTGTAGACTGTGGCCTGCCTGACTTCTCTGTCAGGGAGGGGGATTCCCCAGGCAAGAATATTGGAGTGTATTGGCCAATACTGGTTGCCATATCCTTTTAGAGCACTGTATTTCCAGCTGCCCTCGCTGCCAACTCCCCTGAGTACCTGGTTCTGCCAGAACTCCTGCAACCCAGGCAGCTACACCACCTCCACACCTGGACCTCAGAGGGGCAAACCCAAGTCCTCCAGAGCAGCTCAGGAGCAAACCCCAGTGGACGACCCACATGAAGAGGTGGAAATAAAACCACAGTTGAAACCCAGGGGCAGTGTGGCTAAGGAAGAAGACCCAAAACCCTCCCACCAGCTATAGAGCTGCAGATTAAATCCACACGATCAACCAGGCAGTGTCTGTCTATGGAATATTTAAAAGGTCACTGAGAGCTCCCACAAAAGAAAACGCACTAGTTCTGATAGCTGTGGACACTGGAGGCAAGAACACACACCAGGAGTAGGACCAGATTAGAATCTGAGCTGCCCCCACAGCAGGTCCAGAGATCAGCACAGTGTTGGAGGGCATCCTAGGGAGGTGAGGTGGACTGAGACTCCTGAACAGCAGTGACTCAAGAAAAACATGTATTATTCTTACGTTTTGACTTGTTCTATAGATTCTTTTGGATTTTTTCCCCTTTTTCCCTCCCCCTTTTACTGGCACTGTGAAATCTAATTAAGCTTTTGAGCTTTTTTTTTTTTTTTTTTTCCTCAGTCACATTTTTTACAGTTGTTATAAACCTCTGCCTCTACATTGGGCTTTTGAAGTTCTCTGGAGTTTTCTTTTTTCTTTTCTCCTTTTTCAATTTTAATTTTTAATGTTTTAAACCTATTATTATCTTTTCTACATTTATGCCTTTGTTTGCCTTTCCTACTGTTCTTTTCCCCTTGTGGTTAATCTTTAATGTATGTAAATCTTCTTTATCCACCTTTATTTAACTTTGCATATCTATTCTTTCCTTCGTTTCTTTCCTTTCCCCTCAACATATTTGTTAGTTTTATTTTCATTGCTTTATTCCCCAATTGGCACCTTGCTTTAGATTTGTTTTCCAGTTTGTGCTTTAGTTCGTTCTGTTCTGGTAGACAGAATTTTTGTTTTCCTTTGTTTGCTGGGTCAATCTATTATACTCTATTTTTTGAACTGTTTTGGTTTTGCTTATGGGTGTATATGTATATTTGTGTATTCAGCCACACTTTTTATTGTTGTTTTTGCAGCTCTGTGGAGTTTTCCTTTTTTCTTTTTTCCCCCCTTCTTTCTTTGTCCATTTCTTTTTCTTTTCTATTTTTATAATTTTAATTTTTATTTTTTTAATCTATTATATTTTTCTACTTATATTCCTTTGTTTGCCTTTCCTACTGTTCTTTTCCCCTTGGAGTTAATCCTTAATGTATATAAATCTTCTTTATCTACCTCTATTTAACTTCACATATCTATTCTTTCTTTTCTTTGTTTCCTTTCCTCTCAACATATTAGTTTAGTTTTGTTTTCACTGCTTTATTTCCCACTTGGTACCTGTTTTGTTTTCCACTTTGTGCTTTAGTTAGTTTTGTTCTTAACTGGTAAATATAATTTTTTACTTCCTTTGTTCACAGGGTCAATCTACTGTACTTTTGTTGGGCTGTTTTGACTTTTCTCATTGATGTATATGTATATGTGTATATTCCATTATTTTAATTATTGTTTGCCTGATTTTGTAACTGCCATTTGTCTGTGGTTCATCTTTGGTTTCTCAGTTTTGGATATTCTTTTTAATCTCACTTAATGCCATAACAAACCACTTGTAGAATCTTCTTCCCTGACCAGAGATCAAGTCCTGAGCCTTTGGAGTGGCGGCACTGACTCCAAGACCCTAAACTACCAGAGAATTAACACTAGGGAGTATCAAATAGAACTCACACAAAGGAAACCACTTGAACACAAGACCTGGCATCACCCAACAACCAGTAGCACCCTGTGCAGGAAACCTCATCTAAACAACAAACAAAAATACAAACCTAGTCATCAGCAGACAGGATTACCACTCACTCAGGTTTGCCCATCAGGGGAAAAACAAACAAAAATTCAACACAAATCTCACCCTATATGAAGCTTTCACAAACCACTGGACCAACCCTAGGAGGGCAGAAAAGAAAAGAAAGAATTCAGCCTTGAAGCTGGGAAAAGGAGACCTCAAACATAATAAGTTAAAATAATAATAATACAGTCATCAAGACAGTATGGTACTGGCACAAAGACAGAAATATAGATCAATGGAACAAAATAGAAAGCCCAGAGATAAATCCACATACCTATGGACACCTTATCTTTGACAAAGGAGGCAAGGGTATACAATGGAGAAAAGACAATCTCTTTAACAAGTGGTGCTGGGAAAACTGGTCAACCACTTGTAAAAGAATGAAACTAGAACACTTTCTAACACCATACACAAAAATAAACTCAAAATGGATTAAAGATCTAAAAGTAAGACCAGAAACTATAAAACTCTTAGAGAAGAACATAGGCAAAACATACTCCGACATAAATCACAGCAGGATCCTCTATGACTCACCTCCCAGAATATTGGAAATAAAAGCAAAAATAAACAAATGGGACCTAATTTAAGTTAAAAGCTTCTGCACAACAAAGGAAACTATAAGTAAGGTGAAAAGACAGCCTTCAGTATGGGAGAAAATAATAGCGAATGAAGCAACTGACAAACAACTAATCTCAAAAATATACAAGCAACTCTTGCAGCTCAATTCCAGAAAAATAAATGACCCAATCAAAAAATGGGCCAAAGAACTAAACAGACATTTCTCCAAAGAAGACATACAGATGGCTAACAAACACATGAAAAGATGCTCAGCATCCCTCATTATCAGAGAAATGCAAATCAAAACCACAATGAGGTACCATTTCATGCCAGTCAGAATGGCTGCGATCCAAAAGTCTACAAGCAATAAATGATGGAGAGGGTCTGGAGAAAAGGGAACCCTCTTACACTGTTGGTGGCAATGCAAACTAGTACAGCCACTATGGAGAACAGTGTGGAGATTCCTTAAAAAACTGGAAATAGAACTGCCTTATGATCCAGCAATCCCACTGCTGGGCATACACACTGAGGAAACCAGAAGGGAAAGAGACACGTGTACCCCAATGTTCATCGCAGCACTGTTTATAATAGCCAGGACATGGAAGCAACCTAGATGTCCATCAGCAGATGAATGGATAAGAAAGCTGTGGTACATATACACAATGAAGTATTACTCAGCCATTAAAAAGAATACATTTGAATCAGTTCTAATGAGGTGGATGAAACTGGAGCCTATTATACAGAGTGAAGTAAGCCAGAAAGAAAAACACCAATACAGTATATTAACACATATATATAGAATTTAGAAAGATGGTAACGATAACCCTGTATGCATGACAGCAAAAGAGACACAGATGTATCTCAGAGTCTTATGGACTCTGGGGGAGAGGGAAAGGGTGGGATGATTTGGGAGAATGGCATTGAAACATGTATAATATCATATGTGAAATGAATCGCCAGTCCAGGTTCGATGCAGGATACAGGATGCTCGGGGCTGGTGCACTGGGATGACCCAGAGGGATGGTATGGGGAGGGAAGTGGGAGGGGGGTTCAGGATGGGGAATACATGTACACCTGTGGCGGATTCATGTTGATGTATGGCAAAACCAATACAATATTGTAAAGTAATTAGCCTCCAATTAAAATACATGAATTTATATTAAAAAAATAAATAAATAAAAGTCTTTCAAGGCTACAAGTAATTTGCAACTTGAATCTCCCTACATACTTAAACTTATTTCTCAAAAATAATTTGGCTTAAATAATCCATTTAAGCGAAATTATCCACTTGTTCTGAGACTATTTTTATAGTCTCATCAGTCAAGACTAACTTCCCTTAACTTGAGTAACTTTCACACATCAAAAGATCCAGTTAGACCACTTGTTAAAAGTTGTTAACTTGTTTTTTCTGTTAACTTGTTACATTACTTGTTTTTCTGAATAAAAACTCTGCTTTTACTTGGTGGAGATGGAAATATAAGTACTTCGTACTTATCTTATTGGCCAGTGGATTATCACCTGGGTTGGTACAGGAGAAAAAGTGTTTTCAAAATCTTAGAGAAGTGCTTATGTTTTGTTAAGTCATATTCAGGGTTGTATAAAATTATATTGGGAAAAATTTAAATCAAAGCCATCTACTGAACGCCTGACTACATTTTCTTATGGTGCACATCATCAGTCACTTCCTTTACGTCTGACTACTGTACTCAATGCCTTCATGCCCTGGGCATGCTTTGCCTCTTTTTTCTCTTTTATAGTTTTCTCCCGGCTCCGATAGCTTCTAATATACTACAAAGTTTACCTGTGTGTTTTGTTTGTTGTCTTATCTCTCACCATTAAAATGCAATCTCCACGCAGGAGAGGATTTTTTTTTTTAATCCATATGTCTTCTTTCTTAAATTGCTTCTGGAATATAACAGGCACTCCTCAGTGGTCCTACTGGTAAAGAAGCTGTCCGCCAATGAAGGAGACATAAGAGATGTGGGTTTGATCTCTGGGTCAGGAAGATCCCCTGGAGGAGGGCACGGAAACCCACTCCAGTATTCTTGCCTGTCCCATGCGAGACAGCAAAAGAGACACAGATGTATAGAACAGTCTTTTGGACTCTGTGGGAGAGGGCAAGGGTGCGATGATTTGGGAGAATGGCACTGAAACATGTATAATATCATATATGAAATGAATCGCCTGTCCAGGTTCCATGCATGATACAGGATGCTCGGGGCTGGTACACTGGGATGACCCAGAGGGATGGTATGGGGAGGGAAGTGGGAGGGGGGTTCAGGAAGGGGAATACATGTACACCCGTGGCAGATTCATGTTGGTGTATGGCAAAACGAATATAATATTGTAAAGTAATTAGCCTCCAATTAAAATAAATTTATATTAAAAAAATAAAATTAAAAATGAGAAAAAATTTAATGAATAATAATAATAATGAAAAGGCAGAGAAATACTACACAAATGAAGGAACAAACTAGAAACACAGAAGTTCAAATAAATGAAGAGGAAATAGGCAAATTACCTGAAAAAGAATTCAGAATAATGATAGAAAAGATGATCGAAAACCTTGAAAACAAAATGGAAAAAAATGCAAGAATCAATTAACAAAGACTTAGAAGAATTAAAGAATAAACATACAGAGACAAACAACACAATTGCTGAAATGAAAAATACTTTAGAAGGAATCTACAGCAGAATATCTGAAGCAGAAGAATGAATCAGTGAGCTGGAAAACAAAATGGTAGAAATAACTTCTGAAGAACAGAGTAAAGTAAAAAGAAGTAACTGAGGATAGTCTCAGAGACCTCTGGGACAATATCAAATGCACCAACATTTAAATTATAGGGGTCCCAGAAGAAGAAGAGAAAAAGAAAGGGTATTAGAAAATTTTTGAAGACATTATGGTTGAAAATTTCCCCAACATGGAAAAGGGAATAGTCAATCAAGTCCAAGAAGCACAGAGTCCCACACAGGATAAATCCAAGGAGAAACATGCCAAAGACACATACTAATCAAACTAACAAAGACTAAACACAAAGAAAGAAGATTAAAAGCAGCAAGGGAGAAGCAACAAGTAACATACAAGGGAAACCCCATAGGCTTAACAGCTGATCTTTCAGCACAAACTCTGCAGAGGGAATGGAGGATATATTTAAAGGGAAAAATCTAAAACCAAGATTGCTGTCCTAGCAAGGATCTCATTGAAAATTGATGGAGAAATCAAAAGCTTTTCAGACAAGCAAAAGGTAAGAGAATTCATTACCACCAAACCAGCTTTACAACAAATGTAAAACGGACTTTTATATAGTCAAAAAATACAACAGAAGACAAAATATCTATAAAATCAATGCTAAACAATTAGAAAATGGCAATAGGAATATATATATAGATCAACAAATCCTTTAAATGTAAACGGGTTAAATGCTCCAACCAAAAGACACAGACTGGCTGAATGGATACAAAAACAAGACCCATATATATGCTGTCTACAAGAAACCCACTTGAGACCTCAAGACACATATAGACTGAAATTGAGAGGATGGAAAAATATATTCCATGCAAATGGGAAGCAAAGAAAGTTGGAGTAGCAATCCTCATTTCAAACAAAATAGACCTTAAAATAAAGATTAAAAGAGATAAGGAAGGACACTACATAATGATCAAGGGATCAATCCAAGAGGAAGACATAACAACTGTAAATATGTATGCACCCAACATAGGAGCACCTCAATACATAAGACAAACACTAACAGAGATAAAAGGAGAAACTGACAGTAACACAATAATAGGAGGAGACTTTAACACCCCACTCACACCAATGGATAGATCATCAAAACAGAAAATTAATAAGGAAACACAAGTCTTAAATGATACATGAGATGAGATGGATCTCATTGATATCTTCAGGGCATTCCATCCAAATGCAGAAGAATACACATTCTTCTCAAGTGCACATGGAACATTCTCCAGGATAGACCACATCTTGGGTCACAAATCAAACCTCAGTAAATTTAAGAAAACTGAAATCATATCAAGCATCTTCTCTGACCACAACACTATGAGACTAGACATCAATTACAAGAAAAAAACTGTAAGAAACACAAACACATGGAGATTAAACAACACATTTCTAAATAACCAACAGGTTACTGAAGAAATCAAAAGGGAAATAAAAAAAATTCTAGAAACAAATGACATTGGAAACATGACAACTCAAAACCTATGGGATGCAGCAAAAGCAGTCCTAAGAGGGAAGTTTATAGCTGTACACTCCTACCTCAAGAAACAAGAAAAACACCAAATAGACAACCTAACTTTATACCTAAAACAACTGGGAAAAGAAGAACAAAAAAAAGCCCCTCAAAATTAGAAGAAGAAAAGAAATCATAAAGATCCAAGTGGAAATAAATGAAAGAGAAATGAAAGAAACAATAGTGAAGATTAATAAAACTAATAGTTGGTTTGCTGAGAAGATAAACAAAATTGAGAAACCTTTATCCAGACTGATCAAGAAAAAAATAGAGAAGAATCAAATCAACAAAATTAAAAATGAAAAAGGAGAGGTTACAACAGACAATGCAGAAATACAAAGGGTTATAAGAGACTATTATGAAGAACTATATGGAAATAAAACAGATAACCTGGAAGAAATGGACAGACTCTTAAAAAAGTTCAATCTTCTTTTCTAAGACAGAACCAGGAAGAAATAGAAATGTTGAACAACCCAAATACAAGCATTGAAATTGAAGCTGTGATCAAAAATTTCCAAAAAAACAAAAGCCCAGGACCAGATGGCTTCACAGGAGAATTCTACCAAACATTTAGAGAAGAGCTAATGCCTATCCTTCTATTTGGCAAAACCAATACAATATTGTGAAGTTTAAAAATAAAATAAAATTAAAAAAGAAAAAAAAATTGCAGAGAAAAGAACACTTTGAAACTCATTCTACGAGGCCACCATCAATCACCCTTATACCAAAACAAGACAATGATAACACAAAAAAAGAAAACTACAGGTCAATATCACGGATGAACACAGATGCAAAAATCCTCAACAAAATTTTACCAAACAGAATTCAGCAACACATCAAAGACCTCATATGCCATGATGAAGTTGGGTTTATTCCAGGAATGCAAGGATTCTTCAATATATGCAAATCAATCAATGAGACTGAAACAAATAGAAAGATAAAAACCATATGATAATCTCAATAGATGCAGAAAAAAGCCTTTGACAAAATTCAGCACCCATTTATGGTTAAAACTCTTCAAAAAATGGGCATAGAAGGAACCTAATTGGATATAATAAAGGCCATATATGATAAGCCTACAGCAAACATTATTCTCAAAGGTGAAAAACTGAAAGCATTACCCCTAAGATCAGGAAAAACAAGGATGTCCACTTTCACCACTATTATTCAACATAGTTCTGGAAGTCCTAGCTACAGCAATCAGAGAAGAAAAAGAAATAAAAGGAATCCAGATCAGGAAAGAAGTTAAGCTCTCACTGTTTGTAGATGACATGACACTATACATAGAAAACCCTAAAGATAGTATCAAAAACATTACTAGAGCTAATCAGTGAATTTAGCAAAGTTGCAGGATATAAAATCAATACACAGCAATCACTTGCATTTCTATACACTAACAACGAAAAATCAGAAATAGAAATTAAGGAATCAATCTACCAAATGCAATCTATAGATTCAATGTGATCCCTATCAAATTACCAATGGCATTTTTCACAGAACTAGGATTAAAAAATCACAATTTATATGAAAACACAAAAGACCCTGAATAGCCAAAGCAGTCTTGAGAAAGAAGAACGGAGCTGGAGGAATCAACCTTCCTGACTTCAGATTATACTACAAAGCTACAGTCATCAAGACAGTATGGTACTGGCACAAAAACAGAAATATCGACCAGTGGAACAAGATAGAAAGCCGAAAAATAAACCCTTGCACCTATGGGTATCTTATTTTTGACAAAGGAGCCAAGAATATAAAATGGGCCAAAGACAGCCTCTTCAATAAATGGTGCTGGGAAAACTGGACAGCTACATGTAAAAGAATGAAATTCGAAAACTTTCTAACACCATACACAAGATAAACTCAAAATGGATTAAAGACATAAATGTAAGACGAGAAACTATGAAACTCTTAGAGGAAAACATAGGCAGAACACTTGTTGACATAAATCAAAGCAAGATCCTCTATGACACACCTCCTGCTGCTGCTACTGCTGCTGCTGCTGCTGCTAAGTCTCTTCAGTTGTGTCTGACTCTGTGCAACCGCATAGGCGGCAGCCAACCAGGCTCCCCCATTCCTGGGATTCTCCAGGCAAGAACACTGGAGTGGGTTGCCATTTCCTTCTCCAATGTATGAAAGTGAAAAGTGAAATAAAAACAAACGTAAAAAAGTGGGCCCTGATTAAACTTAAAAGCTTTTGCAAAGCAAAGGAAACTATAAACAAGGTGAAAAGACAATCCTCAGAATGGGAGAAAATGATAGCAAATGAAACAACTGACAAAGGATTAATTTCCAAAATATAAAAGAAGCTCAAACAAACAATCCAATCAAAAAGAGGGAAAAGACCTAAACAGACATTTCTCCAAAAAAGACATACAGATGGCTAACAAATACATGAAAAAGATGCTCAACATTGCCCATTAGTAGAGAAATGCAAATCAAAACCAAAATGAGATATCACCTCATACTGTCAGAATGGCCAGCATCAAAAAGTCTACAAACAATAAATGCTGGAGAGGGTGTGGAGAAAAGGGAACGCTCTTGGACTGTTGGTGGGAATGTAAATTGATACGGCCACTCTGGAACACAGTATGGAGATTCCTTAAAAAACTAGGAACAAAACCACCACGTGACCCAGCAATCCCACTCCTAGGCATATACCCTGAGGAAACAAAAATTGAAAAAGACACACGTATCCCATTGTTCAAGTCAAGTGGGCCTTAGGAAGCATCACTATGAACAAAGCTAGTGGAGGTGATGGAATTTCAGTTGAGCTATTTCAAATTCTGAAAGATTATGTTGTGAAAGTGCTACACTCAATATGCCAGCAAATTTGGAAAACTCAGCGGTGGCTACAGGACTGGAAAAGGCCAGTTTTAATTACAATCCTAAAGAAAGGCAATGCCAAAGAATGCTCAAACTACCACACAATTGCACTCATCTCACATGCTAGTAAAGTAATGCTCAAAATTCTCCAAGCCAGGCTTCAGCAATATGTGAACCATGAACTTCCAGATGTTCAAGCTGGTTTTAGAAAAGGCAGAGGAACCAGAGATCAAATTGCCAAGATCCACTGGATCATAGAAAAAGCAAGAGAGTTCCAGAAAAACATCTATTTCTGCTTTAATGACTATGCAAAAGCCTTTGACTGTGTGGATCATAATAAACTGTGGAAAATTCTGAAAGAGATGGGAATACCAGACCACCTGACCTGCCTCTTGAGAAACCTATATGCAGGTCAGGAAGCAACAGTTAGAACTGGACATGGAACAAGAGACTGGTTCCAAATAGGAAAAGCAGTACGTCAGGGCTGTATATTGTCACCCTGCTTATTTAACTTCTATGCAGAGTACATCATGAGAAACGCTGGCTCGAAGAAACACAGCTGGAATCAAGATTGCTGGGAGAAATATCAATAACCTCAGATATGCAGATGACACCACTCTTATGGCAGAAAGTGAAGAGGAACTAAAAAGCCTCTTGATGAAAGTGCAAGTGGAGAGTGAAAAGTTGGCTTAAAGCTCAACATTCAGAAAGCGAAGATCGTGGCATCCGGTCCCATCACTTCATGGGAAATAGATGGGGAAACAGTGGAAACAGTGTCAGACTTTATGTTTTTGGGCTCCAGAATCACTGCAGATGGTGACTGCAGCCATGAAATTAAAAGACACTTACTCCTTGGAAGGAAAGTTATGACCAACCTAGATAGCATACTCAAAAGCAGAGACATTACTTTGCCAACAAAGGTCCATCTAGTCAAGGCTATGGTTTTTCCAGTGGTCATGTATGGATGTGAGAGTTGGACTGTGAAGAAAGCTAAGTGCCGAAGAATTGATGCTTTTGAACTGTGGTGTTGGAGAAGACTCTTGAGAGTCCCTTGGACTGCAAGGAGATCCAACCAGTCCATTCTGAAGGAGATCAGCCCTGGGTGTTCTTTGGAAGGAATGATGCTAAAGCTGAAACTCCAGTACTTTGGCCACCTCATGTGAAGAATTGACTCATTGGAAAAGACTCTGATGCTGGGAGGGATTGGGGGCAGTAGGAGAAGGGGACGACAGAGGATGAGATGGCTGGATGGCATCACTGACTCGATGGACATGAGTCTGAGTGAACTCTGGGAGTTGGTGATGGACAGGGAGGCCTGGCATGCTGCGATTCATGAGGTCGCAAAGAGTTGGACACAACTGAGTGACTGAACTGAATTGAATCCCGTTGTTCACTGCAGCACCATTTACAATAGCTTAACATGGAAGCAACCTAGATGTCCATGAACAGATGAATGGATAAAGAAGTTGTGGTACACATACATAATGGACTATTACTCAGCCATAAAAAGGAATGCATTTGAGTCAGTTCTGATGAGGTGGATGAACCTAGAACCTATCATACAGAGTGAAGTGAGTCAGAAAGAGAAAGAGAAAGATCGTATTCTAATGCACATATATGGAATCTAGAAATTGATTCTGAAGAATTTATTTACAGGGCAGCAACGGAGCAACATAGAGAATAGAATTATGGACATGGGGAGAGGGGAGGAGAGGGTAAGATGTATGGAAATAGTAACATGGAAACTTACATTACCATATGTAAAATAGATAGCCAATAGGAATTTACTATATGGCTCAGGAAACTCAAACAGGGGATCTGTGCCAACCTAGAGGGGTGGGATGGGGAGGGAGGTGGGAGGGAGGTTCAAGGAGTAGGGTATATATGTATACCTATGGCTGATTCATGCTGAGATTTGACAGAAAACAGCGAAATTCTGTAAAGCAATTATCCTTCAATTAAAAAAAAAAAAAAAAAAAACTACCCCAAGAAGCACTTTTAAATAAAAATTCAGAAATGGCTTCAAGAGTACTTGAACTATCTTTGGTTATCAATAAGTAATAGCTATTATTATTTTTGCCTTGGAAATAAACAGAGATCATTCTGTCGTTTTTGAGATTGCAT
The DNA here is from genome assembly GCF_029378745.1 of Bos indicus. Lineage (NCBI taxonomy): Eukaryota > Metazoa > Chordata > Mammalia > Artiodactyla > Bovidae > Bos > Bos indicus. The sequence goes on along the minus strand of NC_091772.1, from coordinate 7,921,158 downwards.
CCAAGTACTGCATTTCGGACTCTTTTGTTGACCATGATGGCTACTCCATTTCTTCTGAGGGATTCCTGCCTGCAGTAGTAGATATAATGGTCATCTGAGTTAAATTCACCCATTCCAGTCCATTCTAGTTCGCTGATTCCTAGAATGTCGACATTCACTTTTGCCATCTCTTGTTTGACCACTTCCAATTTGCCTTGATTCATGGACCTGACATTTCAGGTTCCGATGCAATATTGCTCTTTACAGCATTGGACCTTGCTTCTATCACCAGTCACATCCACAGCTGGGTATTGTTTTTGCTTTGGCTCCATCCCTTCATTATTTCTGGAGTTATTTCTCCACTGATCTCCAGTAGCATATTGGGCACCTACTGACCTGGGGAGTTCCTCTTTCAGTATCCTATCATTTTGCCTTTTCATATTGTTCATGGGGTTCTCAAGGCAAAAATACTGAAGTGGTTTGCCATTCCCTTCTCCAGTGGACCACATTATGTCAGACCTCTCCACCATCACCTGCCCATCTTGGGTGGCACCACGGGCATGGCTTAGTTTCACTGAGTTAGACATTCAATATCACAGTAATCCAAGTCTATGCCCCAAACAGTAACACTGAAGAAGCTGAAGCTGAACCATTCTATGAAGACCTACAAGACCTTTTAGAACTAACACCCAAAAAAGATGTCCTTTTCATTATAGGGGACTGGAATGCAAAAGTAGGAAGTCAAGAAACACCTGGAGTAACAGGCAAATTTGCTCTTGGAATATCGAATGAAGCAGGGCAAAGAGTAATAGAGTTTTGCCAAGAAAATGCACTGGTCATAACAAACACCCTCTTCCAACAACACAAGAGAAGACTCTACACATGGACATCACCAGATGGTCAACACCGAAATCAGATTGATTATGTTCTTTGCAGCCAAAGATGGAGAAGCTCTATACAGTCAACAAAAACAAAACCAGGAGCTGACTGTGGCTCAGATCATGAACTCTTTATTGCCAAATTCAGACTAAAATTGAAGAAAGTAGGGAAAACCATAGACCATTCAGGTATGACCTAAATCAAATCCCTTAAGATCATAAAGTAGAGTGTAGAGTGTGGGAGAGGGAGAGGGTGGGGAGATTTGGGAGAATAGCATTGAAACCTGTATAATATCATGTATGAAACGAGTCGCCAGTCCAGGTTCGATGCACGATACTGGATGCTTGGGGCTGGTGCACTGGGATGACCCGGGGCGGGGGCGGGGGGGGAGGGGAGGAGGGAGGAGGGTTCAGGATGGGGAACACATGTATACCTGTGGCGGATTCATTTCGATATTTGGCAAAACTAATACAATATTGTAAAGTTTAAAAATAAAATAAAATTTAAAAAAAATTAAAAAAAAAAGTAGAGTGAGAAATAGATTTAAGGGCCTAGATCTGATAGATAGAGTGCCTGATGAGCTATGGACAGAGGTTGGTGACATTGTACAGGAGACATGGATTAAGACCATCCCCATGGAAAAGAAATGCAGAAAAGCAAAATGGCTGCCTGGGAGGCCTTACAAATAGTTGTGAAAAGAAGAGAAGTGAAAAGCAAAGGAGAAAAGGAAAGATACAAGCATCTGAACGCAGAGTTCCAAAGAATAGCAAGAAGAGATAAGAAAGCCTTCCTCAGCGATCAATGCAAAGAAATAGAGGAAAACAACAGAATGGGAAAGACTAGAGATCTCTTCAAGAAAATTAGAGATACCAAGGGAAGATTTCATGCAAAGATGGGCTCGATAAAGGACAGAAATGGTATGGACCTAACAGAAGCAGAAGATATTAAGAAGAGGTGGCAAGAATACACAGAAGAACTGGACAAAAAAGATCTTCACGACCCAGATAATCACGATGGTGTGATCACTGACCTAGAGCCAGACATCCAGGATTTTGAAGTCAAGTGGGCCTTAGAAAGCATCACTATGAACAAAGCTAGTGGAGGTGATGGAATTCCAGTTGAGCTATTTCAAATTCTGAAAGATGATGTTGTGAAAGTCCTGCACTCAATAAGCCAGCAAATTTGGAAAACTCAGCAGTCGCCACAGGACTGGAAAAGGTCAATTTTCATTCTAATCCCAAAGAAAGGCACTGCCAAAGAATGCTCAAACTACCGCACAATTGCACTCATCTCACACGCTAGTAAAGTAATGCTCAAAATTCTCCAAGCCAGGCTTCAGCAATATGTGAACCGTGAACTTCCTGATGTTCAAGCTGGTTTTAGAAAAGGCAGAGGAACCAGAGATCAAATTGCCAACATCTGCTGGATCACTGAAAAAGCAAGAGTGTTCCAGAAAAACATCTATTTCTGCTTTATTGACTATGCAAAAGCCTTTGACTGTATGGATCACAATAGACTGTGGAAAATTCTGTAAGAAATGGGAATACCAGACCACCTGACCTACATCTTGAGAAATCTGTATGCACGTCAGGAAGCAACAGTTAGAACTGGACATGGAAGAACAGACTGGTTCCAAATAGGGAAAGGAGTACGTCAAGGTTGTATATTGTCACCCTGCTTATTTAACTTCTATGCAGAGTACATCATGAGAAACACTGGACTGGAAGAAACACAAGCTGGAATCAAGATTGCTGGGAGAAATATCAATAACCTCAGATATGCAGATGACACCACTCTTATGGCAGAAAGTGAAGAGGAACTAAAAAGCCTCTTGATGAAGGTGAAAGTGGAAAGTGAAAAAGTTGGCTTAAAGCTCAACATTCAGAAAACGAAGATCATGGCATCCGGTCCCATCACTTCATGGGAAATAGATGGGGAAACAGTGGAAACAGTGTCAGACTTTATGTTTTTGGGCTCCAGAATCACTGCAGATGGTGACTGCAGCCATGAAATTAAAAGACACTTACTCCTTGGAAGGAAAGTTATGACCAACCTAGATAGCATACTCAAAAGCAGAGACATTACTTTGCCAACAAAGGTCCATCTATTCCAGGCTATGGTTTTTCCTGTGGTCATGTATGGATGTGAGAGTTGGACTGTGAAGAAAGCTAAGTGCCGAAGAATTGATGCTTTTGAACTGTGGTGTTGGAGAAGACTCTTGAGAGTCCCTTGGACTGCAAGGAGATCCAATCAATCCATTCTGAAGGAGATCAGCCCTGGGATTTCTTTGGAAGGAATGATGCTGAAGCTGAAACTCCAGTACTTTGGCCACCTCATGCAAAGAGCTGACTCATTGGAAAAGACTCTGATGCTGGGAGGGATTGAGGGCAGGAGGAGAAGGGGACGACAGAGGATGAGATGGCTGGATGGAATCACTGACTCGATGGACGTGAGTCTGAGTGAACTCAGGGAGATGGTGATGAACAGGGAGGCCTGGCGTGCTTTGAATTCATGGGGTCGCAAATAGTCGGACACGACTGAGTGACTGAACTGATTATTATTTTTATTCTTTAGTCCTTCAGTTAGAATGAATCCTTTCCTCATCACTATTACTACTCAGCTTTGTTTGTTCACCAAATTTGACACTCATATCATTAGACAGAGTGTTATATTGTATTCATATTTCACAAGCAGACTACCTTCCATGGGTTTAAACATTCAGGTTAATTTTCTAGGGCTTAGCACAGTTGTTGACATGGGATAGTACTTAAGAAAAATCTACTGAATTTACTTAGACTGAATTCCAAATCCTTGTAGTGCCAAGCACGGTGCTATGAACTTAGTGGATGCTCAAAGCAGATGTCTGTTGATTGATCCATTACATGACCCAATCCAAGAAAATCCATGAAAACAAATGCCAAGCCAGTTTGCAAAAAAAGAACACCTATTCATTTCTCTAGTTTAGAGCGACTTTTTCAACTGAGCAGTAGAAAGAAATCAATCTGTCAAGGTTTGAACATACACTGAAAATATCCTTTCTTTTTCAAAGGACTTAGATGAAGGAAGAAAACAGCACAAGAAAATAACCTCCTCATTTAAAGCATCTCTTGTCCAACACAAAGCACAGAAACTGCCTATACTTTTCTTCAGCCTCCTCAACTAGAATCTCAGCTTTCATAATGACAGAGAGATGATTCTCTAAGTGGTAGGTTTAATTTATAGATTTATAATAATTCTCAAAGTATTTGAGGTTTAAGGTACATATCAACCAAACACTAATCAATGAATTCAGTAATAACTTTCATGCCCTCTAAAAGGTAGAGAAGTGATATATCCAATTATCCATACTCAACTAAAAATTACTCATATTAGAAAATCTGTATTTACTGAAGAGCAATATTTTCCTTATAAACACAATAAAGCATTACACAATGGAATATAATCATGGAATTAAGTCATGTAATCTAAAATCAGCTTATATTTATCTCCCACTGGGGCAAGTTTTTCTCTTACCAGTAGATGAAAACTCTAGCAAGCCCTGTGATACTTCTGAACACTTTAGGTAACAGAAAATTGCTTAGTTGCAGAATGGAGCCTCAATTTGGCAAGTAAAAGTTTCAGTCTGATTTATTAACCAACACTTTAAATTCAAAAGTTAGACAACCCTCCCCGCTACTTCCCCTAGCTAGAGACCAGTTCATATCTACAGCCTGAACAAAAGAAGGGAGGTAGAGAAAGTGGGGATACGAGGTTCTCACCTGACTGGTAATACTGTGAAAGGGCTTCAAACTCTCAGCTTTGCAGATATGTAAATCAATCAATATCTCCCTCTTTCTCTTCCTCTCTCTCTAACATTTTCCTGAGTTCTCAGAAGTTGCCTTTCTGGTCTTCTTCAATTGTAATTACAGTGATATGAATGACCCATCTATTCCACCAGCAGCCGATCCCCCCAGCCCCTGATGTTCTGGTGGCCTACAGCTCTGAGACTCTGCTGGGATTCCTCTGCCTTGACTAGCAGTCCTCTCAAGCAGGAGAAACAGTTACTCAGGACAGTCCTTCTTCCTCCCCCAGGTCCTATATCTGTTTCTCAGGATTCATATACCTTTGGTTCCTTCAGAGTGGAATTCAGTTACTGTCCAAACACTACTTAGCTTCCAAATGCCATTTAGCCAGACTTTACTTTTGGATACCTCATGTAGGCATCAGACACTAGCTAAATGTGCTCCTCCAAGTCCAGGAGAGTCAACAAACTCTCAGATTGGCCTCCTTTGAAGCCTCTCTCTCTATGGACTGGGTGTGAATGAAGTTACCACACACACACCCTCACCAGGAGATGATATGATAGGTGGAAAATAACAGCAAAGAAATTTCTTTATTTTTCAAAGAAATCACGCTCACATAACCCTCTATAACTCTGACAACTTGATCCTTTTCATTAACTTTTGTATCTGATATATCTTGGTGGCTCAGATAAAACTAAACAAAAAATTCTATTGTATCAGTATATAAATGTACGGGCTTTGTTTTCTTTGCACGTAATATCATTAACAGGTGGTAAGGTACAGTGTATAGACTGTTTATCGCTAGTATCAGTGCCTCTTTTTGCAAGGGGGTTCATTGTAAGTGGGGCTTCCCTGGTGGCTCAGATAGTAAAGAATCCTCCTGCAATGCAAGGAGACCCGGGTTCGATCCTTGGTTTGGGAAGATATCCTGGAGAAGGGAATGGCTACCCACTCCAGTATTTTTGCCTGGAGGATTCCATGGCCAGAGGAGTCTGGTGATCTACAGTCCATGGGGTCAGACCAAAAGAGCAAAAAACACTTTCACTTTTTTCTCATTATAAGTACTGTATCAGTTGTAGTATTGTTTGGTGAAATGTTTTTCAATTAAGAGAGTTAAGAACTGTAAAAAGTGCCACATGAAATGCTCTAAGAGAATTTAAACACAAACAGGGCTCTGCTCCCTTACCCCATCCTTCAGCCTCAGCTTGTTACTCTGTGAGGGTGCAATGCTCTAGAACTGGGAAGCCTTGAGTAATTCTGTATAGGAACAGGAGACACTGGGATCAAATTAGCAAATTAACTGGTTTATTCTGGCTCCCTGAGAAGCAATATAATGTGGAAAAAGCTTTTTAATTCCTTCAAAACATGGGAATCAATATAGTATGCTTGTTAAATAGGCAAACTCAGTTAGACAGCCTGGTTCAATCCTGGCTTTGGCACTTAATAGCAGATGACATTAAACACATTAACTTTTTCATACCTCAATTCCCTCATCTATAAAATGTTTGATAACAACAGTCCTATCTTACAGTTATTTTTAAGAATTTAAAAATATAATCAGTGAATAGCAGAGAGTTTTTATTATTGCTGTTTTTATTCTTTTTTTAATGTACTTTTTTTTAATTGGAATATAATTGTGCCTCCCTCCTACCTAGCTCAGTGCTCTGTTATTATTTTTATGTACAGCACTAAGCAAAAAGAGAATCGTCACATCATAGATACATGAATGAGGAGTGAGAAATATAAAAGAAGGCAATACAATGTATGGCAGAGGCTCAAGCCTTGTCATTCTCAAACTTGCTTTTGCTTCTTCCTGGGCACAAAGGCGAATCACACTGCCATCCTTGCCAGAACTTAGCTATCAGCTTGTGACTATTGAGTAAGTTCCAGGCAGAGGAATATGAGTAGGAATGATGGATGTGCACAGGCCTGCCCCACGGAAACATCCTGCAATAATCCTCCACATTCTCTCCCTCTTCCTTGGTAAAACTGCAGGATGGGAGGAAAGAGCCATGTAGAAGCCATGTATAAGCCCAGTGATTAGAAACAGCCATTTGGGAATTTATATGAATGAGGGGGAAATCGACTGTGTTAAGCCACTAAGATTTGGGGAATTATGTTACAGCAACTGCAGTTACTTAACACAAACATACTTTCACTTTTACTCCCAGAATTTTCCTGAAGATGATTTTAAACATCAAATATAAAAGCACTATAATAAAGAAAAGGAAACAGGAAAATTTGGTTTTTCCATTCTTTTTTCCCAAGCCTGTATCTAATTTTGACGGACCTAGTCCAGGTTAGGGAACAATCACTGCATGGCAATTGAGGGGAATCAAGTTCCAGGCGGGGGGAATGAGAGTCTGAGGACAAGAGAGAATCAGGAAAGTGGGGAGTCAGGAAGATGTGTTAATAAACCTGAGGGAAAAAGGAATAGAGTAACAGTATGAGAAAAAAAAATCCCATCATTACCCCAGATTTCTAATAAAGACGGGTACAAGTACTAACACCTTGTAAATAGCCTTTGTGGGAAAGTATGTAAAAAGAGATAAGCTCAGAAATAATCAAAACTTCAAGAAATATTTAGCAAGTCCTCATTGTAAGCTAGGTACTATTGTAGATGCTGGATATGCAGAGAAAACAGAACAGCCACCAATCCTGCCCTCATGGAGCTGGCATTACAGTCCAAGAGACAGAAGGGAGGCCAGCGTGGCTGGACCAGAATGAGCCAGAGAGAAAGCGGAAGGAGAGAAAGTCAGAAAGATAATGGGGGGCAGATGACTCAGGTCCCCAAAAGGACTCAGACTACAGGCGTCAGGGAAGTCATTGATCAACTGTGAACAGAGAAGTGACATGATCCGACTTAAATTTTAACCAGCCCACTTTGGCTGCTATCTTGAGAACAAACCACAGAGGCCAAGAGTAGAAGCAAGGAGATATCTAGGAGACTATTTCAACAATCCAACATCGATGATGTCTCGGCCCAGGATGATGGTTGTGGGGGTGGTGAGAAGTGGTGGTGAATTCTCATATCTCCCCCCTCGCCTCCACCCCACCACACATACACACACATAGACACCGTAGACCCCATAGACACCACACATGCTGAAGGTAGAACTGACAAGGTTTGCTGATGAGCTATGTGATGCTACATGTGCGTTAAAGAGAAGATTCAAGGATAACATCAAGCTGGAATTATTGAGATGATGGTGACCACAAAAGGAGCTAATTTTGAACATATCGATCTGGACATTCAAGTGAAGATATAAAATGGGCTTGGTGTGTGGATCATGAATGAAGAGGAGAGGTATGTACTAAAGATATAAGTTTGGGGGAGTGTGTGTGTCTGTACATATAGGTAGATATATACATTTACATTTCAATATAAATTATAATTAAATTTGTGAAACTGAGTGAGACCACCTACGGAGTGAATGAAGTTAGAAAAGAGGCCCAAAGACTGTTTCTTCGGACACTCGAGCATTTAGAAGCTGCATTGATGAAGAGGAACCAGCAAGACTGATAAAAAGCAGAAACAGAGAAGGAAAGCCAGGTGAATCTGGAGTCCTAGAAGACACATAATGAATATGTTTCAAAGAGAAATGAGTGATCAGTCGTATCATATGCTGCTGCTAAGTCAGATAAGATGAGTACTCAGAAGTTACTGCTCTATTTTGCAGTTTGAAGAATTTGGACACATTAAGATGAATTTATTTTATCACTTATTTCTCCTTGACAAAAGTATCTCCCTAAGAATGGATAGTAATACTCCCTTTTAGCAGGATTATAAATGATTTAATCTTTCAATCTTCCACTATGCTTCTATTTTACTGTATTCTCTAATAATATTCTCCAGTTTTAGAAGTTTTACATGACTTTTTGAATAACACTGATACTAGTTACAAATCATATGAATCACCATTTTTAAAGTAGTGAGACCTGGCTGGTTGGTGCTTCAGTGAAATTATTTTACATGACACATAAATTAAAATTTAAGTTGCCTTGCTATCTGAATACAATACTTCCCTGGTGGTCCAGTGATTAAGCCTCCGTGCTTCCAATGAAGAGGGTGTGGGTTCCAGGCCTGGTTGGGGAACTAAGATTCCACAAGCTGTGTGGCACAGCCAAAGTATTTTGCAGAATGAAGTGGCAACCCATTCCAGTATTCTTGCCTGGAAAATTCCATGGACAGAGAAGCCTGGTGGGCCCCAGTCCATGGGGTCACAAAGAGTCAGACATGACTGAGCAACTGAGCACCACAATAATACTTATAAGCACCAATGGTGTGCGAAAGCTTTAAATACATCGTTTTCTTCCATTCTAATAGCAATCTTGTAAGGCACATCCTACAATTATTCCCATTTTATAAGTAAGGAGATTGGGACTTAGATATTAAGTAACTTCCTCAATTTATCCAGCTGGCAGGTGGCGGAAGGGTGTGGGGGTGGGACAGGCTGAAGATGTCTCGGGGCGATGACCTGAGTGAAAACGTTCCCCTTCAGAAGGGCGCTCCGAGAGATAGTTCCGGCAGGACCTTGAGGGCATAAAAGGCATGGCTTTGGAGGCTCATCTAAAAGTTGGTGGGATGGGGATGTGGGTGATCATCCAGACATAGGAAAGATACCAGGCTAAGAAGACAAGGCAATTTCTTTACAAAAGTGAATCGGGTGCTTTTCTGTCAAAGTTTTCATGACAAGACTGTCATGGAAATTCCTCCATCCGTCCATACCATCCACCCATCCATCCATCCACCATAGTTTCGCTCCTTTTCTGTTCTCTACATTTTAATGGTGAGTGAGTGACAGAGTCTTTAAATGCTTTGATAGGATTTTTGAATGTCATGGGACTGCGGTATTTTTCAGCCATGGATGAACGTGATGGCTTCTTTCTTCAGCTGCAGCTTTCAGGGTTATCTGAGGGTCCTGAACTCCTCCGCCAAGTGAGGCCTGTGTGTCGCTGTGCGCTGGATGACACCGTGATATCCACATCTTGATCTTGGACTTAAAGTCACCGTGGGGAGTGTGTTTGTTGGCTTCATTTCCTTTCCCTATGGCACCCACCTGACTGTCCTGTCCACTCTTTTGACCCTTTAACCCCCCTCCCCCTCAAGGCAATCCGTCTTTTTCTTCTTCCTCCTGCCCTCCTCCTCCTCACCCTATTTCCCCTCCCTCCCCAGCCCCACTTTTCTCAAATTGAAGCCTGACTGACAATGTTTTCTTTTTCCTTCTTTCCTTCCTTTCTCCATTTTTTTTTAAATTCATTTTCAGGTGTACACCATAGCAAGACGATTTTTTAGTGTAGTGCATGACACAGGGATCACTAGGATAAGTCTAGTTAGTGTCTGCCCATCACCATTTGGTGTCATGGCAATAGGGTGGACTCTCCGCCTGCTGTCCATGACATGCCCGTGATTCAGATTCAGTCTGATCCCATGCTACCCAAACACACCCATTATATGATACAATCACTAATATTTCCTCTACCTTAACTGAATCGATCTGACAATATTCCCCACAACCTACCCATTTTGGTACTGACTAATATTACCATAATGAGCACAGACTGCACACCCTGTAGCCTCTTCATTTAATCTAAAAGGGCAGTCCCTTCATCCTCATCCCTTCATCCGTAGGAAGGAAGAGCTCCAAACTCAAGGGGTCACAGTACCAGAACATGGAGTTCTCAGTGGAAGGATCCATGTCACATTGGTGAACACAGCACATGTCACTGACCCTGTGCTGTCTCCTGTGGGGGATGAGCACTGCAGACCTGGGAGACATTCCAGCCTTGAGGACCAAGCACAGCCAGGCTGGAGTCTTAGGAAATACAGAGCAGACTGCTTGGGCCTGCTCTGCTCTACCTGAGGGACAGTGTTAGGTGTTCAAGGAGAAGTTCCAGCAGGAATCCAGTGTGAACACGCTTGACATTCACTGTTCACTCCCTTTTCAGGGAAGACTTTAAGCTAAAAGAAAGGGAAGAAGGAAGGAAGGAGGAAAAGTAAAGGAAACTTGTGATTCTAACATCTCCATGTTTTTCAACTTGGCATCAAAACTACTGGTTCTATACGTTCAAACTAAAAATAAACATCACTGGAAAAGTCAAAGAAAATAATGTTTTTATAAAATCATAAGATAGTAGAATTGATCAAAATATAAATATTCAACTGTTCATTTAATGTTCCTTACTAACTAAACATAATTTATTTGTATTTTCAGTTTTACGGGGCATTTGACTTCTTTCTCACTTCTTTCAATTCTTCAGATTCCTGCTGTACTTTTACTAGCTCATCTCACATGAATTTCTAGTTCATGTAGAATATTCTTTTTCAAACATGGACCATTACTTTTGACAATGTATCTCAGTCATAACAGTGATTGGAACTAGGCAGGGACTCAGCAATTCTTCATTTTTAATATTTCTGAGTCTTTTATTAAGTCTTCTGGAGACACAGAGTGACTAGAAAGGCAATCAGCCAGCAGACATTTCTAGGCCACACTAGTATCAAAAAACTATCCTGGAAATCTCTGTAGACAATTTTTCTGCTCCTACGGACCAAACTGATCTGTATAATACATTAATATCTCCATCCATGAAAGAAAGATCTGGCTCAGTGTCTCATCACTGGAAATGTCTTTAACTGGAATCTGAGAGATTATAGGAATTAGAGAGGAGCTTTATTTATTTATTTTGGGGGCCCACAGAGCATGGGTTGGGGATCTTAGTTCCCCAATCAGGGATTGAACTCATGTCCCTTGCAGGGGAAGTATGGAGTTTTAGCCACTGGACCACCAGGAAGTTCCAGAGAAGAGATCTAGATTGAGAATTACCCCTCATCTTTCCCTTTTGACCTAGATATATCAGGTATCTACTGTTATGTAACAAACCACCCCAAAACCTTAGTCAAAAACAAAACCCATTTACTCTTGCTTAAGATCCTATAGATAAGCAATTCTGTGCCTAAGAAGTGATTCCTCTGGTGTTGCCTGGGACCACTCACAAAGAGGCAGCTGCCAGGGTGTGCCAGCTGTCAAAAGGGCACTTCTGTTCTCCTCCTCAACCTCCCATCCTCTGGTATGTTAGATTGAGTGATCTCAGAGCAGAATCCCGAGAGGGTGAAAATGGAAGCTTCAAGCCCAGTTAAGGTTTAGCCTTCATAGTCACATAGTTGCTTCTAGCACATTCTAGCAGCCAAAGCAAATCACAAGACGACCTCAAATGCAAGGGATTGGCAAACAAACACACACGAAGGACACGTTCTCTGGCTAGGCAGAACTTTCCTAATGCCAAATGCTTTGGGGTAGAAGTGTTCAGCTGCAAAAGATGCATCTTACCCATAGATGTCTGGTCAAGGGGGTAGGTCCAAGGCTCTTCTTACCATGCCATGCACCCTGCTATTGGGCTATATATGCCCAGAGAAAAGGATACTTCTTTTCAATCTGCACAAAGGTATCCCATGGAACAGAGCTTTGCATATGATCCTCTCTTCATGTGTCAGGCTTTCTAGCTTTCCTGAAAGGCCAGCTACAGTACCAATGTCTCCTCAGAAATAATTGTGAATCTTTAGCAATGACCTTTTCCAGGCGAACCTTTTGAAAAAATAGCTCAAGTGCAAGACACTCACTAATCATCACTCTTATGCAAACTTCTCATTCTCTGTCTGTTCTTATATGGAAGTTTAGGTATTTTCCTTTGCCCAGAATTATGTAAAGCTCCACAGATTCGATCACATCACTCCATTGCTCACAAATTAAAATAGCTAATGTTCTATTGGGAATTACTATTAGCCAGACAATGTTCTATGTACATTACCTGCATTACCTCATTTAATCCTCACAACACCCTATGATACAGGAATCATTATTATCAATGATGAAATGCAGGTACCAAAAAAAGAACTAAAAATCAGTTTCAGGAGGTTTGGTGCTATGTCTATCTATGGCTGATTCATGTTGAGGAATAGTAGAAACTAACACCACATTGTAAAGCAGTTATCTTCCAATTAAAAATAAAAATTAAAAAAGAAAGGTGTAATCAAGGATACAAACATTAAAAAAAGAGAATAGAATCCCCTACTCCTAAAAAAGACCATGTACTAGACTCTGCGATGTCTTCAACATTTCCCTTTGTCTACAGAATAAAGTTCAAATCCTTGAATGTCCGCATCAGTGTTCTCAGAGATAGCCTGTGGATATGGCACTGTTCTGGCTCCTCTCCTGGAATGTGGAGGGCAGGACCTCTCAGTCCCGGCTCCAGAATCACTGTCTCAATGCTTCTGATCAGTATCTTTACCCCTGGAAAAGCCCCACGAATTTCTACCTCTGTGACTTGTCCATGTTGCCCTCTCAAAAAAAAATCTCTTCATCAATTTCCGCTTAATATTTGTAAGGACTAGTTTTTATTCTTCAGTTATTTCTATGTTTCAGCACTTCTTTAAACAATTTCACTAATTCAGTCCTGAGAACAACTCTATCAGTAAATAATATTTTCATTTTACAAATGAAAAACCTGACACAAAGAGAGATTAAGTATTCCACCTGGAGTCAGCTGTAAGTAGCAGAACCTATATTTAAGCCCTAGAATATTGTTTTGGAGCCTATGACCTTAACACACACTCAATGAGTTCTCTCAATAGTTTGTATAAAGGCATAACAGAGAGACAGTGGTTCCATTCTAGATGACCACAATTAAAGACAGTCACATGAATTTTTTGGTTTTCCAATGCATATAAAAGTTGTGTTTATGTAACGAAGTGAAGTGAAGTCACTCAGTCGTGTCCGATTCTTTGTAACCCCATGGACTGTTAGCCTGCCAGGCTCCTCTGTCTATGGATTTCTCCAGGCCAGAGTACTGGAGTGGGTAGCCAATCCAGGGGTCTTCCCAACCCAGGGATTGGAGCCAGGTCTCCTGCACTGCAGGTGGATTCTTTACCATATGAGCCACCAGGGAAGCTGTTTCACTATACTGTAGTCTACTAAGTGCATGATGGCGTTATGTCTAAAAAAGGTACATACCTTAATTTAAAACTACTTTATTGCTAAAAAAAGTATCATCTCAGTCTTCAGCAAGCCATAATCTTTTTGCAATAGTAACATCAAAGATCACTGATAACATATAATATTTAATGGGAAAACTTCTTAGGCTTCAGACTTCGAGAACAAACATGTTTACTGGAGGGAAGAGGTGGGAGGAGGTATAGACTGGGGGTTTGGGATTGACAGGTACACACTGCTATATTTAAAACAGATAATCAACAAAGATCTACTGCATAGCACAGGGAACCCTGCAAGGAAAAAAAAAAGTGAAAAGTCAGATAGGAAATATAAAAGAATGGGAATAGTTAAGGATGACATCATCCAGTCAAAGAAAGTAGCCTGGGAGAAACAGTAAAAAGTTTAGAAAACATCACCACTTATTTTTCTTTTTATAAAAATATGTGCTTTATGTAGACAATACTTTTTCCAATCATGTCACTAAAATAGCCCATTTAATGGCTTTTAATTTTTAAACTATTAATTATGCTTTCTATTTATTATGTGGCTGTAATTTTAAACCTTAGGTCTTGCCAAATTGAAACTTCCATGTTTTTCAATTAAAAGTTACTTGCACAATATGAAATTCCATTGTATTTTAGGATATACTTTTTTTGGCCGCGTGGTATGCAGGATCTTATTTCCTCAATCAGAGATAAACTTAATCTTGTGCCCCCAGCAGTGGAAGCATGGAGTCTTAACTACTGAACCACCAGGGATACATGTTTAAAGCAACAGTAGTGAAAATAACAACCAGGCAATGGGAATAACTAAGATTTACTGAGTGCTTACTATAACTTAGGTACACTGTAAATACTTTATAAGAATCGGGTCCTGCAAGTAATACCTCTTCATAAGTCCTTCTATTATTATTTTTCAATTTTTCACAGATGAAGGCACCAAGTTAAACTGGCAAAGAAGAATTCAATCCCGCACAGACGGTTGACTCCGCAAGGTCACCTACCACCTGAGCAGTCTTGCTGCTGGTAGCTGCCCAGCCTACATGGAGCCAAGTTTACCTCATCTGTAAGTATCTACTATGTGCGATGTACTGTGTTACGTGCTGGGCAACTGAAACAAAGGAAATTGAAAAGATGCTGCCCCTCTTCTTAAGGAGCTCATTGTTCGCATAGGCTGCTACATCAATGCGTGGGCATATAGTAGGTGCTCAATTCGTGTTAATAAGAAAAGAAAGCATAATCATCCTTTAGAAGAGGAGAAGGCAAAGAAGGTTTTCAAAAGAAATAGAAGTTAGTTTGAAATTGGCTTCATAATGTAGATAGTAGGATGTTTACATTTATTTTAATTAGACTACCATGGTATAAATAAAACATTAATGAAAATCAGGGTCATAATGCTATCACTTTCTACTTATAATCACACTATCATGGCTTTGTGTCACTTATCAACAGATAAATGTAAATTGACCGGACTTTTGGCACTTTTTCCCTCTTTTACACTAGCACATTGGTAAAACATCTGATACATAATCTGTTAACGAATGAATGAGAAAATTACTGTTTTGTATGTTCTGGGTTTTATAAAACTATGACTTTTGTGAGCTCAATTACAAACTTGAAATGTCTTCTTTAACCTTAGAAAATATACTTGGCATACATTAAGCAATAGGTATAGATCAAAGGATAATTCTATTTCCCCCAACTCGAATGGAACTCTGTTAGGAGTGGAGATATGCTAACTACCCTTTCTCTCTGGGACCCAGAATGGTGCTTGACATATAGGAAGTACTCATTAACTATTTGTTGCATGAAAAAAAAAATGGATTAGTTGTTAAATTGCCATTTTGATTAGAATAGTATATCATATGATCCTGTGAATGATCACACGGAACAACAGGATCATTATTTTAGGAGACTGAAGGGTGGCTCCCCACAAAAAACATAGATCTACCCTAATCCCTGGAATCTTGAATGAGTGTTTAATTGGGAAAAGAGTCTTTGCAGATATAATTAAGACCTTGAGATGACATCATTCTGGATTATCAGGGTGGGCCCTAAATCTAATGGCAACTGTCCTCACATGAGACACAGGAGAGACAGACAAGGAGAATACCAGGTGGAGATGGAGGCAGAGCCTGGAGTTATGCAGCCACAAGCCAAGGAATGCCTAAAGCTGCCAGCAGCTGGGAAAAGCAGGAAAGGATTCTTCGCTAGAGCCTGGGAAGGAAGTACAGCCTTGCTGACACCTCAACCCTGAACTACAAGTCTGACTACCAAGTCAGAACTATAATGCAGCACATTTCTGTTGTTTTCAGCCATCAAGTTCATGGTTCTGTCATGGCCACCCTAAGAAGAAAACAGTTATCAGCAGGTCATCTGTGGAAGAAGTCTTCAATGCATAGTTACCTTGTAGCTGGTTTAACTGAAAGAGGACTGGGACCCTACAGTAACAGACCCTGGTGTTTAACAGGCAAACAGGAAATGACTAGTAGCACTCAATGGTGATCCTGACAACAGCTGTGTCAGCAGAGTGACGGGGGTGCTTTCAGCGGGTCAGAAAGGAAAGCAAGACATTGAAGACAGCTAAGTATGGACAACAGAGAAGGAAATGGCAACCCACTCCAGTCTTCTTGCCTGGAGAGTCCCAGGGACGGCGGAGCCTGGTGGGCTGCCGTCTCTGGGGTCGCACAGAGTCGGACACGACTGAAGCGACTTAGCAGCAGCAGCAGGTATGGACAAACATTTGAAGGAGTTTTGCTGAAAAGTTATAAGGAAAACAGAAATGAGGGAAATGAAGTCAAAAGGAAGATTTTGAAAAAAAAAAAAAACACTAATAATAGCATATGTGTATGCTGATAACACAGATCAACAGAGACTGGTAAACTGATGATTCAAGAGAAGAGGAAAGACAGAGTCATGTCCTTGGTTCACTTTAGGCTGTTAGTAACACTGACATCACCCCTGCCTTCAGGGAGTTTGTAATAAAGTCAAGATGAGAGGCTTTATTTGCCCCCCAGGCGTTATTGAGGTATAACTAACAACTAAAAAATCCTATATATTTAAGGCGTACCATGTGAGTTTGTACAATGTATACATTGCAAAATGATTACCACAATCAAGCTAATTAACATATCCATCATTTCACATAGTTACCACTTTCTTTGTGTGTGTATGTATGTGTGTGCTAAGAAGGTGAGAATACTTAAGATGTACTCTCTTAGCAAATTTTAAGTACACAATACAGTATTACTAACTGTAATCCTTAGAATTTATTGACCTTATAAGTGGAATTTTATACCCTTTGATTAATATCTCCCCATTTCCCCCAATCCCCAATGCCCAGTGACCACTGTTCTAACTCTCTTATTCTAGGAGTTCATTTTTTTTTTAATTCCACATATAAGAAAGACCATACAGTATTTGATCTGGCTTATTTTACTTAGCATAATATCCTCTAGGTTTATCCATGTTCTCACAAATGGCAAGATTTCCTTCTTTTTCATGGCTAAACAATATATAATACTAGAATATTATTCAACCATAAAAAAGAACATCTTCTTTATCCATTCATCCATCAATGGACACTTAGATTGTTTCCGTATCTAGACTAGTGTGAATAAAGCTGCACTGAACATGGGATCAGTTCAGTTCAGTCGCTCAGTCGTGTCCGACTCTTCGCGACCCCATGAATCGCAGCACACCAGGCCTCCCTGTCCATCACCAACCACTAGAGCTTACCCAAACTCACGTGCATCGAGTCAGTGATGCCATCCACCCATCTCATCCTCTGTCGTCCCCTTCTCTTCCTGCCCCCAATCCCTCCCAGCATCAGAGTCTTTTCCAGTGAGTCAACTCTTTGCATGAGGTGGCCAAAGTACTGGAGTTTCAGCCTCAGCATCAGTCTTTCCAATGAGCACCCAGAACTGATCTTTAGAATGGACTGGTTGGATCTTCTTGCAGTCCAAGGGACTCTCAAGAGTCTTCTCCAACACCACAGTTCAAAAGCATCAATTCTTCGGTGCTCAGCTTTCTTCACAGTCCAACTCTCACATCCATACATGACCACTGGAAAAACCATAGCCTTGACTAGACGGACCTTTGTTGGCAAAGTGATGTCTCTGCTTTTGAATATGCTATCTAGGTTGGTCATAACTTTCCTTCTAAGGAGCAAGCGTCTTTTAATTTCATGGCTGCAGTCACCATCTGCAGTGATTTTGGAGCCCCCAAAAATAAAGTCTGACACTGTTTCCCCATCTATTTCCCATGAAGTGATGGGACCAGATGCCTTGATCTTAGTTTTCTGAATGTTGAGCTTTAAGCCAACTTTTCCACTCTCCTCTTTCACTTTCATCAAGAAGCTCTTTAGTACCTCTTCCCTTTCTGCTATAAGGGTGGTGTCATCTGCATATCTGAGGTTATTGATATTTCTCCTGGCAATCTTGATTCCAGCTTCTGCTTCTTCCAGCCCAGAGTTTCTCATGATGTAATCAGAGACTTTAATTCAATCACTGAAGGGGACTGAGTGGAAGAAAGGAGAGATGAAAGTATAACAGAAGGACCTAATCCTATGAAAGGGGGTGATGGTAAATGGAGAGATCAGTGAGGCTTTTCTGAAGAACAAATATCTAAGCTGAGGCAGAAAATGACAGAAAGTCTTAAATATAATAACTCAAATACATAAAAGTTTCAAAATAATTTCAGTTTACCTCATTTGATTTGATAATCCCTTGCACTTATCTCACAAGCTACATTTTGACATTTTTTTTTCTTTTTGCTTTGAAAGTAATGTCAAATGGATACAGAATAGCATCACAGAATTTGAGAACTTTAAAGTTTCATATCTTTCAGCCAAGTCAATTGCAAGATTAATTTTGCATCCATTTGTCTGATGTATTTGTAACTTACTGGTAATAAAAGCGTAATGAATAAGACTAAGATCAGCCATTCATGAATGACACTTAAACTATTTAGAAAATCCACAAAGTGCCTATAACTTCAGAAGTATAATAAATGTCTTCAGTGATACGTGACAATGGTTAAAAAAACTGTGTGTTTTCTGTCACAGTATTATCACATTAACTGTGTATGCAAGCTATTTGCATAGATAAAGCTATACTGAGAACATAAAAATCACCTGACACATTTCTCTATTTTAAATCGTCTGGGAACTGCTTTCCCAGGCTGCAAAAAAATGTTGCTGTGTCAAATCACATATAACCAAATCGATTCTCCAGATACTTCTGCAGAATACTAACAAAATGCCTTGATGAGAGAATATTCAGGTAAACTAGCCATTTCTGTTTCCATTTCACTGGATTGCTACCATATGCTAGTGGCTAAAATTTTCTATTTTGTGGGTTCTTACCTCTGAAGGAAACTTAAAAGAAGGCGGTTGCTTTGTTTAGCTGGGTACAGCCAACTTTCTATCTAATGAGGACTGAACTGTATCATTCTAATTACTCTGCATTTCTCTGTATTTTAAGGTACTCAGGTTCCTTTCCAAAATGACTTATTAGGTATTTATTTTGTTTTTACAAATTTTTATCATTTTCTTAATTTAAGAAAGTCAATTTTTCTCTTGATTCTCTATATTATTGGTCATATTACAACATTACATACTTACTGGGCTAAAGTAAAAGTCTTTATTTTACTTTATTCTCTTTAAAAAGTCCGTCAGTATTTAATTTGGTAAATTAAATTATAATTTCCTTGAAGGTAACTAGAGCTCTCTACTGCCTTTTCTGTTTAAGAACAGGAACAGACTCTGTTAATCTCCCACCAGAAAGGCTTCCCTACCCACTGATGGCAACACATGCATTAAAATTTCAGCGTGTGTGAAGTGCTTAGACCAGTGCAAGCACGCAGTGAGATGTCAACAAACACTACCCGTCACTACCACCAAAATCATCACCATCATCGGTCATTACATCATTACACAGCCACGTGTTTAGGAAATGCATTTCTATAACTGCCTGCTGCCTGGTGGCTCAACGGTAAAGAATATGCCTGCAATGCAGGTAATGCAGGTTCAATCCCTGGGTGGGGAAAATTCACTGCAAAAGGAAATGGAAACCCACTCCAATATCCCTGCCATGGACAGAGGAGCCTAGTAGGCTATAGTCCATGGGGTCACAAAAGAGTCAGAAACGACTTACCAGCTAAACAACAATTCTATGACTATGAATTTGTATGAATAAAGTTTTCAATATCTATGCTAAAAAAATAAGACTTGGATTCTGAAGTAAATTCTCCCAAGTCATTGTTGTTCAGTCACTAAGTCACATCCAGCTCTTTGTGACCCCATGAGCTGCAGCATACCAGGCTTCCATGTCCTTCACTATCTCCCAGAGTTCGCTCAAACTCATATCCATTGAGTTGGTGATACTATCTAACCATCTCAATCTCTTTGCCTCTTGCCCTCAATTTTTCCCAGCATTAGGGTCTTTTCCAACAAGTTGGCTCTTCATATCAGATGGCCAAAGTATTGGAACCTTAGCTTCAGCATCAGTCCTTCCAATGAGTATTGGGTTGATTTCCTTTAGGATTGACTGGTTTGATCTCCTTGCTGTCCAAGGGACTCTTAAGAGTCTTCTCCAGCACCACAATTTAAATGCATCAATTCTTCAGTGCTTAGCCTTTTTTATGATCCAACTCTCACATCCATACATGACTACTGGGAAAACAATAGACTTGACTATACAGACCTTTGTCAACAAAGTGGTATCTCTGCTTTTTACTTTATTACTAGCAAGTAAAATACATCAAGTTGCTCTGGCTACTACAGGGTCATTTACTACCAAAAGGTAATGACGGCAGAGTGCCCAGGCCTACCACCATACTGCAGGATTATTCCAGAAATTTGGAATAACTGAAGAACAGGACAGCTCATGCTGGCTACTCATGAAGGACTTGAAAAAGCCCCATACACAAAGTGCTCCAAATGAATGATTTTGAACATCTGGCTTTCAATATGTTAAACGCTCCTGGCTTATTGTAATTCCACAGTGGTTTTCAAGAAAACAGAAACTAAGACTATTGAGTGAGCTCTATGCTACAGCCTATGTTACAGAATATTGCTTTTAGAAGATGGCCTCACATACTGTTCTCTCCATTCAATATATATTTTATTGAGTAACTACTATGTGTTAGGCGGATACTGATCTAGGCATTGGACTTACAGCAATGAACTAAACAAAGTACCTACCCTTGTGGAGCTAGCAAGGGTGGCATATAACTAGACAGATAAATAAATAAAGGATCCTGTTTAAAAAATCAACAGTGATAATCCTAGAAAGTGATACACGAACTACACGTAAAGGACATGGGAAATTGAGCTCTGCAATTAATGACAGCAGATACTTGAAGCAGAATGGACTGTAAGTGGGAAAACCCTGAGGTGGGAGCATAGTCAACATTTTTCAGGAAGCTCAAAGGAGGTCACCATTCAACTCCTTCAGCTCTGTTTCTCATCTATAAAAGCAGGGCACTGAACTGGATAACTTCAAACTTATTTTCCAACTTTACAATTTAACTACAGACCTCTCCATGTATTTGTATCTAGGAAATTCCTAATAAAACATCTCTAAACAGACAAGAGAAATATTTTTAAACTTGCCTCGTTCACCATTTATTACAATTCAGATTGATAACTGAATTTATTGATTATAATATTACTTATGAGTCCTGTACAACTTATATATATATATTATGCATAAGATTTTTAAGTAATAAATCTTTATTTGCAAAATGTGCATGCAAATGAATAGCTCTGTATGTACCTTTGGTAGTTTTAAAGTTTCTTCTCTCAGATCAGTCTACCTTAGAATGAAATTCTTATAACCTGTCTTCTGAGTTCTGTTCCACATTACAGCACAAGAATCTACACTCTAGACAGATCTGGGTTTCAATCCCCAGCTACGCCACTTAGCTGTATATACCGTACAAACTGTTAATCTACTCTATGTATCCTGACCTGGCATATGCTTGGTATCACACAAATCCACTGCAGGTGAATTCTTTACCGCTGAGCCACTAGGGAAGCCCCCGTCCCCTGGATAACCTGTTCTTAATTCAGACTCAACATGTTCTGTGTCATCATTTAGTGTTAGGTACAAGTGCCATAAAATACCAGTGGCTCAGAGAAGATGGAGCTTATTTTCCTCTTAAGTAAATAAGCTCTGGAGCTGGGCAGTCTGGGGCTGCTATAGTCTCCCCAGGCATTACATATTCCTGCTATATGGCCTTCATCCTCAAAGCCACCTTGCAGTCCAAGATTGCTCCTGTACTTCTCTTTCCATAAAATAGCAGAAGAATGAGGACAAGATGAAGGGGCCCAGCTCTAGGTGACCCTGCTTCTCACCTGCAAGTTTCCTTGAAATCTAACACATTTCCACTTACACTGTACCACCCGGAACTTAGTCATATGGCTACAACAAGCTGTAATGAGAAGTTGGGAAAGGTCTCTGAGCTGGGCACATTATGGACTTGTACAAAATGAGGATTCTGACACTAAGAAATAAAGGGAGAATGAATATTATACAGACAGATTTTCCAAAGAAGCAAACTGAAGGTTTTTTATCTCACTTAAACATACTTCTCCTCTAGGTTTTTCTATTTCAAACAAAATATTGTCATCCTCCCAGTCAGTAATAGAGGCTAGAAATATTTGCATTCTTTCTAATGCCTTTCAGTTCCACTGACATCAAGATCAGATCAGTCGCTCAGTCATGTCCGACTCTTTGCGACCCCATGAATCGCAGCACGCCAGGCCTCCCTGTCCATCACCAACTCCCGGAGTTCACTCAGACTCATGTCCATCGAGTCAGTGATGCCATCCAGCCATCTCACCCTCTGTCGTCCCCTTCTCCTCCTGTCCCCAATCCCTCCCAGCATCAGAGTCTTTTCCAATGAGTCAGCTCTTTGCATAAAGTGGCCAAAGTACTGGAGTTTCAGCTTTAGCATCATTCCCTCCAAAGAAATCCCAGGGCTGATCTCCTTTAGAATAGACTGGTTGGATCTCCTTGCAGTCCAGGGGACTCTCAAGAGTCTTCTCCAACACCACAGTTCAAAAGCATCAATTCTTTGGTGCTCGGCCTTCTTCATAGTCCAACTCTCACATCCATACATGACCACAGGAAAAACCATAGCCTTGACTAGACGAACCTTTGTTGGCAAAGTAATGTCTCTGCTTTTGAATATGCTATCTAGGTTGGTCATAACTTTCCTTCAAAGGAGTAAGCATCTTTTAATTTCATGGCTGCAATCACCATCTGCAGTGATTTTGGAGCCCAGAAAAATAAAGTCAGCCACTGTTTCCACTGTTTCCCCATCTATTTCCCATGCAGTGATGGGACCGGATGCCATGATCTTCGTTTTCTGAATGTTGAGCTTTAAGCCAACTTTTTCACTCTCCTCTTTCACTTTCATCAAGAGGCTTTTTAGTTCCTCTTCACTTTCTGCCATAAGGGTGGTGTCATCTGCATATCTGAGGTTATTGATATTTCTCCCAGCAATCTTGATTCCAGCTTGTGTTTCTTCCAGCCCAGTGTTTCTCATGATGCCCCTGACATCCACATCAACACAACTGCCATATGGAGCATCCACCATCCTTCTTCTCCATTTCCTCATCTAGACTCCAGAATGACTTCACCAGTGTTCTCCATTCATCCCACCTCTCTTATCTCTGATCTCCACTAATGACTACTACCAGACTGGTATTTGGAAGTAGAGCTCTGATCATGTCACCTCCCTTTGCAAAAACTTTAGAAAACCTGGAATGCCTGAAGAAAATCTGCAAATCCTCAGTGTTTCCTTGTGACATAACCAATTTTACTGCTCTGAAACCATAAATCTGATATTTCTGGCAAACTGAGTCACTCACTGACGCTGTACTTAATCTTTACAACTTTACTCACCCTGTTCGTCCTCCATCTCTATCAAACTGTTTTAGTTTGGGGACCATCAAAAGTAGAGGCTGGGATAAGACTTTCAGAGTAGAGAGTTTATTGGCAAAGTTATCCTAAGAAGTACGAGTGAAAGAAGAAGAAGAAAAGAAATAAAATGCAACAATGGCAACGCTCACGAGCAGGTTGCCACTGTGAGCCACAGGAGCACAATCCTGCAGACACGAAGGTCCAATGACCAAACTGTACTCCTGGAGAAGTCTGAGGAGCTGCACATTCATCCACTGGTTCTTTACCACCTCCCTCTGAGATTTATTAGCTCCCAACTCAACCATGGGGGTGTTATAACTCCTTCACAGTCCCTTGTGGCACCTGCAGCATAGCCGCGCAAGCTCCTCGGGTGCCAGAGAAAGTCCTAAGTCACAGAAGCCCACCTCTGCTACCCGAGGTGGCAATGCCAGAACTGTCCCTAGTGGCAATGGTCCTCAGCTGGACAGAGCATAAAATCTGCTACTGGAAGCAAACCCCATCTACATTAATATCAAGGACCAGTCCAAGGCAACTCTCCTGTGAAGCTTTCTCTGATCTCTCAGACGTAAGTACCTGATTGTTGCTTGATCTCTCTCCATTTGGTCACTTTTTTATTCTCGTGGAGCTACTACATGTATTATCAGGCTGCATGATTTTATAAAATTTTTACCTTACAGTACAATGAACAGTGAGAAAATAATCAAGCACCATGGGCATTTAAAGGTCACAGAAATCATTCTGATTGTAAATTCTAAAAGTCTGGTGTAGTGTAAAAAAATAAAAATGTGTAATGTAAAAAAAATAAGGAAACTGTGGATTTCTTACAATCTTAGAATACCTACCTCCGTTACTCACTTTAAGTGAAATATTACAGTGAGTTTAAATATCAATAGGTACTTGATTTAAACAGTTTGTGAAGGTTAGGCTGAACTCTCAGTTCATTAATAACAGGCCAAGAAGAGTACTTACCTCAGTTTTTAAGGCAATACGAATCACATATTAAAAGGCAACTCCTCATGGCATCACTCCAAACTCAGGAGTGAAGTTCAGT
The DNA here is from genome assembly GCF_029378745.1 of Bos indicus. Classification (NCBI taxonomy): domain Eukaryota; kingdom Metazoa; phylum Chordata; class Mammalia; order Artiodactyla; family Bovidae; genus Bos; species Bos indicus. The sequence continues at coordinate 7,896,546 of NC_091772.1, read as the reverse complement.
AACCAGCAAGGCATTAGACTTCCCTTCAAGTGTTTAGTTACTGGAGGACCAAAATGACCTCATCCAAAAGCATAGAATTTATGAGTCAGCTCCAAAGCAAAGTTCCACATGGACTAGGTTCTGGGGTGTATTTGATTATACAGTGAAAATTCGCTTATGTTCTTATTGTAGTTAATTTAAAAAACTGGATGATACACCATTTCAATGACCATATTTATCTTTGCTGTTAATAAACATACACATTCCATTAATTCAATGTAAGTACCTGTAGGAAGATTCTAATCAATAACTCTCACTGGCACTATCACTTCATTTCAAAGAGTATAACACTGCTGCAAGTCAACCCTATTACCAATGTTTAATTGCAAAAGAGTACTCTTGTTTTAAATAATTTACTTTAACTTTTTAAAACAAGTTGATCTTAGCAAAAAAATACAGGAGTAGTATAAAATTCATATTGGGAAGATGAAATTCTGCACCAATATGCCTAATCTGAAAAGGCAACAACAGGCATCCTTTTAATTTTATAAAACAACAGATATCATCTTCTATGTACATAATAATTCTAAAAATTAAGGTATTTCACATACATACTAGACAGTGCTTCTTCCTGTGAAAGAGTATTAAATAGCCACAGACTGAACATTATTAATCAATAGGCACATGTTTTTATGTTAATAGCATTACTGTCATATATAAAATTAGGATGCTAAAAGATTTAATAGGCATGTATGTTGATGACAGTGCAGTTCGCTCTAAAAGGATCACCCATTATAACACTATTCAACCCATTTTGATATTTCTCTTAATCTGCATTCTAACCCATTAAAAATTGAATTGTGTCAGTTTATAAAATGGCTGTTTAATATTTTCTACTAAATCATATTTGAGATTATATACTAAACTGCTTCACATGATATTATTATTTGATTAACACTTTTTTTAAATTTTATTTTTAAACTTTACATAATTGTATTAGTTTTGCCAAATATCAAAATGAATCTGCCACCGGTATACATGTGTTCCCCATCCTAAGTTACCAGTCTAAAAGTCTGCTCATCACCATGGCAAAAATCATGATAAGGCTACAAATAAGAAAACAGAATTATTACTTTTTTCCAAATTTTATAGGACATTTACATTAAACCGTTAACCATTTCCATCTACAAGAGAACATTACACAATCTGCCAACATCTGCTAATTCATCCATTTGGTATTTAATTACTCAAACTGGAACTAAAGAATTAAGCCAATTTTTAAAAAGCTACCAGGAGTCGGGCCTTAAGTGAGCACTTCTAGCTTTACCATTTAACATGGATGAAATCAAAGAAATGCCAGCCATCATTCCTGGTATGTTTTCTAGATCTGCACAGAGCTAAACAGAGAAATCACACAATCATACATTACAGGGCAACTTCCCCAAAAGGTGTAACCAAAGTAGGTCACAGGACAACCGGGCATGTGTCACACATATGTATGTGTGTGTCCGTGTGTACACTGGGACTCAGTGCGGCTAGGGATAGAAAGGTGTACAATACAGGCAGAAAGAGAAAGTGAGCAGAAATTGCCCAAAAGTATGAAATCATCATTTCATTTGGGGACCAAGATTATGATCCTTTGGGGACCAAAGTGAGCAAGGAAGGAAGGAAGAGCAGAAGAGGAAGGGAGGGTCCAAACAGATGGGAGAGGCAGAGATGGAAGTCAGGCCTTGCTCTGTCCTAACGCGTGTAACATTACACTGTGTTTTATTACAAGAGAGATTCCAAAACTTCTCCTCTTCCAAAAGAAGTGCAACTGTGTTAGTGAAAACAGGTTCCATGAGTTACAGTTTGAGCACTTCCAGGGAAAATTATTTCCCAAATATGATGACCTGCCTACAAATGGCACCCACTCCAGTCCTCTTGCCTGGAAAATCCATGGACAGAGGAGCCTGGTGGGCTGCCGTCTATGGGGTCACTAAGACTCGGACACAACTGAGCAACTTCACTTTCACTTTTCACTTTCATGCACTGGAGAAGGAAATGGCAACCCACTCCAGTGTTCTTGCCTGGAGAATCCCAGGGACGGCGGAGCCTGGTGGGCTGCCGTCTATGGGGTGGCACAGAGTCGGACACGACTGAAGTGACTTAGCAGCAGCCTACAAATAAGAATTATGAAGTCTGACAATTTGTTGTTGCCATTGTTGCCATTGCGCAGTCGTGTTCCCATGGACTGCAGCAGGCCGGGCTTCCCTGTCCTTCATCATCTCCCAGAGCTTGATCAAACTCATGTCCAATGAGTTGGTGATGCCATCCAACTATCTAGCCCTCTGTCATCTGCTTCTCCTCCTGCCTTCAATCTTTCCCAGCATCAGGGTCTTTTCTAATGAGTCTGCTCTTTGAATCAGATGACAAAGTACTGG